>NC_057723.1:65415460-65521350 GCF_004010195.1 Chiloscyllium plagiosum
GTTATGAGTCCTAGTGGTTGTAGTAGTCTGGCTGTCAGTTCTGAGATGCTCCTGATGTATGGTAGTGTGGCTAGTCCTTTTGGTTGTGGTATGTCCTCGTTCCGTGGTCTTTCTCTTAGGCATCTGTTAATGAAATTGCGGGGGTATCCGTTTTTGGCGAATACATTGTAGAGGTGTTCTTCTTCCTCTTTTTGCAGTTCTGGCGTGCTGCAGGCCAAAGGACCCGATACCCAGCATGAGCAAAACCAATGTAGTATACAAAATCCCATGCAAGGACAGCACAAAACATTACATAGGACAAACAGGAAGACAGCTAACGATCTGCATCCATGAACACCAACTAGCCACAAAACGACACAACCAGCTATCCTTAGTAGCCACACATGCAGAGGCAAGCAACATGAATTTGACTGGGACAACACTACTATTATAGGACAAGCCAAACAGAGAATAGCCAGGGAATTCCGAGAGGCATGGCACTCATCCACTGATTCAATCAACAAGCACACCGACCTGGACCCAATATACCGACCACTGCAGCGGACAGCTGGAACTGACAACCGGAAGCGGCAGATTCAAACCACTATAAATGCCGGAGAAAAGATCACAGAAGCGCTTCACAGGAGGCTCCTAAGCACTGAGGATGTCACCTAGACAGGGGACGAAACGTCTGCAACATGAATTCCCAGCTCGGCGAACACAACCACAACAACGAGCACCCGAGCTACAAATCTTCACACAAACTTTGAACCTATCTAGTCCCCCCCCCTGCCAGCACCTGGCCCATATCTCTCCAAACCCTTCCTATTCATATACCCATCCAAATGCCTTTTAAATGTTGCAATTGTATCAGCCTCCACCACATCCTCTGGCAGCTCATTCCATACATGTACCAGCCTCTGTGTGAAAAAGTAACCTTTTAGACCTCTTTTATATCTTTCCCCCCTCACCCTAAACCTATAACCTCTAGTTTTGGATTCCCTGACCCCAGGGAAAAGAGTTTGTCTATTTATCCTATCCATGCCCCTCATAATTTTGTAAACTTCTATAAGGTCACCCCTCAGCCTCCGACGGTCCAGGGAAAACAGCCCCGGCCTGTTCAGCCTATTTCAACAGCGGCCTAACCAATGTCCTGTACAGCCACAACATGACCTCCCAACTCCTGTACTCAATACTCTGACCAATTAAAGAAAGCACACGAAATGCCTTCTTCACTATCCTATCTACCTTGCGACTCCACTTTCAAGGAGCTATGAACCTGCACTCCAAGGTCTGTTTGTTCAGCAACAATCCCTAGGACCTTCCCATTAAGTGTATAAGTCCTGCTAGGATTTCCTTTCCCAAAATGCAGCACCTCGCATTTATCTGAATTAAACTCCATCTGCCGCTTCTCAGACCATTGGTCCATCTGGTCAAGATCCTGTTGTAATCTGAGGTAACCTTCTTTGCTGTCCACTACACCTCCAATTTTGATGTCATCTACAAACTTACTAACTATATCTCTTATGCTCACATCCAAATCATTTATATAAATGATGAAAAATAGAGGACCCAGCACCGATCCTTGTGGCACTCCACTGGTCACAGGCCTCCAGTCTGAAAAACAACCCTCCACCACCACCCTCTGTCTTCTACCTTTGAGCCAGTTCTGTATCCAAGTGGCTAGTTCTCCCTGTATTCCGTGAGATCTAACCTTGCTAATCAGTCTCCCACAGGGAACCTTGTCGAACGCCTTACTGAAGTCCATATAGACCATATCTACCGCTCTGCACTCACCAATCCTCTTTGTTACTTATTCAAAAAACTCAATCAGTTTTGTGAGACATGATTCCCGAAGCACAAAGCCATGTTGACTATCCCTAATCATCCCTTGCCTTTCCAAATACATGTACATCCTGTCCCTCAGGATTCCCTCCAACAACTTGCCCACCACCGACGTCAGGCTCACTGGTCTATCTGTGAAAGAGTTCAGAAAAGATTTACAAGGATGTTTCCAGAGTTACAGGGCTTGAGCTGTAGGGGGAGGCTGAATAGGCTAGAGTTGTTTTCCCTGGAGCGTTGAAAGCTAAGGGATAACCTTATAGAGGTTTATAAAGTCATGAGGGGCACGGATAGAGTAAATAAACAAAGTCTTTTTCCTGGGGTGGGGGATTTCAAATCTAGAGGGCGTAGGTTTAAGGTGAAAGGGGAAAGATTTAAAAGGGATCTAAAGGGCAACCTTTTCACACAGTGGGTAGTACATGTATGGAATGGGCTGCCAGAGGAAGTGATGGAGGTTGATGTAATGACAACGTTTAAAAGGCATCTGGACAGGTATATGAATAGGAAAGGTTTAGAGGGATATGTGCCAAGTGTGGAAAATGGGACTAGATTAATTTAGGATATCTAGTTGGCATGGACGAGTTGGACCAAAGGGTCTGTTCCCGTCCTGTAAACCAAACAGCTACTGTGTCTTACCAAGCCTACTCAAAAAACTAATATTCACAGGACAAAATTATTTGGAGATTTTCAGGGTTTTTTTTGCCTTTAGGTTTACCTTTGGCACATTGCTTGTGAAAATTGAGTCTGGTTCAAATAAATGATTAGCTTTATCACTTTGATTTTTTTTACAAACTACTTACATTATAGAGCCAGACCGTTCAGTTGTTAATCCTCCATATCAACTTCCTTGTCCATCTCATCCAACAAATATATAATTCTCCTTTCTCTTGAATATATTTACCTCATTTTCCTTAAGTGGATTTATACATTTTTGTATTGTAGTACTCACTAGTCTTTGGTTAAATACCTTTCATTTGAATTTCCTATTGGATTTATTCGTGACCATCTTATATTTATGGCCCTAACCTTTTCATAACCCTATCTTCATAACCTCAGCAATTTTCCAGGAAAAGAAAGTGTCTCTGTCAATTTGTTCTTTCCTGATAAATATGATCTTCAATTCTGGTGTAGTTATTTTTTGCACTTCCTCCAACTCACCATGTCCTTTCCACATTATAGTGACCTGATGTTTTTGAGAAAAGAAATTGATTAAAATGAAAAGAGTGACTTTTTCACTAATGAACCAACGCTACATTAGCAAATCAGTGTTTCCAGATTTAGCATAATGGAAACTATAGCGAAATCTAATAGAGGTCTGAGCAGCAGGGCTGTGGAGAGATGTTTGATACGGTCAGGCAACAACTGCGGCAAGGCTCATCTTGATGCTGGGATCATCTTGTTCCATCTTTTGTGTTTTTCACAAGCAGTGTGACAAAATTCTCACTTGGCAGTAGTAAGGTACCAATTGAGAATGTTAAATGCCTTGTTAATGCCACCACTTGCCTCATTAATATTCAGACTCCCACCTTACCAAATGCAGTAAACAAATTAGACATCAAGATAATAAGAAAACCAAAGCACTACCTAGCCGATACAACTCGCCTCTTTCTTTAAGCAACTTCTATGCTGCCTGCAACCAAGCCACTGCCGTGATCATGATCAATAGACATGATCACGGCATGTTTTTAAGCAAAACAAAATTTATTTAATACACTATGGTTGAAACACGAACAAAAGAAAATGGAATTTAGAATAACTTAATTATTGGAAAACATAACCGATCCAATACAGCAACTTAATTAAGGAGCTGTTATAATTCAGTAACATCCCATAAACATCCCTTGGAAAAAAAATAAATTAAAACACAGATTCCTACTGGCAGGAGAGAACAACGTCCAAAGAGATTTCAGCAAGAAAGTCAGTCAGGAATCATTTGCTGAAGCTTGCAACCTCCCTGGACTCATCATCTTGTTACTGCTACAGCTAAACCAAACTAGGAAAAAAATCTGAACTGCGAGAACTGGCCGCTCCCCTGCTATAGTTAAACTAGGCTCTTCCTAGACCTGTCTGCACCTCTGCCTTTATGACCTCTCTTTAAAAAAGTCGTAGGGTCAAAATAACCCTTGTTAAAGTGGCAGGATCGCCACACGTCACCCCCCCACCTTCAAAAAATCATCAATATACAAAGATAGCTTTATTTTAAACCCCTTTAGTCTTACCCTAATAGTACACTACAATACTTATACATTGCACTGACTATAACCATGCAAACACTCACTACTACATTCTTTTTCAGTCTAGTTATTCCTGCCAGCAAACGCCTGTTTTTCATTCAACTCTCAACAGCACATCAGCAATTACATTTTCTCATCCTGCCACATGTATAATTTTCAAATTGAATGGCTGCAATAATAAGCTCCATCTAAACAGTCTGGAATTGTTGTCCTTAAATTTCTTCAAAAATCTTTAATGGGAAATGATCAGTACACATGATTGTCTCAGACACATTACTGGTAACATAAATATTGAAATGTTGTAACGCCAACACCAAGCTCAAGGTCTCCTTCTCGTTTGTTGAATATTTCTGTTGATGAATGTTCAATTTCCTGGAGTAATATCCAAAAGGTCTTCCTATCTTCTTATTTTCATTTTATAATAGTACAGCACTGATCCCACATCACTTGCATCGATAACCACCTCGAATGGCTTTGTGTAATCAGGTGTGGCTAATACTGGGGCAGGGGTTACACAGCGTTCAGGCTGTCAAATGCCTTCTAACAATCTGCTGTCCACTGAAACTTCTTGCATTTCTTCAGTAATTCAGTGAGTGATAAAATTTGGTACAAATTTCTGATAAAACCTGCTCAGTCTCACTACTGTCTTCGTCAGTCCCCAATAACCTTTGCTTTCAAAATCAGTGGGGCCATCTGTCTGTGTACGCTAACATGGTCCAGAACATGACTTGGGCTTTGGTGAATTCACTCTTAGTCAGGTTCATCAGCATGCTTGCCTCCCGAAGTCAATTTCAAATTCCAATAAATTCTGCAAATATTCCTTCCATGTGTGACTTCTAATCACCCAGTGGTCGATGTAGGACCACACAATTGGATAATCCAGAAATGACTTTATTGGTTAGTCTTTAAAATGTGGCTGGCGCATTTTCATATCAAATGGCATGACTTTCAATTGATACAGTCCATTTTGGTGTTCCAAAAGCTAAAATTGTCTTCACTCTTTCAGATAAGGGTACCTACCAGTATCCTCTGAGTAAATCCAACCAAAAAATATAAGGTGCTTGTCCCACCTTTTCAATACAGTCTTCCAAATGTGGAATCAGATATGAATCAGACTGTGTAATTGCATTGATTTTGTGACAGGCTACAACACAGACATTGGGTACCAATGGGTTTTGGTACCATTACTATGGGTGAGTTCCAGTCACTGCAACTCACTTGAATTATGTTGTCTTGGAGTATGCGTCCAATCTCTTTTTGAACCTGTGCCAACTTTAGAGGGTTAAGTCTAGAAGGATTTTGCTTAATTGGAATAGCATTTCCTGTGTCTACATCATACATAATTAGATTAGTACTTCCCAGCTTATTCCCACATATCTGGCTATAGGATAGTAATAACTCTTTCAGGTCATTTTAATTTTCCTCTAGAAGGTAACTCAATAATTCATCCCAATTCCTCATTGTCCAATTTAATTTGAGGACTGTCCAATTCAGAATCTCCTGAACTTGGTTCTTTACTCTGTGTTGTAACTAGTAACATATTCTACTTTTGCTTTCCTTCCCTGTCAAAATACCTTTTGAGCATGTTCACATGACACAATCTGTTAGATTTCTTTCTGTCTGGAGTCTTTATCAAATAGTTCACCACACTCAATCTCCTTTTGATTTGATAAGGTCCACTAAATCTTGCTTTTAAAGGTTCACCTATCACTGGAAGTAACACTAACACTTTACCTCCATTAGCAAAATTGCGTGTTTTTACTTTCTTGTCTGTTTCCATGTATGTTTTTTGATACATTGCTTCAGCTTTTTTTGTCTTTCTATTGTAACTCATTTAATTTATCTGAGCTAAAAATATCTACTTTATCCTCCACCAGTTACTGTTTTATCTCAACCATTCAATCAAACATGGTTTCTGATAATTCTACGTCAAATTCCTAATCTGTATACTTTGATTTCTCTTCCTGTTTCAACTGGTGGCTTTGAGACCTTGTTACCACACAGTCAGGAAAAATCCCAGGATATACTTCCTGTAATACCACAGTTGCCTGATTTTCCACCAGCTTTTCAACCACAGTAGGCAGCACTCCCACCTGTGACCCAGCTATATCGTTCCCAAGGACAAATTGTATTTCTGGAACTGAGAGTTTTTCCAGTACTCCGACCACCACCTCTCCACTTTTCACTGGAGACTCTAACCTCACTCAACATAATGGAGCACTTCTTGTCTCACCGTGAGTTCCACGTACTAGTACTTGTTCTGGCAACAGTCTTTCTGAGTTACATGTCTCCTCATCTCTCAACATCAAAGATTGACATGATCCTGTTTCTCTAAATACTGTAACTTCTTTACCTGCTGCTCCTGGCCTATGCAAGTAAGCTTTACCTTTGCAAGTAAGTGGTTTAAGAAGATCTGGCAGCTTCTCGTCAACCAACCTCCGACCAGATTGTACATTCTGGACCAGCTTTTTAGCCTCTACTGTGCTTTCCTATACTGTTTTGGAGAAGATTTGTAGCTCAGTTTGCTTACTGAGCTGGTAGATTTGCTCTCAGATGTTTCGTCACCATGCTAGGTAACATCATCAGTGAGCCTCCAATGATGCACTGGTGTTCTGTCCCGCTTGCTATTTATCTATCTTGGTTTGTTGTGGTGAGTGAAGTCACTTCCGGTTATTTTTCTGAGGTTGGTAAACGGGGTCCAAATCAATATGTTTGTTAATTGAGTTCCAGTTTGAATGCCAGGTCTCTGGGAATTCCCATGCTTGTCTTTGTTTAGCCTGTCCCAGGATGGATATATTGTCCCAATTGAACTGGTGTCTCTCTTCGTCTATATATATGAATACCAGTGATAGTTGGTCATGTCTTTTGGTGGCTAGTTGGTGTTCATGTATCCTGGTGGCTAGTTTACTACCTGTCTGTCCAATGTAATGGTTGTTGCACTCCTTGCAGGGTGTTTTGTATATGACGTTCATTCTGCTGGTTGTTGGTATGCAGTCCTTTAAATTCATCTGGAGCTATTTCAGTATGGTGGTAGGTTTGTGGGCTACCATGATGTCTAGGGGCTGGAGTCTGGTCGTCATTTCTGAGATGTCTTTAATGTATGGCAGATTGACGAGAGTTTCTGGGCGTTTTGTGTCTTCCTGTTTAGGTCTGTTGTGTAGAAATCAGCAGACTGCGCTTATTGGGTAACCGTTGTTCCTGAATACATTGTACAGGTGTTTTTCCTCAACTTCTCTTAGTTCATTGGTGCTGCAATGTGTTGTGGCTTGTTTAAATAAAGTCCTGATGCAGCTCCATTTGTGAGTGTTGGGATGATTGCTTCTGTAGTTATGTGTGGTCTTTGTGTGGCTTTCCTGTAAATGCTGGTCTGTAGCTCTCAATTGGCTTTGCGTTCTACCGTGACATCTAGGAAGGAGAGTCTGTTGTTATTCTCTTCCTCTTCTGTGAACTTTCTACCAGTAAGGATGTTGTTTATGTGTTTGTGGGTTTCTTCTAATTTGTTGCGTTTTGTGATGACAAAGGTGTCATCCACATAGCGGACCCAAAGCCTGGCTTCTACCACTCTTATAGACAGTGAGCTCCAGATGCCAACCACCATCTGGGTAAAAAAAAGTTTCCCCACATCTCCTCTAAACCTTCTACCCCTTACATTAAATCTATGCCCCCGGTCAGTGATTCATCCAAGATGGTGCCATCCTCCCCTTCTCCAACATTTGGTGCAAACATCCTTGAGTGTGTAGGGCAGCTTCAGTTAGTGTTTTGGGTTGAGTGGCCCTTCCTCAGAATAAGTGTCACTCAACCCGAAACGTTAACTCTGATTTCTCTTCACAGGTGCTACCAGACTTGCTGGCAATCTCTGTTTTTTGTGGTTATGGAGGTAATTTAATGTAGTGAGTTTGGTGAGATAGGGCAAGGAAACCCGCTAGGCAAAAAACCTTTCAAAAACAAACTCGACACCATTTAAGGCAAAATATCTAAGCTTCAGCATTATCAATGCAGTGTTTTATATCAGATTGAAGACACTGACAGATCCAGATTCCTCTCTATTATTGAAAGAGCCATAGTATTTCTGTATGCACTCTATTTGAAATGGAATATTTCTGTAACCAATTATACAATAAACGTTGATTGTGTTCTGAACATTTGAATTGCCATTTACATTGCATTAATGATCAGGCAAAAGCTTTGATGTCTAAAACTTCCAAATATTGTTTGTTGCTCAGGAGATGAAATAATTGAGAGATGAACATTAATTAATCAATTTGTTTGTCTATTTAACTCTTTGTTTATACTTCTGCTTCAGTAGGTTCAACTCATCCATTACCGCCATTTGTTTATAGGCTTTTGCAACCTCTTCTGAGAGGCTTCAAATTCAAAATCCCTTGATATTCGTAAATTGCATCATGCTCTTGCTTGTTACTTTCATTTGCTCGTTCCATCCATCGAAACCAACTTGCATCCTTCAATCCTATGATTTTGACCTCTGTTCTTATTTTCTCCTCAGCATACTACCTCCATTTTATCGTCGATGTCATTGCCATCAGTCCTTCAACCCTGTACTTGCAAACTATTTCCCTAAATTCCTACTTTTACTACAGCTTCCCCCATCATTCAAGACATCCTAAAATATTATGTGCATTGAATCCTCTCCCTTCACTCTTATTCCCTATTCTTAGCATTGCTCCCTGTACAATTATATTATGTAGAATTACAAAGACTCCTGTGCAAAGAAACAGATTATTCATACCAATTGGTCAATGCAACAATATATTCTCCACCTCAAGCTTTCTCTCAGCCTGATTTTCTCCTCATTCCAATGGCTACCTATTACCTTCTCCATCGTGTTTACATAACCTCTTTAATAAATACATCAACATTATCTGCTAAAGCCACTTTGTGTGATGCCGAGATCCACATTCTCAAAGAAATTCCTCCTTTGGGGCGGCACAGTGGCTCAGTGGTTAGCACTGCTGCCTCACAGTGCCAGGGACCTGGGTTCGATTCCAGCCTCGGGTGACTGTCTGTGTGGAGTTTGCACATTCTCCCCGTGTCTGCGTGGGTTTCCTCCCACAGTCCAAAGATGTGCAGGTCAGGTGAATTGGCCATGCTAAATTGCCTATAGTGTTAGGTGCATTAGTCAGAGGGAATGGGTCTGGGTGTGTTAGTCTTTGGAGGGTCGGTGTGGACTTGTTGGGCCGAAGAGCCTGTTTCCACACTGTAGGGAATCTAATCTAATCTAAAATATTTATTTGATCAGTTGGTGATTATCATTGTTTGATGAGTTCTTAACTCACCCACAAGTAGAAGCAGTTTAAAGGTGTGGTGTGATAGGTTTATGGATTGCTAAATATCAAAGCCTGACTTAATAAATTAAGAAAGTTTTATTGATCACAAATTGGAATAAACATCAGGTGAATGAATACAAAGCTGAACATTTTACTGACAGTTTAAGAACATGGTGTGGCCATTTTAGAACAAGATATTTCCTTATGTGGAATCATTTGCCAGAGAAAGTGGTTTGAGGCCAAAACTTTGAATGTTTTCAAGAAGGAATTAAAATAGTTCTTGGGGCTAAAGGGATGAAAGAGTATGGGGAGAAAGCAGGAACAGGATTTGGATAATCAGCAATAATCATCTTGAATGGCAGAGCAGGCTCAAAGAGCTGCCTGGCCTACTCCACCTATTTTCTGTATTTCTATTTTTTAATGTTTAACGTACCTTCTAAGTTTTCAACTCAACTATTTCAGTGAAGTGACTGGTAAAAATAATTTGTTAACTTACTATGAATGGGGTTGGGGCCTTAGCTTCAGACTAAATCACCAATGATTATAACAGATTTAATTTCTATGATTCAAATGAAAGGCATCAGGAATTGAACCTCCCTGAAACCCTTAAGCATTATTGTGGGGAGAAAAGTGCTGTATTTGTTGATCCAAAAGTTTGCGGTATCAAAAAGTGATTTATAGTGTCAATGGACAGTTCTGGCATTATATTCCCAGTGTATGGGCTGAAATAACAGGCGATGACAGCTCAGCATTCTAGATGTTAAGCTAATTTATCTTGTACACACTGTCACCTGCATTGTCAGATTTTTCTTTAATTATGCTGTAACAGTTTTTTGTTGTGAATTTCTTTTTATTTTGCTAATGCCTCCTCATTAGATTGAATATTGTAAATGAGAGTAATTAAGTGTTTCCTATTGCTCAGACGCAGTGATTAACTTGCAGAGCTGCTGTTTATTATGTTTCCTCATTCATCACCATCAATCTAAGGATCATGCAGATTAGTAATAAGTATAATTTATACCAAAATTTATTGCTGTTTGTTAAGCACAGCTTATTAGTGTCTCTTCTGCTTCTGTTCTTGTGCCATACCTTTTCTGAAGTGTTTCTCCAATGTTCAATTATAGACATTCAATACCAGTGAAATGACTAGCTTTATAAAGCTAACCTTTAGCAAAATTGAAAATCTCAAATTATAAATTGAAGACCACATTACCTCATCTCACGAGAAAGTGAAATAAAAGATTAAATTATTAAGTGGGTATTGATTGAGTGGTGCCAAGCTTGTGCTTTGACTGCTTGAAAATTGTAAAAAGACAGACTGTTAGAACAGGAAACTATGCAATGCACTTAATTTCATTGGAGTGAGGCTATGTCGAGAAGCAAATTGGATCTATGGCTAAGATGATACAAATGAGGTAAATAAAAGAAGACATCCATGGTGTTAGCAATAAAATTGTGATATATATTGTGATAACAATATGGTTGACCTACTTTTATGCCCCGTGCCTCATGAAAAAGCCACATTGCTTTACTAGAAAGGGAGGAGAAGCATTGGAGAAAACTGAAGTCACAATTGAAGAGAGCGGTGTGTAAGATGTGTAGTAACCACGCATCCTGGCTTGGAACTATGTTGTTCTTCCTTCAGTGTTGCTGGGTAAAAAGCCTGGAACTACCTTCCCAGAAACACTGAGTGCACTTATCCACAGAGACTGTAGTAGTTTCAGAATGCAGCTCACCATTGAAATGACTCCACAGAGACCGGAATCCCATCACCAAGTCACGCTTTGTTTATATGTTGTAAGTCCTTAATTCTGGTACAGTCTTGTCAGAGTCAACTCCCAAAGTGTCAGGATGTCAGACACTTCTGGTTTTTTTTCTTTTTCGACATTTCTGTTTTTATCTGTCAGTCATGGCTCCCTGATTGGATCAAATTAATAGCTCTAATCAGGGAACTCATAATCGATCAGATCCACTTAGCTGGGGATCTTGTGACAATCACTGCAGAAAGCTATAGAGTTTGAATGCAGAAAATGAGGTGTTCTTTCAATTTGTGCTGAGCTTCGCTGGAGCCCTGCAGCAAGCATAAGACAGAGATGATGGCCAGGGAGCACAGTGGTATGTTGAAGTGGCAGGCAGCTGGGAAAACAGGATCTTTTTTACGGACAAAATGTAAATGTTCTGCAATGCAGTCACCCAGTCTACACTTTGTTGCCCAGTGTAGAGGAGACCACATTTTAAGCAGTGAATGCAGTAGACTAGATTGAGTGAAATTCAGGTGAAGCGCTGCATCACCTGGAAAGTGATGATCTTGGATACTGAGGAGGGAGGAAGTAACTGGACAAGTATTACACCTTCTGCAGTTGCAGGGGAAGGTGCCATGGGGGTACGAGGGATTGTTGGGATTGAAGGAGGAGTTGACCAGGATGTCCTCAAGGAAACGGTCCCTGCAGGAAGTTGACAAGGAAGGGGAGAGGAATATGTGTCTGTGGGTGACATCCTGCTAGAGATAGCGAAAATGGCAGCTAATAATCCTAAACGTTGTTTCTTTAAGCCAGAATTCAAAGTTTGGACTGCTATTTCTGCCAGACTGTTGAATGATAGATGATATAGAGCTGTCCTTATTTGTTGAATGCCATTTGAGTTTAGGAAATACTCAAACTCCCTGCTGGTAAACATTGCCTGTTAACTGACCGACACTTGCGGGAGTCCATGTACTGTAAAAGATGCTCATAGTTTTTCTATCGTTGTCCCTGTTTGACGAATGACCTCTATGTACATCCACCCACACTGAGTGGGTGTCCACAATGACTAAAAGCATTGAGCCCATGTAAGGACCTGCATAGTTAATGCGAATCTGAGTCTAGGTTTACCCAGCCATTCCTACAAATCTGGGAGAGGTGCTGGCGGTAATGTTTCTAAATGTTGGCTTGCTAGGCACTATCCCAACAATCCTGCTATGTCTGCATCTAAGCCTGGCCACCAGATGTATCTTCTCACCAACATCTTCATTTTGGAAACCTCCGAGTGCTCCCTGTGGAGTTCAGCCAATATCTGGCGGCGATGTTTGCTCGGGATAATCATTCTTGCTGCCCATCATAATATGTTATCCTTAACTGTGATTTGGTGTCTCTGGGTCCAAAAAGGTTTCATTCTGGTTATGATGATCCTTTGGTTTCCTCCATCATCACCAGACTTTTTAGTTTTGCCAGAATTGGATCTTTCTGCATCCAAAGTCTGATATTGTCAGTTATGACCAGAAGTGCGTCCAGAAAATTGAAAATCATTATGGACTCTTCCAGTGGCAGTACCACCAGTGGTGTATCTGCCAGTGGGAGGTGACTCCGTGCATCCGCAGTCACTACTTGACCTCCCAGATGTGTTCCAATTTGTAATTATGTGCACTTAGAATTAGAGTCCACCACTGAGTTCAGCCTGAAACTATAGTTGGCGCTGCTTTGTCCTCTTTAAGTAGGCCTAGCAGGGGTTTGTGGTCCGTTATTATAACAAATTTACATTAAAAATTATTGATAGAACTTAGAGTTCAAATATGACCGCTAAACTTCCCTTCTCTATTTAGGCATATTAATGCTCTGCATTAGCTAAAGTCCTGGGTGCATAAGCTATTGGGTATCCCTCTCCATTGGGCCACCAATGAGCTAATACTGCACTAATGCCATATGGGGAGGCATCACATTTCAATACTAGATCTCACCTGGGATCATTGTGTGCTAACACCATAGAGGGTGATAGCTGTTTCTTCACTTCCCTGAAGGCTATGGCTACGTGACTATTTCCAAGGCTGATCCTTTTTTAGGAATTGAAGCAAAGATGCCAGGATGGAAGCCAGATTATCTATGAACATTCCGTAATAATTTACCAGTCCAAGGAAAGCTCTAGTAGAGACATCGGAGCCTGGACACCTTTGACCATCTTCACTTTGTTTTCCAAAGGGTGTAACCCGGTCTTGTTGACTATGTAGCTCAAGTGGATCACTTGAGGTGTCGGGAGCACACATTTTTCCCTTCTAAGGCATATGGGTCACCTGGGAGGAGGATAGTTTAAGGATCATTTCCAATTTCTCTAACTGCTCCCTATTTGTCTTCCTGTTATTAATACA
This sequence comes from Chiloscyllium plagiosum, assembly GCF_004010195.1. NCBI lineage: Eukaryota > Metazoa > Chordata > Chondrichthyes > Orectolobiformes > Hemiscylliidae > Chiloscyllium > Chiloscyllium plagiosum. The sequence goes on from NC_057723.1 coordinate 65,428,918, forward strand.
TCATAATAATGGCGACCTGGGGTAGACCTTGTTAAATGTCCTCTATTGTCCACTGAAAAATTGCACAGGCTGGCAATATCCCAAATAGCAGTCTCGTATATTGGTAAAAACTCTTATGGATCTTATTTGCAGCAAATTTCTGGGAATACTCATCTAACCATAATGGCAAGTATTCATGGATTATGTCCAGCTTTGAGAAGGACAGCATCCCACTGCCAACTTTGCGTATGAATTCTCTATACAAGGGTTGTGTATTTATCCAGCTGTGAAAAGCAGTTTACCATTTGTTTAAAATCTCCACAAAGGTCAACCTTCACAACCTTCACAGACTTATCGGCCTTCACAATTGGTATGATCGGTGCTGCCCATTCTGCAATCTGGGCTCGTTTGATGATTTCTTTCCAGCCTTCTGATTTCTGTCTGTATTTTTTTCCCGTAAGGTAAATGGCACTGGGCAGGCCTGTAGAATTTTGGAATTGCTTCCTGATTGACATGCAAAGAGGCATTGGTTCCTTTGATTGTCCCTAGACCTTCCTGAAAAACTAACAGGTATTTAAAGAGGACTTCATTCAGGCACCATTTTCTAATTGAAAAATGTAGAGCCAATCTAGGTGAATCTGTCTCAACCAATTTTGCCCCATCCAGCTTGGGATTGAGCTTTTCACTACTAAACCAGTTGCTTCTCGTAAAAGATCAGAACTGAAATTGTACCCTTAATCTGTAAAGGTTCTCCAGTATAGCTTCTCAGTCAAGCCAAGATCTTGCACAAATTTAAGGGTTTGCGTTCAGGGCAAATTCAGTTAAGGACGAGTTCTGCAATCACTGAAATGCCATTGATGGTATCAACTATGAGAAATGGGAGACCTGACATGGTCTAATCTACACTGAGGAGACAGGATGCCTACTTGCGGAATGCTTCAGAGAACATCTCCTGGACATGCACAAAACAACCCCACAGCCCTACGGCCAAACACTTTAACTCTCCCTCCCACTTCCCCTCGTCCATTGCCAAACTCTTACCACCCAATGCCTGGAGGCAGAACACCTCACCTTCCATCTTGGTACTTTCCAACCACAGGGGATCAATGTGGATTTCACTAGTTTGCTCATTTCCCCTCCCCCAACTTATCCCAGATCCAACCTTCCAACTTGGCACTGCCCACAATCTTTCTCTGTGCATCGTTCTCCCCACCTATCTGCTCCACCCACCTCTGCGACCTATCATTTTCACCCCCACCTGCATCTACCTATTGCATTCCGAGCTACCTTCCCCCAGCCCGAGCCCACTCCCATTTATCTCCCAGCCCCCTTGGCCCACAAGCCTCATTCCTGATGAAGAGCTTATGCTCAAAACATTGATTCTCCTGCTCCTCAGGTGCTGCCTGACCGGCTGTGCTTTTCCAGCACTACACCATCGGCCTTGATGGTATCAACCTCCACTACATCTGGGTGATCATTTAACCAGAAAATTATTTTAACTGGTTCTGATTTGGGTGTTGCTCAGCAATTTAACTGTTCCAAACCAGATGTAAGTAGACTTTCCAGGTTGTGTGCTTTCCTGGATACTGGCCTGTGTGTTCTCTTACTCAATTGAGGGCTAGTGAGACTTTTTTGCTGTGTTGAATCCGCATACTGGCAGCAACTATAATGGCTTGCTCGTCCAGATCCTGAAAGAAATGTTAACCATTTGGCAAAGAGTCGAGAGTGTAGTGCTGGAAAAGCACAGCTGATCAGACAGCATTTGAGGAGCAGGAGAATCGACATTTTGGGTATAAGCCCTTCATCAGGAATGAGGCTTGTAGGTTGGGGCTGAGAGATAAATGAGAGGGGGGTGGAGTTGGGGGAGGTAGCTGGGAAAGCTATAGGTGGGCGAAGGTGATAGGTTAGAGGGGGCAGTGATGAATGGTTCCGCAGGGAGGTACCAAGTTGGAGGCTTGGGACTGGGATAATGTGGGGGGAGGGGAAATGAGGAAGCTGTTGAAATCCATATTTATCCTCTGCGGTTGCAGGGTCCCAAGGCGGAAAATGGGGCGTTCCTCCTCCAGGCGTTGAGTGGTCATGATTTGGCAGTGGAGGAGGCGCACAACGTGCATATCCCTGACTGAGTGGGAGGGGTAGTTGAAGTATTCACGCACAGGGCAGTGAGGTTGGTGGGTGCAGGTGTCCCAGAGATGTTCTCTGAAACGATCTGAAAGTAGACGTCCTGTCTCCCCAATTTTGAGGAGGCCACGCTGGGTGCATTCCTGGTGAAGGGCTTATGTCCGAAACGTCAATTCTCCTGCTCCTCGGATGCTGCCTGATTGGCTGTGATTTTCTAGCATCACACACTCAACTCTGCAGTCCTCACTTTCTCCTACCATTTGGCAAAGGCTTTGTTTTGTTTTGGGGTATTTCTGTGGGCAGACCTGAAGTCCCTTCTTCAGGAATGTGTCCTCCACGAGGCTATACAATTGTCTTCACTTAGGTGGTGTATCCCAAGTTTAGTCAGATTGGCAAGGGTGTCCACTTCATTTGAAATACCCTACAACTCATTTGCTTCACTTGCCGCAGTTGTGGTGCCTGTTGGAAGTCCAGTTGGGCTTCAGCAGTAGGTGCTTTTGCATGGTTACATCATTAATCCAACATACCAACCAGCCAATCAACATTTCATAAACGGTTAAACCAAAGTCACATGACCCCCACCAGTCAACTGAACCTAGTCAAAAATCCCGACACACATTCCCCTGGTGCTTGAATTACTGAGTAAAAATGACAGCACCTCAGAACTAGAGGAGCTTGGGTTCATAATATTCCTTGACTAAATTTGTCAACTCTTCAAAGGTTTTAGTATGTGGTGTCTCAGGAAAAGTTAGGCTCCGAATAACTGAAAAAGCTGTGTGTCCTGTGAATGTCTGTGAACTCCACTTGCCGACACAGTCTTTCTGGAGGCAGCCAATTAACGAGCCACCTCCAGGAACCCCATTCAATTAAAGGCAGCGAGCAGTGTCCTGAGGCTGCAGGAACTACTGCTTTGGAAAACCTTAGCTCTGGCAGAGGGACAGCAAAGAGAACACAAGGATATTTCAAAGCTGACAGTTCACTCAGAATGCAGGAGAAACCCCTGCAATAGAGTTTGTTGAGCTGAGGTAGACAGGTTTTTTTAATCAGGAAGGGAATCAAGAGTTAATGGGAAAATGCAGGGAAGTGGAGTTGAAGATTATTGGATCATATTATTAAACAGACTTGATGGCCTGAATGACCTACTTATGCTGATATGTCTAAAGGACAATACATCTTTTCCTGTTCCTAGCCTTCTCACTGGGGCATGAAGCTCTGGCTCAGTTGACCACACAGTCTGCTGTCAACAGACTACTCTACTGAGCATGACTCTTATTGGAAGTCTGCTCTGACCCTGCAAGTTCCCAGGAACGTTCTCCTCAGCCTCCTAATCAGCCTCTTCTGCTGTAATGATTAGTTGTCTGAGAATAGCCATTGCCAGTACGACCCTCCTTTTAACAAGATTAGCTCTAGGATGCAATCCGTCGGGCCTCTGAGTCAATGGGATGCTTGTCTGTTTTGCTTCTGCTTCTCTGTGTCTTGTAGGTTTTGCATGTAGTCTGCACAGGATTGTGCTATATCTGGCCCAAGAAAGCTTGGTGCTGACACATAAATGGAAACTACTGCAATCTGCAGCACCAGCGCCCACTACCCATATACAAATGCCTTGTCCACTTTGAATGCCTTTCTTTACACTCAGTACCAGTAAACACAAAGTGATTTTCATATCCAAGGAAGCAGCTGCACTCCAAAGCTGACACACAGTGCAAGGCTCAGCAACACTTCATGAAGATTTTTGTGGGATCAGTGCAAAGTGAATTAACTGCAGATGGATCTAAGAGTCTCATATTATTTTAAGTAGAGCATTTGGTCCTGACCAAATTTACACATCAAGAAACACTTAGAAACCTAAGATGTAGTTATTGTTTTGTGCTGATAAAGTCTATAGACGTTTGCAGTGCATACAGTATCTGCTCCATTTTCTACATTTTCATTGGTTGCGATGTTGAAAGGCACTTTATACATTTCATTCTTTAAAATAATGTTAGATTATTAAAGCGAAAGATGATTGTAGAGAGGAGTGCTTCTAATTATCCATATTTCTCCAAACCAATCCAAATACGTTATTCAGAAAAAGATTCCGAGGCAAGCAAGTGAGTGTGACTGTCAGCTTCAGAGCCAGGGAGGGGTAGAAAATTGATCAGTTTCTCTTTGTTTCAGGTAAATAATTCCTCGTGGAACACAAGGACCTGTAGACGTTGGCCAAGGATGGGATGGAGCCAGCTCTCCATATTCCAGTAACTGGCTGACATTCACTTTCTGGGTCCAATCATGAGTCCTATTAATTTAGATAACGCATTCAGTCTCAGTCCAGTTTTTAAGAGGGCTACCACATTAAAACAGCTTCAGGATACATTTGAAAATTGGAAGGGCAATCTCAGCCAAGTTCTAACCAATTAAGTGATATGTTAATTTGATATTCTTTGTAAAGGTTTGTCACTTCACTCATATATGGGGACTATTCTGTTTAATTTACCTGCAAGACAATTCCGGGAACTGTGCTGACAGGATTAACTACTTTGATTTGTGGACAACAAATGAAAGCTGTTTGCTAAGTACATCCATAAGCTGCCAGGAGAATTAGTTGTTGCTTTTCATCTGCTTCAATGTCATTTGTCCAGAAAATATAATGCATTCTTTCTGCATACTGGGCCCTGTCTTCGACAGCAGGATCAAATGAGTCAAACTTCCCAAATAACAGCATGATGCAAAGAATACTTACTTCAACTCAAAGACAACTGTTGTGAACAAGTTTCTTCAGGACATGCTTTAGTCTCGTCGCCACTGAAATAACTCTGAAGAGGCTGGTATCCTGTTACCAAGTCACCCTTTACTTACGCATAGAAAGCCCTCGACTCTGGTAAAGCTTCTTCAGATGTAACTTCCAGTATGAGAGGATGTGTAACACTCCTGTTTTTATCTGTCAACCAGAGATCTTTAATTGGACCAGGTTAACAGCCCCAATCAGGGAACTCATATTCTATGTGCCCACCTGGCTGACTTTTTTAAAATCACTACAATTATCACCTTCTCCAGGGCAATTAAAATGGGCAATAAATGCTGGCCTTGCCAGTAATGCCCACGTCCCAAGAAAGGATGAACTAAAAAAAGAGTATATAATGCACAGTCGTTTCTCATGGCGTTACTTTTGGTGGGTTTACTGGCACATTATTGTAAATCTACCCCCAAGACAAATAGTTCTAATCATGTACATTTTACTAAATAAAGTGAGGTATTGGGCTTTCTAAAGTACATGGTGGCTCAGTGGTTAGCACTGTTGCCTCACAGCGCTTGGAACCCTGGTTCAATTCCAACCTTGGGCACTTTGTGTGGAGTTTCCACATCCTTCCCGTGTCTACGTGTGTTTCGTCCGGGTGCTCCAGTTTCCTCCCACAGTCCAAAGATGTGCAAGTTAGATGAATTGGCCATGCTAAATTGCCCATAGTGTTCAGGGATGTTTAGGCTAGGTGCAATAGTTGGGAGAAGTGTAGAGTAAAAGGTAGGGGAAATAGGTCTGGGTGGGATAGTCTTCTGAGGGTCAGTGTAGATTTGTTGGGCGAAATGGACTGTTTCCACACTTGGGATTTTATGATTCTAAAGTCGCCACAATGCTACCCGACCATCAGCCTCCTGTCTCACTGGAGAGAGATAACTGGTGGTGTTTTGACAAGAAGGTCACCATGTTTCAGGAGAGGCAGAAAAAGATGTTTCTTCATAGTAATGTCAGCTGATGCAGGAATTGAAGCCTTTCTGTTGGCTTCACTCTACAGTGCAAATCAGACATCTAATGACTGAGCTAGCCATTTATTTTGGAAGTCACAGGTGTGTCTAATGTATATGTTGCGAAATCTGGTTTAAATCACATGGATTACCAGGAATATTTTATTTATTTAGTGTTGTTTTCCTGTGTACAGGCTTGTATTAATGAGACAGCTTCAAAGCAGCATAAAACTGTTGAAAAAAAATTGATTCGCTTTAATTCAAAAATAAGTGCTACTGCAGGTTTTTGCAAAGATACTGCAAAAGTTGTACAGTATGAACATGAGTATAATTTGTATCAGACTATGAATTAAATATTTAATCTCTGATTAGGAGTTTTGGAAGAACACCCAGTAATGCAAATCTGTCATATCTTGATTCATATAATGTTACAGTCTCTTAATGAGCTATAAAAACATTTTGATCTATCTCACTCTTAAGTACATGTGTACTTACATGCATTTCTGAGTTGACTCTCTTGGATCAGAAGTTTAATTCTTGTTGTTGACATTAACTGTCACTGCTGGAGAAGAATGACATGATTTGAGTGATGCATTGAAATATTGGATCATTCTCCTTCTCTGCAATTATCATATCTCCCAAGACAAAGGATTTGATGGACCACGTTCAGGATTCACAGCAGAGACTTGAGCATCAAATCTTGTTGAACGTCCCAATACGTAGTGACAAAATGCTGCACCACGGGAAGTCCCATTTTTCAGACATGACATTACACTAAGGCAGCACTTGTCCTTTCTGGTGGACAGAACATTGTATGACATTATTTTTAAAAAACACAGAGTTGTTCACCCATGTCCTTGTCAACATTTATCCCAAAATCAACATCACCAAAGCTGATGAACTAGTCTAGATCACATTGTATTTAAGGGACTTTGCTGGGCACAAAATTGTAACTGTGTTTCCTGAATTTCAATGTACCTCGTTATCTGTAAGCAAATTTGAAATGTCTTAATGTGATTAAAAGAGCTACATAAATGCAAGTTTTTCTTTCTTTCAGTTCGCGTTTTAGTTTGCTGTCAAAATTCTGCACTTTCTGCAATTCCTGCATACCTCTTTATCTCTGTTCACCACTTGTCATTGTTCATTAACCCTGCACTCAAAAGAAATGAATCAGCAATAAATTTCTTGATACTCACTGATCCTGGCCTCTAGTGCCCTTAACCTCACCAGCAGTGACTTTATAGGTCATAAATTCTGGAATTACCTTCTTAAACCCTTCACTTATCTATCTTTCATCCTATCAGAACCTCCTTAAAAACCACAATATAATGAAGCTGTTGGTCTACTGACTATTATCTACTTCAGGGAGCTGTATTAATGCACATTGTTGATACTGTGCAGTTTTATACCCAACACTTTTGCCTCTGCAAGAAGTGTATCCTTGGTGAATGAGCTATCGCCCGACTCCCTATGGAGTGACTGCCACTCTACTGAGTAGCCTCTGCCCCATTTGAGTCATTGTAACTGATGAGTGACTGTAAACTATAAGACATGTTTTTCATGAGAGATCAGCATCAATAGTTAGAAACCAGTATCACAAGTAAGTGAGCTCTCTCTGTTATGAGTTTTTAAATGTATTTTTCTAATCAACTTGTTCAAACTGTTATTGTGCACATTTGGGGTAGGTGGGCCTTGAATCTAGACCTCCTGGCATCACTGAGCAGAAGAGCCCCCCCTCCATGATTTTCTTTTTAAATCAGTCTGCTCAGAGGTGTTATTGCACACCTCCAGAGCAGATGAAACTTGAACCCGGGTCTCTTAGTCCAGGGGTAGGGACACTAGCATTGACTCACAAGTGGGCCCCTCTCTCATGATTTAACAGAGGGTTGATGCATTGTACATGAACTTCCAGGTGGTATTTGTACTTTTTTTAAATTTAATCTATATTTCTTAATCAACCTATTCAGAAATGTTATTACACATCTCTGGAGCGGGTGGGACTTGGACCCAGATCTCTCAGTCTGGAGATAGGCATGCTACCACTGCGCCACAAGAGTCCATCACTGTTTCCATAATAAATGACATCTGTCCACAATGAATAACTATTGTGCCTAATGTGTGACTTCTGTCTTTAATGAATGGCCAATTTCTGTAATAACTTTCCACCACTCTTCCTTATGAATGACACATGTTCTTACTGAGGAATCACTTCAAAACTGGTTCTGATCTAAAGCTGTTGTGATCAAGCAGTTGGCATATGCATCCTGACTATTAGTTTTGGACTGTTTGCTATTCTCGGTAAAGATGTTGCATCGACTCTGAAACACTGTGCCAGTAATCAGTTATAGAGCTATCTCTTCTGAGGCTAGTATTAAAGCATTTTGAGCCACACATTCAGTGGAATCTTCTCGGTCTCTGAATGGCATGGACAGTGGCAAGTCAGTTGGTAAAACATTGCAAGGGTGGAAAAATGGGATTTTCAACATTCAGGAAAGAAATGTCAGATTTTTCACACAAAGTTTTAACAGTGAGACAAGAATCTCTCTAGTGAGTGGGGATAGACTGATTTGAGTACCTTAGCATCTCATTATTACCTAATGTCACCACATTTAAAAACAGTTTTGCTATTTTTCCAGGGAGTGTAGAGAAACCAGATGATGACAATTCCTGATATGAAAGTCTCAGCAGGTAACTGGTGGCTGCACCAGTGCTTTCTCTGGATATCTATTTGGCCAGCATTTCCCAATATCTCTGGCAACAACCACTTCTGCTGTGTCCATGGAGGTTGGCATCGACAAAGTATGAGTCTCACCATGTCATCACGGCACAATTGGGTCTCACTTTCAACACAGTTCAGCACTTCAATACTGCACTTTGGAGTTCAATGACATCTTACATTACAGTGCAGCTGCACTCATGCATCGGAACAGGGTGTACTTTGGGGCTTACTCACTTTGCACTTGTTTGAGTGATTGTGGCATCTCTGTGATGCCTTTTAGTGCAGACAGACTGTCAGGCAGCTTGCAATGAATAATCAACTATGGTCGGTCAGAAAATATGATAAAGTATCCTGAATGAGTGAGTAGGAAGGGTCAGTAGTTTGAATAAATGGGGTGGGTGAGAACCATTAGGGGAAGATGCGGCATGCAATATTGAGAGTGATAGACCACATACCCTGATAAAAGATGGGTGCAATGGCAGAGTTAGAGTGAGTCCTAAGTACCAGAAAGGAGGTGATGGTACTTGCACTTGCAGATCCTAGAATGTCATTAACCATCTTGCAGCATTGCCTTGTGTTCATTCAGATGGTGGACACTGCATTGACCTGGCTGGCCACTTCATAGCAGAGTTTAGTGTAGTGTACAGCTGAGGTTTAATTGTGTTGCTCACAATGTGAACGCCACAGACTCAGTGAACATTTTGCTGCTGCTGAGTGCAATTTAGTGTGAGGGACATAGTACATATTTAATGAGATAAGCAGTGGAGAATCGCACAATATAAGTTGCTAAAGCTCAAGGAGAGAAATCCTCCAAAATTGACACTTAGTGAGTTTTGGTAAAATTCAGTCCATAGCCTCAGTATCCATTGCATGTTGTTTGAATTCTACTCACAAGACATGGAATCCCACTGAGCATGAAAACTATCTGGAATTCAGCTTGTGTCATGGTTCTTTAAGGCGATTCTTTAGATTGTTGTAGGATTCATATTGAGTTTTTTGGAGGACTGAAAAATGTTTCAAAAGCAACAATATGCACTTTGTTTTAATGTGCAGCGTGGCCTTATATAAAATCGTGTGTTAGCATAAAGCTATTCAATATTATAACAATAATTGTCTAATGGTGTACCTAAAGCATAGCTACCTGAAAGAAGAACTGCAGATGTCCAGCATTTGTGGAACTGTAATCAAAGTCATACATCTCAGGAAAGGAAAGGCAAAATTGTGTAAAAATGGAAAGGACAAATATCCTTAGTTGTTCATTCTCTGAACTTACTATCACATCTGAGTGGATGTTAACAAAGTGAGTGGTGAGTAACATAATGATGCTGCACAAAAGTTGGAGATAAAAGTTACTTTGGAAGTCAAAGGCAATCCAGTGCATTAATCACTAATTATTGAATAGCAAGGTAGTTATTTCAATGAAAAATATTAGTCACTACATACTTATCTTATAGCCCCTTATTGCTCACAAGGTTTTCATACATTTCACTTGAAGGTATGTATGGCCTATGGCTGTAACTACCCATTACTTTGAAATTGATTATCAGGAAGAGTCTTGTTAATGGAAGTGCCCAAGACTGTTTCTGCTGTCTTACAGGGAAGACATGTCATATACAGTAGTCTAAATTTCAACTGCCACCAGTGACCATTATTATTTCACATTCGTATTATACAATTCAAATATCCCCTCCCCAGACATGAGCCAAGTTTGGAATGAACAAAATCTGTTATTGTGCAGTGCAGTTGAAGTGGAGATCACCTTGGATACATTTTGCAAGGTATACTGCTGATGTGAAGTTTTATTTGACAGGATTAAGGGATAGATTTCACCACAAATTGGATATGTTGACCCTTTGTGCCTGCTCCTCCAATTCACATTGCCATTGAGTGATGTTTTGCACCCAGTTGCACCACCTCGCAAAATTTACCCACTTATTAAAACTTTATAGCCATCATTCCAAATTACTAAAAACTCAGTGAGAAGAAAGCTAAAGATTATTGCAGGAAAACATTTCACATACATCATTAATTTTTATTGACACAACAGAAACAATCATTGATTTAATTCATTTCACCGATTTCTATAGTCAAACCTTTCACTCATCCAGCAAACCTGCCTGAGCTATGGCAGCCCCTAGTTTTAATGGCATATCTGAGGCAATTCATTACATTAATCAATGGGCAGTTCAGCCTTCATTTTATTTAATCCTTATTAAATGTTTGCAATAAATCTTGGAAAATATATTTTTTGTTTCAAATAATTAAAAATTTACCTCAAGTTTGTACCTTAATCCAGGTAGTATCTCTAGGAAGATCTGTGCATTTAAATCAGTGTGACAGTGTCTGAACTTTTGCATGTGTAATGTGTTATGCTGTAACTGATAGGAGAAATAGCCATCATTTTCTTTTCAGTTATTTTTCATTAATGGTCATATATTATAGGGGATAAACAAGTGCTAATATTCATCCACCAACCAACTCCACTAAAAACAGATACCTAGTCCAAGCTGCTTGAAACAACAGTGACTGAATTTCTAAAATATGTTTTTGTTTGTAAATTATCTTGGGATGAAAAGCAGCTGTATAATACAATTTCTTTCTTTGCCAGTTATTCGTCCACCTATAGTTCTTCAGATTTTAAAACCCAACCTTTGTGTCATCTAACAAATTAAGACCAAGTTAAATGCCATGGAGAGAAAATAATGTACAGATTTCCATTCTGGCTTGGTGCCGAAGACCTACTTCATTCTTTGAATTAGAGAACATCTTTGATCACAGGGACAGTAGGAAATGAGATGTTCAAGTACAGTTTCAGGGTCTTTTGAAATAAAACTCCAGACACTTTGATGCAATGGCATGGTGTAACAAGAATCAGTAACCAACTTGGTCAGACAAATTTCAACTGAACTTTAAAGGGGCTATAAGATGGATCAGAATTGATAGATTTCAAATGCTTATTTGATTTAAATAATAAATCATTTATTTGATTTTTCAGCAGCCTCAGAATATCTTCTAAAATCTGCAGTTGATAAAATAAGCTCAGAATCATGCTTACATTTAGCTTCTTACACCATTTTCTTAACAACAGCAAAAAGTCGCAATTGCTTTGGAACTGGCAACAAATCCACTTTGAAAAGGTAAGCTGTTCTGCTAAACTATCCTCTAGAAGCTGGTAGTGTCTCGCTCTCAAAGCCTCCCAGGCCCCTCTCCATCTGAACCTACAGTCAGTCATCCCTGCTGGGCTCTCAGTGCAGCACAACTGGTAAATGAAACGCACACCACCTTACCAAATCAGACTCCTAATGGCAACCTCTGGTGGCTCCTGCAATAAAAGATTAATTTGCTTTATCAAGTTTAAACCTTAGTGGGCGATAAATCATGTCAGAAAGAAATAAAATGGTGAAAACGTGGTGTTCTTTTCACACAAAAGGCCACTGCAATTGCTTTTTTCTTGTAACCCTCCATCCCTGTTACTTCCAACTCTCAGGCATATATCTCTGACTGTATTTGTGATACTATTTATAATTGCAATCCTTTGATTTCAAAAACAAAAGTTTGATCAGATTAAATTTAAGATTCATAATTCTTTCAGATTTTGCTTAGAGACTAATGGATAAGTAACTATGATCAAAGAAAAATCAGATATTAAAATATAAATGAACAAAGCTTTTATTTGCCATATTAAAATGCATATCTTTTTACTATTTTTCTTTTCATGTTTGTGTAAGTGCACTGCATATGGTAATTGGTCAAAGCACAACTTTGCATGTGCCTTTTCACTGGCTTGGGAGCTGATTCCTGTTGTATTGTACTCTATAGAGGTTTAATGCTGAGGGAAGAGGTGAAAGAGGAAAAAAATGCCTTTGAAGTAGAACAACTGCAATGCTGTATCTTGGAAGGTTACAAATGTTCAGGCAATCACAGAGAAATGAGTTCGGAGCACAGAACCTGTGATTTTGAAGAGATATTCTGAATATAAGCCACAGCCAAGTTCTTTTGCCATTAGTAAAGGGCAAGAGGTGCCACTTCCATTTCTGTGACTAAAGGTGGCTTCAAATTGCTGCAAGGAGGCAGAAATTGTGCTGGTTTCCAATATATCTTTGGATTCTAGAAAAGTCAGCTATCAATTTGATATTCTCACAAAACATTCAATAATCTGAACAGGTCAGAAATCCCAAACTGGCACAGTGATTTTCTGTTCTGTTGATTAATGGTGCCTGGGTTCTGTGTGGCATACACTGACCATCAAAGTTTGGAATCACCCTTAGGTGAATGCAGATTCTTTCAGAAATTCATTCAGAATCAGTAATCTTAATGTTGGCTCATGTTCCATTTCGGCAGTATGTGGCTTATGAGCATGTCCATTAAATTTGGCTTAGGGCAGTCAGTCCGTACTTTTCCTGGCTGTCAAAACAAATTTTATCCAATAGGCTATCAGCAAAGTGCCGTTAACATTAACTGAGCATAAGTGATAGTGGATGTGACTCGTGCACCGTAGTGACCATGCAGAGTGTCAACAATACCCAAATTGCTAAATGAATGTCTAGATAAAAGCTCTTTACAAGTGACATCATTGGATTTTTTCATTACATTTTTATACAATTATAGTACTGGCCTCTTCCAAATCAGAACTAAAAACATCGTTTTATTACAGTTGCATATTGCAACCCAGAATGGCTACTCACCTGTGAGTACTGTGGGTGATCCCAAAATTGGCAAGGATTGCCAGAAAATGTAATATTAAATCTGATATTAATTGTGAATGGGTCTCATAACAAGTTGCTATAGAAATCTAGCAGAGTGTGCTGGCAGAGCCTGTGAAGTCTGTACAAACTAAATTTGCTGTATGGGAGGAGAGGATGCTTTCTTAAGGGCATCTTTTCATAGTCACCAAGGGATTTCAAAACACAATATTGTGAAGATGTTTGTCAGATCTGAGCAGTATTAAACTGGGTTTTAATTTTAGTCAATAAATGAGATTTGTACCTGTGTGGCATCAAGTCATTGGTTTGGTTATAGTAGATGTTAATATCATTTAAATTTCAAAGATTGTTAGTTTCCAAAACTGAAGTCCCCTTTCTACAGGGTGCACTAAGAATTAAAAAATGATGTTTGCCATATGCGCTGTCCCATGAGAGTGCTTAGTGTTGTTTGTGAAGAATACTGGTATCTAATAAACCTACCCAGATTAGGTGAAGATGTGGGAAAAGTAACTGACCAATACAGAGAGTTAGAATCTGCCCTTTCATCTTCAGGACATTTATTTGAATCCAAGAGATCCTCAAGAGATGAAGATCTCATCTGCTAACTGTGAGGGCTCTGTGAATTAACACTGGTCAAGCTCAATCTAGTCAACACAAGCCCACAGTGCGAAGCCATCCCAGATTCTGCACTAGTTGATAGTTTCAGAGAGCTGAAGGGATCCTAGTGTGTAAAGTAGAACATGTCTCTCATGGCATTATTGGAATAACAAGCAGGGAATTTCAGGTGAAATCTTGTCATCACAGGGTCAAGTGGAAACTCTGACTTCAAAGGTCTGTGAACTCCACTTGCCTACACAGTCTTTCTGGAGGCAGCCAATTAACGAGCCACCTCTGGGAACCCCATTCAATTAAAGGCAGCGAGCAGTGTCCTGAGGCTGCAGGACCTACTGCTTCAGAAAACCTTAGCTCTGGCAGAGAGACAGCAAAGAGAACACAAGGATATTTCAAAGCTGACAGTTCACTCAGAATGCAGGAAAAACCCCTGCAATAGAGTTTGTTGAGCTGAAGTAGACAGGTTTTTAATCAGTAAGGGAATCAAGAGTTAATGGGAAATGGCAGGGAAGTGGAGTTGAAGATTATTGGATCACATTATGAACAGACTTGATGACCAAAATGACTTACTTATGCTGATATGTCTTAAGGACAATACATTTTTTCCTGCTCCTAGCCTTCTCACTGGGGCATGAAGCTCTGGCTCAGTTGACCACACAGTATGCTGCCAGCAGACCAACTCTACTGAGCATGACTCTTATTGGGAGACTGCTCTGACCCTGCAAGTTCCCAGGAGTGCTGTCCTCATCCTCCTAATCAGCCCCCTCTGCTCTAATTATTAGTTGTCTAGAGAATAGTTATTGCCAGTATGACCCTCCTTTTAACAAGATTAGCTCTAGGATGCAATCCGTCGGGCCTCTGAGTCAAAGTCTGTTTTGCTTCTGCTTCTCTGGGTCTTGTAGGTTTTGCATGTAGTCTGCACAGGATTGTGCTATATCTGGCCCAAGAAAGCTTGGTGCTGACACATAAATGGAAACTATTGCAATCTGCAGCACCAGTGCCCACTACCCATGTACAAATGCCTTGTCCACTTTGAATGCCTTTCTTTACACTCAGTACCAGTAAACACAAAGTGATTTTCATATCCAAGGAAGCAGCTGCACTCCAAAGCTGACACACAGTGCAAGACTTAGCAACATTTCATGAAGATTTTTGTGGGATCAATGCAAAGTGCATTAACTACAGGTGGATCTAAGAGTCTCATGATATTATTTTAAGTAGAGCATTTGGTCCTGACCAAATTTACACATCAAAAAACACTTAGAAACGTCAGATGTAGTTATTTGTCTTGTGCTGATAAAGTCTATAGATGTTTGCAGTGCATACAGTATCTGCTCTATTTTCTACATTTTTATTGGTTGTGATGTTGAAAGGCACTTTATAAATTTCATTCTTTTGAATAGTGTTAGATTATTAAAGCCAAAGATGATTGTAGAGAGGAGTGCTTCTAATCATCCATATTTCTCCAATCTAATCCAAATATGTTATTCGGAAAAAGATTCCGAGGCAAGCAAGTGGGTGTGACTGTCAGCTTCAGAGCCAGGGAGGGGTAAAAAACTGATCAGATTAGATTAGATCAGATTATATTACATTACATTACATTACAGTGTGGAAACAGGCCCTTCGGCCCAACAAGTCCACACCGACCCGCCGAAGCGAAACCCACCCATACCCCTACATTTACCCCTTACCTAACACTAAGGGCAATTTAGTATGGCCAATTCACCTGGCCCTGCACATCTTTGGACTGTGGGAGGAAACCAGAGCACCCGGAGGAAACCCACGCAGACACGGGGAGAACGTGCAAACTCCACACAGTCAGTTGCCTGAGGCGGGAATTGAACCCGAGTCTCTGGCGCTGTGAGGCAGCAGTGCTAACCACCCATTAGTTTCTTTTTGCCTCAGGTGAATAATTCCTCACAGAAAATAAGGACCTGCAGATGTTGGCCAAGAATGGGATGGTGCCAGCTCTCCATATTCCAGTAACTGGCTGACATTCACTATCTGGGTCCAGTCATGAGTCCTATTAATTTAGATAACGTATTCTGTCTCAGTCCAGTTTTTAAGAGGGCTACCACATTAAAGCAGCTTCAGGAAACATTGGAAAATTGGAAGGGCAATCTCAGCCAAGTTCTAACCAATTAAGTGATATGTTAATTTGGTATTCTTTGTAAAGGTTTGTCATTTCACTCAGTATGGGGACTATTCTGTTCGATTTACCTGCAGGACAGTTCCGGGAACTGTGCTGATAGAATTAACTACTTTGATTTGTGGACAACAAATGAAAGCTGTTTGCTTAGTACATCCATGTTGCTACTTGACTACTACTGTGTTTATCATTTCTTGATGGCTGGAAAGTAGAAGAGACCAGCATCACATGAGTTTTCTCATTTGACATGATATAAATATGTATTCAGACAGTTTGGTCAAAGATGTAGATTCTAAAGAACATCTAAAGGGGTAAAGAGTGATTGAAAGCCTTATGTTAATAATTGCAAGGGACAGCATATAGATGGGAAATAGGAGAGGGCCAAGGATTGATCCTTTGAGTCTCCAACGTTAACAGTGTGAAAGCAGAAAGAGAGTAGAAATTGTCTAGCAATGATATATTGGACAGATGTACATTACATTGGTTATGCCACTTTTGGAATATTGCATGCAATTCTGGTCTCCCTGCTATGAGAAGGATGTTGTCAAGCTTGAAAGGGTTCCGAAAAGATTTACCAGGATTTTGCCAAGGTTGGAGGATTTGAGCTCAAGGGAAAGGCTGAATAGGCTGGGCCTGTTTTCCCTGGAGCGTCGAAGGCTGAGGTGTGACCTCATAGAGGTTCATAAAATCATGAGGGGCATGGATAGGATAACGAGACCCAAGATCTTTTTCCTGGGGTGGGGAAGTACAGAACTAGAGGGCATAGGTTTAGGGTGAGGGAGTAAGATATAAAAGAGACCTAAAGGGCAACGTTTTCATGCAGAGGGTGGTGCGTGTATGGAATGGGCTGTCAGAGGAGGTGGTGGATGCTGGTAAATTGCAATTTTTAAAAGGCATGAGTACATGAATAGGAAGCGATGGGAGGGATAAGGGCCAAGTGCTGGCAAATGGGACTCAATTAGGTTGGGATACCTGGTCGGCGTGGACAAGTTGGACTGAAGGGTCTGTTTCTGTGCTGTAAATCTCTTTGCCCCTATGAGAATGGAACCCAGTGAGAGCAGTCTCATCTAACTGAACAACAATGAATAGGTATTGGAGGATGACAATGTGTTGTCAAAAGCTGTAAAGGGGTCAGTAAGAGTTTACCTTCATCCGAGTTATATAGGATAAATTTTTGGCTTTGATGGCAGCCAACTCAATACTGTGACAGGAGAGGAAACTTGATTGGTGGATTTCAAAAGTGAAGTTACCAGGATGTCTAGTGTCAATTTGGGTGGCACCATCACGTCCAAAACTTCAAAGTGGAATGGGAGTTTGGAACTCGAGCAGTCAAAATTGAAAGGATAACTTTGGGAGGAGGAGAGTGATGAATTAAGATTTGAAACTGAGGAGGATAGAAAATGAGGGAGCTAAGACAATGTTGACATGGTTTACAATTGGTGGAAATGAGACTAAGGGAGCAGAAGATGAGTTTCATTGGCAAGATGAGATTTGAGACTCACAATGAGAGATGGAAATGAAGCTGTAAAAAGATCAGTTCAGACTTAACAAGGAGAACCAGTGAGGAGGTTTAGCTGGTGGGGTAGAAGAAGAGATGGAAGCACCAGAAGCATCTGAATCCATCTTTGTGACGAAGCATTTTGTGAGCTTGTCTCACCTGTTGAAGGTGAGGGCAGAGAAATTGAAGGCAGAGGAGTTTTAGAAGATAGTTGGAGCGGAAAAAACAAATATTTCTTTGTCCAACAGTTTGGTTGAAGAGAATAGCACCTGATAGTGCTCTATGTGGCAATATTTGGCTAATGGAGTTGTCCGTTATAAACATTCAAGTTTGCATCCCTGATACTTCAGGGAGTGCTGATGAGGGCTATACAAAGGAGAAGAACCAGAGTGAAAGAGACCAGGCTGTAAAAGGTGGAAGTGAGTATGTTGCTAATGAGATCAGCTATGTCACATTGAATGCTGGACGAAAGGCTAGACTGTTGGGAACTTGAAAGTGCTTAGAGACTTTTCCAGAGTTTTGTATAGCTGCAGCATGACCTCATGGCTCTGAAACTCAATCCCTCCACCAATAAAAGCTAACACACTATATGCCTTCTTAATACCCTATCAAGGGAGGAGAAAGTGAGGTCTGCAGATGCTGGAGATCAGAGATGGAAATGTGTTGCTGGAAAAACGCAGCAGGTCAAGCAGCATCTAGGGAACAGGAGAATCGACGTTTCGGGCATTAGTCCTTCTTCAGGGTTAATGCCCGAAACGTCGATTCTCCTGTTCCCTAGATGCTGCCTGACCTGCTGCGTTTTTCCAGCAACACATTTCCATCTCTAATACCCTATCAACCTGAGTGGCAACTTTCAGGGATCTATGTACATGGACACCAAGATTTTACTTACACTACCAAGGATCTTATCATTAGCCCAGTACTCTGTATTCCTATTGCTCCTTCCAAAATGAATCACCTCACACTTTTCTGCATTCAACTCCATTTGCCATCTCTCAGCCCAGCTCTGCAGCTTATCTATGTCTCTCTGTAACCTGCAACATCCTTCGGCACTATCCTTAGTATCGTTCACAAATTTACTAACCCATCCGTCTATGCCCTCGTTCAGGTCATTTATAAAAATGACAAACAACTGTGGACCCAAACAGATCCTTGTGGTACCCCACTAGTCACTGAACTCCAGGATAAATATTTCCCATCAACCACCACCTGTTTTCTTTCAGCTAACCAATTTCTGATCCAAACTGCTAAATCACCTTCAATCCCATGCCTCCATATTTTGTGCAATAGCCTATCGTGGGGAACCTTATCAAATGCAACATCCTTCAGCACTATCCACAACTCCACCGACCTTAGCGTCATCTGCAAATTTACTAACCCATCCTTCTATGCCCTCATCTAGGTCATTTATAAAAATGACAAACAACACTGGCCCCATAAGAGATCCTTATGGTACACCACTTGTAACTGAACTCCAGGATGAATATTTCCCATCAACCACCACCCTCTGTCTTCTTTCAGCTAGCCAACTTCTGATCCAAACTGCGAATTCACCCTCAATCCTATGCCTCAGTACTTTGTGCAATAGCCTACCATGGGGAATTTTATCAAACACCTTTTTGAAATCCAAATACACCACATCAACTGCTTTACCCTCATCCACCTGTTTGGTCACCTTCTCAAAGAATTCAATAAGGTTTGTGAGGCACGACCTACCCTTCACAAAACCATGTTGACTATCCGCAATCAACTTGTTCCTCCCTAGATGATTATAAATCCTATCTCTTCTAGTCTGTTCCAACACTTTACCCACAACTGAAGTAAGGCTCACTGGTTTATAATTACCAGGTTCCCTTCTTGAACAAGGAGACATTTGCTATCCTCCAGTCTTCTGACACTATTCCTGTAGACAATGACAACATAAAGATCAAAGCCAAAGGCTCTGTAATCTCCTCCCTGGCTTCCCAGAGAATCCTCAGATAAGTCCAATCCGGTCCAGGCAACATATCTATTTTCACATTTTCCACAATTGCTAATACTTCCTCCTTGTGAACCTCAATCCCGTCTAGTCTAATAGCCTGTATTTCAGTATTCTCCTCAAACATTATCTTATTCCAGTGTGAATACTGACAAAAAATATTCATTTAGCCCTTCCCATCTCCACAGACTCCATGCACAACTTCCCATTACGTTCTTTGATTGACCCTAATCTTCTTCTCATCATTCTGGAGAATAGTTGTTAAAACCACAGCAGACGGGAAGTTACTTGAAGTAAATGTTGAGGAAGGAAAGCAGTGATGATATTGAAGTAAGGGAACTTGGGTTTATAATTGGGTCGATGATGATTTACAATAGGATTATGGGACAGACCATGGTGTGATTTGTGGATGAGGCCACAGCACCAACACAGCAATCTAGGCACAGTAAGAGGGTATAGTCAGTAAGCAAGTTTTCATCAAGCCAAGGATATTGTAGAAATCATGCAAAATAAGCTCATGGTTACAAGGAACGTACTCATATTTGAGGGTATATTCTGGAGGGAGGTGTGAAGAATGATGGTAGTTATTGAACTCCCAGAAAAGTTCTCAGTGTCGAAACTAGGCCAGATTGTGTGGGATGGGAAACAGGGTTGATACAATACAGACAAACTGAGGAAGAAGTTTGTGATAAGGAGATGGTGCCAGATGGTGTAGAAATAAGTGAAAACTGTCCTAATGACATGAGCAAGTAGCTCAGATGAAATGAGGAAAAAATGTAACTGATGCACTTAAGTATCTAGTAGCAGCCAAAATGCGCACACAAATGGACACAGGAAACTTAGGTTACGTGAAAGCATTTACGAAACAAGATTCAAACAGTTAAAATCCTCGTAATAGATGGCGAATAGAGAAAAAAATAAGAAGATGCATTTAAATGGAGGTAGAAAGGTGGAGAACATCAGACAGGGAATCCCGGATAGGACCTCGATGACTAAAGCCTCCGCCACCAGTGATATGGCGAATGCAGAAAAGGCTAGAGCCATAAGGACAGAATAAATGCTCATATGTCTTATAGCCTGGAGGATATTAGGACAGAATGAGTCTGAGGAGATTTAAAGAAGATGTTGTTTGTCTATTAACCTGTTACTTTGGAGTATGGCCTGGAATATAAAGAGGACAGACTGATGTGCTCCAATTGTTCCTTAAATGTATGCCAATGATTTGCTTAGAATTATGTGGTTATTGTTCACAGGTGCTGTAGTGTCTGTGAAAGATTTCTAGAGACCAAGGTGCAGAATCTCATAATAGTTCTGTCATGGTGACCTTGGATATTAGTAGCAGTGATCAATGACATTAGCAGCCCCAAGTAGAGTTAGTTAGCCTAGATTAAATAATGGCCAAGATAGTCCGATGCTGAAAATGTGTTGCTGGAAAAGCGCAGCAGGTCAGGCAGCATCCAAGGAACAGGAGAATCGACGTTTTGGGCATAAGCCCTTCTTCAGCAATCTAGGCACAGTAAGAGGGTATAGTCAGTGAGCAAGTTTTCATCAAGCCAAGGATATTGTAGAAATCATGCAAAATAAGCTCATGGTTACAAGGAACGTACTCATATTTGAGGGTATATTCTGGAGGGATAGTCCGATGGCCAAACAGTCATTATATCAATGTAGATCAGGGATGTGCATGGGAATCCTGCGTAATCCCAAGTCACTTCAAAGGAATGCCTAAGAAATTGGGCAGCACGGTGGCTCAGTGATTAGCAGTGCTGCCTTACAGCGCCAGGACCTGGGTTCAATTCCAGCCTCGGGCGACTGTCTGTGTGGAGTTTGCACATTCTCCCCATGTCTGCATGAGTTTCCTCCAGGTGCTCCGGTTTCCTCCACAGATCAAAGATGTGCAGATCAGGTGAATTGGCCATGCTAAATTACCCCATAATGTTCAAGGATGTATAGGTTAGGTGCATTGGTCAGGGGTAAATGTAGGGAAGTGGGTCTGGGTGGGTTAGTCTTCAGAGTGTCAGTGTGGACTTGCTGAGCCGAAGGGTGTGTTTCCACACAGTAGGGATTCTACTCTATGAAATTGAATTCTCTGATGGACAATTCCTCTATGCCTGGAACCCGCCAAAAATTTCCATTTCACTATGATACTTTGGAGGGTTCCAATAAAATTAAGTAAAATCATCCAGGAGTTGAACTCATAAATAGGAACTCATAATTGGAAGCTCGTGCCCCACTTAATCAACTACAACTCCCCCAAAACATTTACACCCTTCCTGACCTGCTTTCTCTCCTCTCACTTGCTTTACCCGATCCAACCCAAACACTGCCCTGACACTACCCATCTGGCATCCTAAGCCCTCCCCAGCTGGAACCCATCTAACTTACCTTGGTATCCAATCCATCTGGTAACCTTACCCCTGGCACTCTAACCCTTCAGCTGACATCATTCAGCATTAGGAGAAAGTGAGGACTGCAGATGCTGGAGATCAGAGTCGAAAAGTTTGGCGCTGGAAGAGCACAGCAGGTCAGGCAACATCCAAGGAGCAGGAGATTCAACATTTCGGGCATAAGCCCTTCATCAGGAATGTGGGCTGTACCTTTCAGTGAACTGAGTGACAATCTGCCTCTTAGGGATTTTCATCTTGGTGTTAAGTGCATTTTGTATGGTCTGACTCCCAGACAGCACCATCGCAGTTTTCAATGCATCTGGGTTCAAGGTCCAAACTGCCTCTAAGTTGGCACTAATCGGCAATAAATTGCTAATCCAGCCCAGTTATGTTGGTTTGCAAGTTGAAGATGCTGCATTGGCACACTGGAGATTGTTCCTCTGAGGCTACAGTTGAAGCACGGTGTTGGGAAAGTAGAGGGACCTTTAACTTGTATGCAACCCATTTGATACTGAGACTTAGGTGTCTCTTGAGAGGAAGCACTGATCCATTCACAATAAACACAGTACTAAAGTTATACTTCATATCAGTGCTGTAACCCTTAATCTGGAATGGAAGATTGTCTGAAGTGGCAATATATAGCTCCCAGAGATACAGCAGGATTCATTTCATAGAATGGAATGTCACTATTCCAAACAATCTGTTCCAGCAAAATTATAATTTCTACCATACATAAACAACTCACGTTTAGCAATTATTACTTATTTTAAGCATAGAATTTTGTAAGTACATAAGTAAAAGCAAAAAATGCTACTTTACATTCAATTTGTCTCAAATGATTCGATTGTGTTTCTGAAGATGTACTAGGTAAGGAAATTAAAAATTAATGAAATTAAAAATTATTTAAACTTCAAGAACGCAAAGTTCACATATGTTTGTTATTTTTCTTGTGCTCTTATGCTTTGGTTGTGCTAATTTGACCTTTATATATGTCATTTAAAACAATCTGCTCATGATTTCTTTCAGTGGAACAGCATAAACATTCATAAATAAATTGACAAAGGTAATAAAATGATGTGTATTTTTTCGAGGTAGACCCTGTTTTCAAAGAATCGCTTGCATAATATTGTTATTACAATTCCCTTGTTGCTATACCAAACAAAAATTGTGTACTTCTCTCCCAGTTAGATCTACATGGATGTCACAATGTGATGAGATCTGCCTTACTATGCAAAAACATACAAGAACAATTTTACATAAAGTTCCTGCACCACAGGAACTTTTGGTGCCAACTGGCTGAGCACCAAACTTTGCATTAGTCAGTAATGAAGGGGTTAATAAAAATCAAATTACTATTTTGGGCACAGAAATTAGGCATTGTAATCATTCTCATGTTGCTATGCAGCATACACCTCTACTGACTTAAACAAGCAACAAAGAAAATGGATCCCTTCGAGCTTGATGTCCTCTTGCACTTCTCAAAATATATGTATGTTATGCTATTTAACAGCAGAGCAAACACTGATTGCATGTGTTAGCAATGTGTAGCTTTGAGAAGTTAAGATTACACAGATTAAAGTACTCCCTACATGAAATGAAATGAATTGTGTTTATGTGGATGGCTGTTAGAAATTGATCTCAAGTGATTAACCCTAAAAGAGAATATTAATCAGTGCACTGAAAGAATATATTGCATTTAAAAGCTTTTTAATTTTGGTATCTATAGCTTTCCAGTCAAAGATTTTTAAACATTTGTTTTATACAAGCACAAAAATTTCCAAAATCAGCCTGAGACTGATGTTGCTTTCTCAAGTGCTGTTTGAGCAAATGAGTTTGCTTTGAGCAATGCTTCAGAGCACTGTAGCACTGGAGGAGGCTGGTTGGGCTGTAAATATTAGAAGATGTACAATAAATCAACAGATTATCCTAAGGACACAAAGAGAGCAATTTGTGGCTGGGAGCATTTGACAGATAGTTTGAAGAAAGCAGATGATTGCCCGACTCTCGTTTCAGGTCTCCATGCAGCGCCTGGAGGCATTTCAGTGTTATTGTTGTATATTGATGTTACGGTTACCGCTGAGTGGCTAGCAGTGACAGATGTCTATAATTACAGCCAGAGCTGGCAGGATTCAGAAGCTTGGCAATGTAGAACAATTAGCTCCTGCCTGGTGCACCCCAGAGAATTGTTGAAATTGCTGGTGTAACGGAGTGCAATTGGTGGATACAGTGTCTGCTGCCCTCGGGACAATGGAAGAAATACAATACAACCACCATTGTCACAAGCTATGGTCTAATCATTTCCGAGATTTTCTAACAGGTCCTGGTAAATGTTCTATCATCCATCCTGCATTTTAGCTGTGATTTTGTTTTGTTACCAGGCTTTTAATCAAGATCCTACATCATTTGCGTGAATTACCATAGCCTATGAAGTTTAGTCACCTTGTGTGTATTTTGTAGGGAGAGGCGGAGCACCAGACAGATTTAAATGAAATGAACATTGCATCAGCACTGAGCTTACTCAAGAGGATGGTAATCACAAATAGGCATGCATACAGCATATATATAGAATTGCTGAACTGGGCACAGTACAATTGGGACATATTATGAACCGGTTTGATTCAGGAAATATTACCTACTTCCCGACATGATTTTTATATGTTAAATAATTACATTTCTATTCTTAAATAATTAGCTATACTACATTATTAGCACAGAAACAGGCCACTTGGCCTAATGGGTCAATGTATATTTTTAAAAGTCTCAACAGTTCCCACTCAGGTTCTATATCTATCCATTCCCTTCTCCGTCATGTCTCCCTATCATTGTGTTAGTTCCTGCTTCAACCATTCCATATGGCAGTGAGTTCTAAAAGTTCAACACATGTTATTAAAGAAACGCTTCCTTGTTCTTGGCTCAACCACAAGTGAAATCAGTTTATCCAAATCCCACTGTATCAAACCATAAGCAGGATTTATCTCAGCCAGTTCTGGCTCTGTATACCTTGATATCCTTCCTCCACAAAAATCCAATTGTTTTGGTCTTGAAAATTTCAACTGACCCATATTTTGGGACATGGAGGGCAAGTGCTCCAAATTTTCAAATGAGGAATGGGCCACGGCCTGTTCAATCTTTTCTGATAGTTAAGAATATAAATCAGAAATAGAGTAGGTCCTACGAACCCTCAAACCTGTTGTGCCATATTATAGGATCATGGCTGATCAGACATTTCTTATATCCTTTTTCCTGTCCTTTCACCATAATCCTCGATTATGCTACTGATCAGAATCTATATACGTGTGCCTTAAATATACACAAGGACTCTGTCCCAACAGCTCTCTGTGGCAAGGAGTTCCACAGGCTTTCAACCCTTTGAGAGAAGAAATTCTTCTTCATCTCAGTCTTAATTCTTTATTCTGCAGACATACCATCTGCTTCTAGACTTTTCCATGAAGGGAAACATCCTCTCAGTATTTACCTTGTCAAACTCCTTAAGGATCTTGTGGTGCTGGAAAAGCTGGGCAGGTCAGGCAGCATCCGCGGAGCAGGAGAATCCACGTTTCGGGCATAAGTCCTTCATTCCAATGAGTCTCAACCTGTTTATCCTTTGCTCATAAGACAATCCCCGCATACTCAGGATCATCCTCGTGAACCACCTTTAAATTGCTTCCAATTAAATATGTTTCTTCAAATAAGAGGACCAAAAATGCTCACAGTACTTCAGATGTGGTCTCACTAGCACATTGTATAGTTGCAATTACACTTCCCTACTCTAACAACCTGAAATAATGGCCAACACTCCATTAGCCTTCCTGATTACCTGCTGCACCTGTATGCTAACTTACTGTGTTTTGTGCACAGATCCCCCCACATTCCTTTGAGTTGCAGATTTCTGCTGTTTTTCTCCATTTAAATGTTATTCTGTTCTTTTGTTCTCCCTTCCAAAACGAACAACTTCACATTTTCCCATATTATACTCCATTTGATTATTTTTTACTTACTTACTTAATATATAAATAGCTTTCTATAAACTGTTGTATCCCTCTTGCAGCCTGCCCTTCCACTTATTTTGCATCCTTTTAATTCTGGAAATACACTTGTGAATCTTTTCTGTATTATCTCCAGGGCTTTGATATCCTTCTTGGCATATAGAGGATGGAATTTAGTTGCCTGGGCATCATTGGTCCAGAGTGGCATGGTAGAGAGGAATGAAAGGCTGGTGGTTTAAGCTGTTTGATCAGTGAGGGAGTACACTTAAGATCCTTGCTGTCTTCCCAACTATCCACTGGGTGGGGCAGGTGGAGCTAATTGAAGCTGTTAAATACCCAACTAAGAGCTTCAACCTGCTGTCATCAAATTCACCCACCTGTGGGCTTGCCATCAGGGAAAGCTGTCCCTGTCAAGTTGAGTAATGCATCTTGAAAAAGTTCATCATCCACAGTTTCCATCCAATCATTTTTTCTTTACCTTCTTCTGAACAAAATGACCCAGTTCACGCTTGGCAATATTTAACTTGGCAATACTAAAATACAATATTTAACCCACTCTGTGAATCTGTTTGTCTTCCTGTATTTTAGTACAACATTCCATATTATAGGCTATAATCTCCCTTCCACTGAGTTTTCCATATGTTCATCTTTCCCCAACAAATTATGAGAATTGCTGCATGAGGTGAAAACAATTCAGAGGATAGAAAACTGTACCTGAAGTTTAACTGGTGATCGATTGGTGCAGTAATCTGTCCTTCGACTATGTTATATTAACGGCAACAGGAACCAGGACATCCGGTGTATGTTGGAGGTAAATAGTATGTTAAGAAAGGGAAATTTTTATGAGTCCGTAAAGGAAATAGCTTGAAGAACTCAAAAGTCAGCAATATAAACCACGATTTATCAATTATTGAAATGAATCCTGTTGCCTCTTTAGTTTGTGTTTGTCACCACATTAACAATTCAGCAAAATTGAATAATGCTTTCCATTAAAGAGGATTTTAAAGCATTTACTGTCCTCCTCATGTCAACTGCCAAGGAAATGTTGACCAGGCTGGAAATAATAAAGCATAGATTTAGCTGTCTCTAAATTGTCAGACTGCTTGTTCATATCCAGCACTGGATGTGCAGAAATTTCCTGCAATGAAATATCAGAAGGACTGAGGTCATTGTGTTGGTCAAAGTCTGAAACTCTATTTCCTCGCCGTTGACTCAGTCATTCTCCTTTATCGTTGTCTAAGGCTGTTCACAATCTTGGTATCTTATTTGACCTTGACGTGAATTTCCAACTGCATACCCATTCCAAGATTATCTATTTTGCCATCATAACATCACCTGATTCTACCATTGTTTATCTACGCCAAACCCTCTTTCATAGCTTTGTTACCTCTCACCTTAACTATTCCAACATATTCCTGATCAACTATTCATTTTCCACCTTCTATACGCTTAAACATTCCTAAACCTCTGCTGCTTTTATATTAACTTTCATGAAATTCTCATCTGTAAACACACACCCCTTTAGTGTCAAATTTCATTTGAGGTACCCTAAGTCATTCTTACTCTGTTAAAGATGTTGCATCAATTGTAGTTATTGTAGTAAAATTTAAATAATATTTTGAGTTAAGAAAACTTGGCTTTGCTGATATTAACGTTTTTTTAATCTATTGTGATTTTTCTTCTCTGGTTGAAATCTTGAATCCAGTTCAGAGTTTTTGTGCAATCATCTGTTTAATAGTGAGACATTTTTTATTCAGTTGACTCTTGTAAAATTATAATCTCAAATGCAGTTACATTGAGTGGTATGAAACATTTTAATGGGTATTTTCTTTAGTCTTTACAAAGAATAAATCTTGTTTTTTTTATAAACCAACTCATTAATTATTACCAGAATATCCTAGAAGACTTCACAGAAAACAAATTTATTTTGGGTTCCTACCACTGTTATTACATCGAAATGTTATTTTACAAGCACTCCACAAAGTTAAAAATGAGAAGTTAATTTTTTTTTAGTGGAGTTGTTTGGAGAAGGAATGTTATTCAAGACAGCAGGCAAAGTGTTTAATCTCTGAACAATGGATTAGGTCCTCAAGGGATCCTTTACATTGAGTTGCCAGAAGTTAGATCTTCAATTTAACTTCTGATATTGCTGCACCCCTCACAGCTACACTCAAGCATCATCTGAGACAATGTGCTGAAGTGAGATTTGAACACAATCAATCTGATTTGGAGGAGAACTTTACTAACCAAATCAAACTGGCATATTGCTGATTTTTAATAAAACTGCAAATATTAAAAAATTGAGAAAAAGCTGACAAAACATTGGTATTTCAGCATTTGAGGAAAGGGACTCATCTAGAGATTCTTTCTCCTGCTCTGAAGCTGCATTGACCTCTCTTAACTCTTTCAGAGACTTAACAACTCTGCTTTGTTTTACAGCATTTGTTGCTATTATTTTAAACCTGAAATATATCAAACACTGCATAATTTGAAGAAGGATCTCTGGACCAGAGACATTAACTCTGCTTTCTTTCCACAGATGCTGCCAGATTTACAGAGTTTCTCCAGCAATTTATGTTTTGGTTTCAGATTTCCAGCATATGCAGTTTTCTTTTTGTTTTTCACTCTACAATTTCTTTTTGATTTGCTAATTGTTCTCAGTACCGAATCATTGCTTCCACTGTGCTTGCCTTTTTAAACAAGTACGACTTTCTAGAAGATGCAAAACATTGGCTTTTTGCGGCTTTGATTTGAGACAGCAAAATAAAATGAAATGTCTGCTGTCAGTTTTTAAAAGAAGTTTCTTCTCTAAGCCAATTGTATAAAGTATGAGTCGTAGGAAATATTTACAGTGAGCATGACAGAAATGTTATCTAAGGATGTGAAATGGATAATGCTGATAGTCCAGAGCCTGATATTTTCTACCATATATTTTAATCTATTAGCCAAGCCCAGTGTAATGTAGACAGAATTTGTTTCTATTTATTTGTATTCATTTAATAGGCAGATATTGCTACATGGTACTCGTTTAAATGGATTAGATCAGCTTAAAGCTGTGCCACATACATATTCATGGGAACAAATGGTTTCACTTTGAGTAAATTAAAAAAATGCCTCACTTAATGCTCAACAGGAGAAACAAAAGAAGGTTGTTGTCATTGTTAACGAGTGCCTCAATTTACTGTTCAATGGGGCAGATAAATGGATTTAGGAGCTAATAATCATGCCTGTCATTCAAGGCTAGCGTGTGGAATCCCATGGGTAGAAGAAAGCCCATGGGATGAAAGGACTGATCTGGTGTTTGATGGGATGATGGGTATCCAGACTAATGGATAATAAAAGGATTAGAAATAGTTACAAGGATGATTGTAGATTAAATGGCTGTTTCATTGTTACCTTGTTTTATTTAAACTTCTGTTTGCACGCTCCTTTTAGTACAGTAGTAGAATTTCCCTTGTTGGACTTGTGCTTTTGAATGCAAATTAAGACCATATGTTTTATATTTGACTTTTTCTTAATGGCCTTCTGATACACTGTTTAGTTAGAGGTAAAGTTAATCACGTGGTATAGTTCAATTGCATTGCTTTCTAAAACTAATTAGGGCTCTTGTGTTGCACTGGTAATGTCCCTATCTCTGAGCCAGGAGACCCAGGTTCAAGTCCCACCTGTTCCTGAGGTGTACAGTGCCATCTCTGAACTGGTTGATCCAAAAACATATCTAGAGTTCATGACCAATAATTTCCCTTATAAACCCCAATTTCTTATTTATTTTTATAATTATCTGCTACAATATTTTAATTTTGTACAGAGATTAAAAAGAGTAAACTGCAGAAGGTATAAAATTGTAAGCACTGGAAATCCACAGAGGATCACTCCGTATTTGAGAGGAGAAAATAACAGTTTGGCATTTTAGATTGATAGCCATCATCACTTTACTTCTAATTGAAGACATCTTTTTCTCAGTTAGACCATAAGACATAGGGGCGGAAGTAAGGCCATTCGGCCCATCGAGTCCACTCCGCCATTCAATCATGGCTGATGGGCATTTCAACTCCACTTACCCGCATTCCCCCCGTAGCCCTTAATTCCTTGTGACGTCAAGAATTTATCAATTTCTGCCTTGAAGACATTTAGCGTCCCGGCCTTCACTGCACTCTGTGGCAATGAATTCCACAGGCCCACCACTCTCTCGCTGAAGAAATGTCTCCGCATTTCTGTTCTGAATTTATCCCCTCTAATTTTAAGGCTGTGTCCACGGGTTCTAGTCTCCTCGCCTAACGGAAACAATTTCCTAGCGTCCACCCTCTCCAAGCCATGTATTATCTTGTAAGTTTCTATTAGATCTCCCCTTAATCTTCTAAACTCCAATGAATACAATCCCAGGATCCTCAGCAATTCCTCATATGTTAGACCTACCATTCTAGGGATCATCCATGTGAATCTCCGCTGGACACGCTCCAGTGCCAGTATGTCCTTCCTGAGGTGTGGGGACCAAAACTGGACACAGTACTCCAAATGGGGCCTAACCAGAGCTTTATAAAGTCTCAGTAGCATAACAGTGCTTTTATATTCCAACCCTCTTGAGATAATTGACAACATTGCATTCGCTTTCTTAATCACGGACTCAACCTGCATGTTTACCTTTAGAGAATCCTCAACTAGCACTCCCAGATCCCTCTGTACTTTGGCTTTCCGAATTTTCTCACCGTTTAGAAAGTAGTCCATGCTTGTATTCTTTTTTCCAAAGTGCAATACCTCGCATTTGCTCACATTGAATTCCATCAGCCATTTCCTGGACCACTCTTCCAAACTGTCTCGATCCTTCTGCAGCCTCCCCACTTCCTCAGTACTACCGGCCTGTCCACCTAACTTTGTATCATCGGCAAACTTCGCTAGAATGACCCCAGTCCCTTCATCCAGATCATTAATATATAATGTGAACAGCTGCGGCCCCAACATTGAACCCTGCGGGACACCGCTTGTCACCGGCTGCCATTCCGAAAAAGAACCTTTTATCCCAAACTTTGACTTACAACTCAAAAACTTTACATAGCATCAATTCCTCCTGAGCCACTCCACGGGAGTGTAATGAGAAAGAATTTGACCTTCAAAATATATGCAGGTGAAGGCGAGCTGTCAACTGATTTGCTGTGTTATCAAACATGTTCCATTTTTGTTAAGCATTTGGATAAATCCATTTTCCATGGGTCATTAGGCCTAATACGTATATACTGTAGAAAGCCTTTTTATTATATTAATTGTTTTATAGACCTAGCAAAGAGCAAGTAGAGATACATTGGGCCAGGTGGCCTGTTGTATTATGTCATTCCATGTTTGTTTTCAAGCCTAAGTTTGAATAACTGACCACACAGGAGCAGGAGTGAACCATTCAGGCGAAAGTGGGTACTGCGGGTGCTGGAGATTCGGGTCAAGATTAGAGTAGTGCTGGAAAAGCACTACAGGTCAGGCAGCATCCAAGGAGCAGGAAACTTTATGTTTCGGGCCAACGCCCCTCATCAGGAATGAGACCTGTAGTCTATTGTGCCTGCTGCACCATTCAACATGAACATGGGTGATTTTGGGATTCAACTTCACTTTCCTGCCCCCTCCCCATATCACTCAATTCCCTGAGAAACATCTTTTCCATAATTGTATTCAATCATGGAGACTCCAGAACCCTAAATGGCAGAGAATTGCAAAGATTCTCAACATTTAAAGTGATGAAATTTCTCCCCATTTCATTCCAAAATTATCAGCCCCTTATGCTGAGACTGTATCCTGTGTTTTAGTTTCACTGATCAGTGGAAGCAATCTCCCAACTTCTACCCCTCCTGGATCTTGTATGTCTCAAGGAAATTACCTCTTATTGTTTGAAACTCCAGAGGATATAGACCCAATTGCAATCATAGAGAAGTCCTTTTCTCTTTTTTCCTTTCTCCAGTGTCAGGTTATTTTGGCATGATGTGCAATTTGTACTGGATACGTTGACACAAGCACAATGTCAAAGCAACATCTGACCATGAGTTCACCATAACTGAACTTCGGCAAGTAATGTGATTCTACATCGACCCACAAAGTTTTAATAAAAGCATATATATTGGAAATATTCAGCAAGAGCTGGCAGCATCTATAGAGAGAGAAACAGTTGACATTTCAAGTCTGTGTTTTTTCTATTACCATGCTTCATCTTTGTGCAAGATGCAATATTACTCTAATCAATTAAAATAAATATCTTAAATTCATGTGTGATCTTAGAAATGTGGGCAGAGCATTGACTGTTCATTTAGTACTTTGAGTAAAATTCTCAGAAATACATTGATGCAAGTGTGTTTTGCATTTTTACTGGCTAATTTCTTTCTTCTGTAAGAAAACGAAAGAGGACCAAGTGAAACTCTTGGGAAATATTTTAAATACTTCTTTCATTACATCTGTTTTCTTTGCTAAAAGATTCTCCACTGTACACAGAGCTGATATGGTTTAATGTTGATGCCAAAGGGAAAGTTAAATTGAGAAGAAGAAAGTTTATATATTAGTTTCCTTCAAGAGTCTAATAATACCTCATTTCTGGCCTTATACTCATACCCGGTTACCATCATTTCACGATTAGTGGCTGTGTCTTTAGTTCTCTAAACCCTGAACTCTGGAATTTCCTTGTTAAGCCACTCTGTCACTCTATCTTTTCTTTCCTCCTTTATAATGGCCTTTCTGTAAACTTTCAGTTATTTACCTGGATATATCTGCGTATGAAATTTAATACTCTCCCTTGAGAAAGGTAGGTGGTCAGGAATTTAGGACATGTCACCTTCCCAGTTTTGACCCAAGTTTGGTGCAGGGAGGTGCGCTGGTGGAGGCCCTTAAGCGTGTGATTAATGCCTCACTCTTCCACTATTGTTATATAACCAGCTGTGGGCAGGGGAGTCGATATGAAGGAAACTCTCTTGGGATGTGTCACTTGTTTAAACGCACTCGCAGGTGTTGGGAGGGGAGAAGGTTGTGGAGGTCAGACATTGCCTTTCCTGCCATGCCTCCATATTCAATGATCCTCATTCTGTCAACGCTCACCTTTGGCTGGGGGAGCTTGGGTGATCCTGGGCTTCTCGTAGATCTAGTCCCGACAGTTCCCACTGCTCCTGCTGGCACTACCTGCAATGTTCAGAGGCTGGCAGCTCTCAGGGTTTAGCTCTTCTACCCCCCCAATGCTGTTAGTCCCAGGAAAGCCTGCTGCTGTCTATTAATTCATTGGACCTAGTCAATGGAGGTGATACAGTGCTGTCAGTTGCTCTCCAGCATGTTGGCAAGGCTTGCCTTCACCTGCATATATTTTGAAGGTCAAATTCTTTCTCATTACACTCCTGTGGAATGGCTCAGGAGGAATTGATGCTATGTAAAGTTT
The DNA here is from genome assembly GCF_004010195.1 of Chiloscyllium plagiosum. Classification (NCBI taxonomy): domain Eukaryota; kingdom Metazoa; phylum Chordata; class Chondrichthyes; order Orectolobiformes; family Hemiscylliidae; genus Chiloscyllium; species Chiloscyllium plagiosum. Next base: position 65,462,160 of record NC_057723.1, read on the forward strand.
TTGAGTTGTAAGTCAAAGCTGAAATGCTACTCATCCTTGCCAGCCTTAGAGACTACACAGTTTTCTGGACTCTTCACTGATGGGCAAGAAAAATTCCAGCCTGACTTCAAACTAAAATCTTTGCTTCTAACTCACAAACTTTATACTTTTACCTACAAATCCATGAATCGATTTTGGTGGATTTTTGCATGATTTTCATTTGAAGCATCTCATTATCTTTTTTCCTCAGGTTTACGTCCGAATATCTGAAGCTTTGAGTCTAACCGATGAAACACGTGTTCTTGAAACATTTGTGGCAAAAGTGTGAGTATGTTTCAAACGAATCCTTTCCCTACTCAGTAAGGTAATGTATGATGTGGATGCAAGTAAACCATTCACTTCATGACAATCGTAAATACTCTTTTGAGATTAATAATCTTTCTTAATTCATTACATCCTCAAGTTGTTCATTAATTGTTACAGTGCATTTTTTTGTTTTATTCTTATGCCATTTCCAATTCCCCTAAACATTTCTTAAGTATTTGTAAACCTCTTTAAATAATATTTCTCTCCTGAGAATCTCCTGCTGTCTCACCACAAGTAGACACTTTACTTTATTGACGAACTGCATGACATTATTATACATATCATGAATATCATGGATGAACCTCTTGGGATCTCCAATGGTTTCAGCTCTCTAATTGAGATACCTGTTGCTAAACATTCTTGTGAGGAACCTTGTCAAATGCTTCATTAAAATCATGGCAAAAATGTTTACTACTTCCGAAGTTAGTTATGTGCGCAGTGAGATATATCAAAAGGGCTAGGAGCCAGCAGTCCTTGATATCCCACCCAATTCCCAGTACTACTGGAATGAATTGGACACACACACACACACACATATCTTCCCCACCATTACCTGGAGAAGTTTGCGACAGTCCTCCACCTCCTCCAGTTAATTAACTTGCCTCATGATTTATTGCTTCCTATCTCCATAGCACCTCGCTCTTTGACTTAACCTTTCTCAGTTCTTTATTAAATGGTATCACTAAGGTCCAGGTTTGTTAATGGCTCTTTCTACTCTCTCTTTGGGTTTGATCAAGAAACTGACACAATAAAAATTGGGAACAATCCCTGCTGCTTAAATAATTGTATAACTAGGATGATGTAATGCTGTTATTTCTGGGAATCAGTACCTTTATTAGATGCATTAATGTCAACATAGTGCATGCGATAACAAATTTAACAATGGTAATGCAAGACGATGAATATTTCAGAGTTATTCTTTATGACTGTAATGACACAACCAATATATGCTATGTTAATGTAATTTATGTACAACTAAACTCCAAAATGATTAAAAAGACATTAAACCATGTTTTCATTAAATGTTAGGTGCAGCATTAGGTACAAATTGTTTTCTCAGAGATTCCATTGCAGAAAAAAATGAAACTCTTAAATAAACAAAACAGATGAGCTTGATACCTCAAAAAACTTGGCTCCACAATTTTATTTGCGTCACTTTAAAAGCTAAAAAATATCTGAACCATTAAGACCACAAGAGTAGTTGTTAGTCCATTTCCTTTCGATTAAATTATATTAGGTTATGTTCCCCCAGTGGCCCCAATGATAATAGCAAACAGCATTGTGCAATTGAGCTGTACAGAATGTCCTAGGTTTAAGTTCGCGCTCATCAAGTTAACTATTCTCAGCCTGAATGACAGTAGGAGTGCGAGAATTGGCCTCACCAAAACAGGTGAAGGCTGGAAATCAGACAGCCAATGGTTATCCCAATCCACTGATTCCTGCTAGAAGATGCATTGCTGTTAACTTCAGTTACCATTGAGGCATCCATGTAACACTACACACTGACTAACCTGTTGGGGCTTAGAAATTAAAAATGGCAACTTGTACCTGTGGCAGGAGGGAACCAACATCTAGCACAAGTCAGCATTTGCACTTAGAGGGAGACTAGCAAACAGATACTCATCTTGGAGTCTTTTCCAAGGAGAGTTTTGTTTAGACACTTATTGTTACATTTTTCTTGTCAACATTAACATCTCTCATAAATCAGCAAGGCTCATATATCAATTTAAGACCTATATATTTACAGCAACAAGTACTTCATCATTATATGTGGATCAGTCACAAGAATGGAAAGCTTTGGTATAAACCAATGTGGACAAATTATTTGTTGTATAACTTCATTAAAGTTCTAAAATGTCTTGAGTGTTCTCATTTTCCACAGAAGAAATGTCCCTGATGTGTTGTTTAACCCAAGTGTTTTCTGATTAAAATCTTCCACTGACATTAAGAAGGATACTTTATGTCTGTAGTGAATAGTGAACTGTGCTGGGATGAGCTCCATTATAGGTGTTTTTAAACCACTGCAGTGTGAACATACTCACTCATATAGACCTGGGGCCATTTGAGCAATTTTCATTTTGTGCGGTAAACCCTTGCTAATGCTGCTGTGCCTCAGTGCAATATTCCCATGCTGTAAATAGGTGAGTAGATCCACCCGATTCACTAACATCATCCACTGGAAAGGCATAGTTGAAAGAAAAGCCCGAGTGGGAAGTACACTCAGGTAGCCAGAAGGTTTGGAATTTGCACATCAGAATATTTTCTAATCAACTTGTTCAGAGAAGTTGTTACACACCTCTGAAGCAGGTGAGACTTGAACCTGGACCTCTTAGCTCACTGCACCTCAAGAGTCCAAAATTTGCACATTAGAAGCTGATGTATAAGTGCACTGTAGCCCCTATGGAAACATGATTAAAGGTAACATACAATAATGTAAATGTCAGCCCTGTGGAACATATTTGAAGATGAGGTCACCTGCATGTTCTCTGAATGCTGAAGTGTAATCTCGTCTGATGTTGCATTAAGGAACTGACTACGACAGCTTAAATGTGTGAAGTCAGTATGTGGATATCTGCCTCCAAAGTGAGAAATGTCAAACATGAACATATCTGTAAAATATTTTGATCATGTGCTCTATGTATTGCAAACAGGAAATGAAGAAAGTGTTTTTATGAAGAACGAGAATAAACAAATCACTTGTTTGTTGCTCCGTCAGTTGACAGTTTTCAGAATTAGATTTCTTCACGTGGTCCAGTAATGAATATCCCTTTTCTTACAGTGTCAACAATCTAAAATGCTGGGGGAGAAGTGAACTGGTAATTTCCAGAACACTGCAGTTTCTTAATGACTTGTCTGTTGGATATCCTTTTCATTGATGTCATGGGTGCAGCTACAGGAGAAAAGGTTAGAGTAATGTGTACTTTGAAAAAATGTACATGTTCTGCGAGAACAAAAACTGTTCACTTGGCAAATGCCTCTTTCCTTTTTAGAACATAAAACATTTTCGCATAGTACAGGCCCTTCAGCCCTCGATGTTGCACCAACCTATGAAACCAATCTGAAGCCCATCTAACCTGCACTGTTCCATTATCATCCATATATTTATCCAATGACCATTTAAATGCCTTTAATTTTGGCGAGTCTACGACTATTGCAGGCAGGGCATTTCGTGGCCATACTACTCTCTGCATAAAGAACCTACCTCTGACATCTGTTCTATATCTATCGCCACTCAATTTAAAGCTTTCTCCTCTTCTCAACTAGGGTCAAATCTAAAGGAAAACTACCTTTTTCAACATTGAAGAAAAAGATACAAGGGGTAAAGTAATTGATAAAGTGGGCGATAAAAAGGCTTGGTCACTTCTTGGCCCATTTTAAAAAATCAGTTTATGGGATGTGGGTATTGCTGGATATTCAGTTAATAAATCTAGAATTTAAATCTGGTCACACTTTTGATCCCTTCAGGAAATTCTTTTAGGTAGTCTGACTGGTTGCAAGCTGCTCAGGGTTATTTAAGAAAGACCAGGGTATTTTGGAATGTAACCCCCTCTTTCTTACATTATAGTATATTAAACTCTTTCAATAGATTCATGTCCTGCCATAATGTTGGGCTGATTTGATAGCTTTATTTGTTTCACTAAATGAAAATCTCTCTACTTGGTTCTCCCAAGCACATTATTCCACCTGAGCCAGCAATGCATTACATTAGTTGTATTTTGTTAAATATCTGTAATTTAGCAAACTAATTCTGATATATATCAGCAATAAGAATTGTTAGAAATGGAAAATGAATGCTCATCCAAGGCATGGCATCTAGCTTAAAGACCAACCCTTATCTTTTTCACACATTCCTACATTTGTGACTCTAATTGCTTGTAGGGGAAAGTTTTACTCATGTGGTAATGTTACTGGACTAGTAACTCAAAGGCAAACACTCTGGACACATGATTTCAATCCAATCATGGCAGCTGTTGGAGTTTGAATTTGGTTAATAAACCTGGAATGCAAATCTGGTCTCAGTAAGAAAGGAAATCTGCCATCCTCACCTGGTCTGACTTCCATGTGATTCCAGATTCACGCCAATATGATTGACTTTTAATTGCCGTATGTGTTTGAGTAACCCACTCAGTTCAAAAGCTATGACAGAAAGCAACAACTGCTAGTGTTACCAGAAACACCCATTTCCCACAAAAGAATAAAAGAATTTCCATCAGCCATAGGGATCCATTTCTTCAATTCTCCTCATAAATTTGTAGTTAGCTATACTCAATTCTGAGGCTGTTGAGAATTGAGACTGAACTGGCTAATTTGGTATATATGAAAGTAAAGGTTAGTGGCAGATTCATATTTCATTCGTGTCTTTTCAGCGGAAGTGAATTTTTCTGGCAGAGGCTCTGAAGAAACACTTTTCCTTCCATAACTAGTGGACCTATGTAATTTCACAATAAACTGTAAAAATAATATAAACTGGAAAATCTCAGCAGGTCAGACAGCATCTGTGAGAGAAACAGAGTTAGCATTTCAGGTTGATGACCTTTCTTTAGAGCTGTCTTTTTCAGGATTTCTTTTTTTTTCAATTTCAGATTTCTAGCAACTGTAATAATTTGCTTTTGTGGTTTTTAATATTTTCTGGATTTTAATTTGCAATGTCTAGAGTGCCTGGGTTATGTTTTTAGATGCATTCAGAAACCTAGCAAGATATTTGATCCAGCTGGATCTCAGGAATTTTACATGCTGGTGTTAGCTGAGGATGTTTAGCCTTCCGTTCTTTCTGAACATCACTGGCAATTTAGGGAAGAAAGACAGAAAGAATCAACCTTTGGAGCTAGGTTCGTCAGTTGGTTACCGTTAAAGGAAGATGTTACCTGTTTATCTCTTAATCTGAGTCACTAGATGATACATTACCACTCATCCAAACTGACAACTGTTAGGTTGTGGAGGGTGTGCTTCAAATGTTTATCAATGTCTAATCACGCTTGGCTCAGGCCTCTGGTGATTGTAAACAATAGTGTATTAGTCAAGTTATATTGTTCGATAAGAAAGGAAAAGCAATTTTTATAGATATAAAACCTATATATATCTCAGCAAAACGTAAATGACTTGAAACAAGTTTTTTTGTTTCTAATGCCGTATTGTTATTAAAGTTAAGTTTTAAACCTTTTGCCCCCCCAAGGCAGACAGTGAAAGCTCCGGAAAGTAATACCCACCCACTTTTATACTGGAATTTAATATGCAACTTTTTATTGGAAAATAATCGCACTTGTCTGCCAAAATCCACTGTGCAATATTTCTGTTTGTATGGGTAATGCAATAAAGGCAGAGGGTGCTATTTATCACTGCAAATTTTGAGGTTTTCAGGATTCTTTTTATTATTTTAATATATTTCCAAGGTATTAAATCAAAAAAATGATGAATTACACTTGTCTTTGCTGTGTGGCCATTTTCACCCCAAATACAATACACATCCCAATTTTGGTGGTTATTTTGACTGTTTATGATATGTCTGTTATTTTTCTCTGCGAAGTATTGTGAGTGATCTTGAAATAATATTGCCAAAGTAATTTTCATCACTGTTTTCAGAAGTGGTGCACTGCCTATATGTACTTTTCAACTTTTCCCGACATCTGTATTGTATCAATAAGCTTTTTTAGTGAGAGAGGATAAATAGAAAAAGGTGCAGATACTTTACTCATCAAAATGTTTGCTTGTTAATTTTGTGTAGATTGGATGAAAATAGTTTGGGACACCTTTCTCATTTGGTCACCTATTGGACAGTTTGAATTATAGAGAGATGCAGAACAGTGAGAGTCTATTCCCGCAGTGTATTTGCATATATGGTTAAATGCAGAATGAAGATCCTTTTGCATGAATGCATCAAATGATTCCCAGGGACTTTATAACCCAGGTTCGCTATAGAGAAAAGCTTCCTCTGCATTGTCTCATAAAACACTGCCTGGGAAAATGTATCATAGGTAGGTACAGAGTAAATCTCCCATTAGTCAGTTCCATTGAGCTGGATTATACCCTGAGGGTGGGCTGTACATACATCAGTATAAATATCAAGGGCAAGCTGGCTTCACTTAACTTTTTGCAAGTATGAGGTGGAACCTCTGTTTGACTTCTGGAGGAAGTCCTGCCTCATAGAGTGGTCGACTAATCAGAGGTTAGCAGCTCCGCACACTGACCGTGTGAGTAGAAGCAATGGCCAATGCCATTGCTGCAGGCAGACCAAGAAGGTGAGTGACAGCAATGGACAAACACATGCAGGTAAGACCATTATCTTGCTGAGATCAGGCCAACAATAGGGAGAAACCTCTAATAAACAGTAGGAATCTACTAAGAGACAGTCCATTGCCACCACACCTCACTTTCACAGGTCAGCTCCCATAGATTTAAACCTACTGGACTGCACCCTGAGCGGTGGCCTTTTTTTTGACTGTTAAATGAGAGCAGAACTTACAGGCCTCATTACAGATCAATTGTAATTTTTACTCTCTGGTCTCTGTGACATTGCGACCTTTGACCTTGAAGCAGTCTGAACAGGAAGTTGAAGCCAGAGTCGTTTGGCCAGACAGAAAGGAGCATTGCCGAACGAAGGAGAGCTAAAAGCAAGGAAGAGCTTGAGACAGTATGAATTGTGTAGGGGATCTGAGAGATGTGGGATATGGTGACATTTGTTCCAGAATTGAGAAGCCTGTCTAGACAGCAAGGAGTTGCCAGTTAAGGAGATTATTGCTTGTTAAACTTATTCAGTTTCCTACCTTATCATTAGTTAGACAACGAGAAAGCTGGACAGGGAATCACGCCGGGTGAATACAGCTTGCCGCTGCTCTCAGAAGTTCCATGTTGCACATTGAGCACCATCATCTCAGGAAACATATGCCCCATGTCCACAGATATTTGAATTTGTTATGCATCAGCCTCTAAGAACCCTCATAACGCTTGTCCAGTCCATTACAAGATGTTTCAAAGCTGCATCAGCAATAATCATTGTTATGCTGCAGCAAGGGAGAACACACCCACCTCTGTGACTGGAACAAACTGTACCTCTAGGCTCTTTGCTTGTTGTCATAGCACTCTTCTGAACTGAACCTATCTGGTTGCTTACACAATCCCTTCCCTACATTACCTTGGCCCTTCTGTCAGAGTTATCATGCTCATATTACATCTTTCTTGCTGTATAATTTAGTGTAGACACAGAAGAAGAAAGCTTGTCATGGTTGTTGTAGACCTATTAAGGGGAATAGCCTTCAGTCAGGGAGTCCAGGAACAGAGAACCTCCACTAACACTCCATGAGTTTGGACAGGTTCCGTCAGTTACTCAGTGCAATCAGAGTTTGAATGTTTTCCACCTGACAGATAAGGAACAGAATGTCAGACAGCCACTACTCACCTTGAATCTTTTTTTCCTTATTGGGAACTATTTTCCATCTGTCTTGAGAGAGAGAGAGGCAGTTATTACAGGTGATTGAGGCATGGAGATATCCCAAGTGAGTGATCAGATAGCGCAGAGAGCATGCAAGCTTAGTGGTGCCAGGGTTTAGAATGGGCAATAGCAAGTGACAGAAGATAATGCAGGCAATAGTGAGAGTGGTAGAGCATGAGTTTCAGTGGGAGATTGGTATTGAAGCAGAGATCGTCTAAGTGTTAGATATCAGAGAGAAGATGGTGGCCTTTAAAATGAGTGGAGAAGGACATTGACATTCTTCATACAGTAATAGACATTTCTCCATGTGGCTGAGACTGGTCTAACCTGGGTAGCGACCTCAAACCAAACTGGCGTAGTCTGTGTTGTAGCCTCCACTGCTGGTCCCAGGGCAAGAAAAGGTCACTTCTACACCATCCCAGCTGGCAGCTCCTGCTGCTTAGAGGGGCACCAATAACCCCCTATCTGCAATGTTGGAAACCATGCAAGGAAGTTCTGAATTGACAGTGCTTGTCCAGGTGCATCACAGACTTTTAGAGATGTAGGCACAAGGGATGCCAGTGAATTCCAGAATATCTGCTGAGTGGCACATTATTTTGGTGATGCCACGTGTTAAGATGGGGTCAGACTCAGACATGACAGACACCACGGAGGCAGGCTAGATAGTTATTGAGTTGAATTTGGTAAGTTATGGCAAGAAATCTCTCAAAGCCTCATCAAAAACTCTCTCAAAAAAACCTGATGCAGCTTGCACTTAGCCAAACAAAAGTTTAGCTTCAGCCCAGAAACAGAAATCCGGATAATTCATGTGAAGAGAAGAAGCAAATCACTCTCAGGGAGAAGACAACTTTCGTACTTGAAAGAAAAAGAGACAGGAACTCTTAGAGGTACTGTACCAGCTGACTAATAAAGTTCTAAACCATAGAAAGTTATGTGAATAGCTCAGACCTGCTTTAGAGCTGGGTGTTTCTCCAGAAGATGCCAAATCATAAACTGACAATTGAAAATGAAACCTGGAAAGCTGCACCATTAGTGTTGTTATGATCCCAAGGAGCCAAAAGTTTGTCGAAGGATTTCCTACTTTGGAGGGGTTGAAAACTGTTGATAAGACCCCTGACCTGAATAAAACAAAACATCATGGAACTTCATAATGGCACAGTTAATAGGAATGCTTGTGTTGTACCTTCATTGCGTAAACTTAAGTAAAATTGACCTTTTAATTTGAAGTCTTATCCATGTTGTATTTTTATTGGTTCTGTTTTGTGTTAAAGATATGAAAGTAAAACCATGTTGTTAATTTCTTCATATGGGAATCATTCAGTAAATATGGTATTTTAGTTTACCCACGGGAATAACAATCCAGGGTAGTCCTCCTCAAGCACTGTCACAACAAGTACTCCAGGGTTGATACCGTTGGCAAGGTACAATGCAAGGCTTCTATTATACTCTCCCACTAAATACTGTGGGATGGTTTAAGCATGTATGACATATAGTGCAAAGCATCCTCTACACTACACCAATAATTATTCACAGGTCAGGTGCAATATAGCCTGGAAAAAAATGTAAAGCTATCTCTGCACAGCCCAATCAAATTCTTGCAGGGCAGATTTGGAAAACTACCCCATGCTGTATGATGATAATATATTTTATTGAAGCTCAAAAGTGTAACCCAACTGCACTAGTGAGGCATTGTTCCATTTCCCACTAAGATCAAGAAAGGAGAAAAACCTATTAAGCAACCTTCATATATTTTTTCATAAGTGTGACTAATCCTGTCAGCAGGATTATAATTTGGATCATAACTTTTTCTCTCATTTGACAATAGTTGTCCTTATGTGGTTAAGCATACTGAGAATTATAAAATCTGTAAAAAAAAAAGGATATATATGTCAGATAATGACAGCTGGGATCACGTGTATCCATAGGACAGTAGGAGTATACATAAGAGGGAAATCAGGAGGGCAAAAAGGGGACGTGAGATAGCTTTGGCAAATAGGGTTAAGGAGAATCCAAAGAAATTCTACAAATGCATTAAGAACAAAAGAGTAACTAGGGAGAGAATAGGGCCCCTTAAAGATCAATGAGGCCATCTATGTAAGGAACCACAGGGGAATGCTGAGATACTAAAAGGATATTTCGTGTCAGCATTTACCGTGGAAGTAGACATGGAAGCTAGGGAACTTGGGGAAATAAATAGTGATATCTTGAAAAGTGTCCATATTATAGAAGAGGAGGTGCTGGAGGTCTTTAAATACATAAAAGTAGATAAAAACCTGGGACCTGATGAGGTGCATCCTAGAACTTTGTGGGAAGCTAGGGAAGAGACTGCTGGAATCCTCACTGAGATATTTGCATCTTCGACAGCCATGAATGAGATGCCGAAAGAGTGAAAGTATTTAAGAAAGCTTGGAATGAAAAGTCCAGGGAACTATAGACCAATGACCCTAATGTCAGTGGCTTGTAGGAGGTGGAGGGAATCCTGAGGGACAGGATTTACATGCGTTTGGAGAGGCAAGCACCGATTAGGGATAGTCAACATGGCTTTGTGCAAGGGCAATCATGTTTCACTAACTTGTTTTGAGTTTTTAAAGAAATGACAAAGGCAATTGGTGAAGGCAGAACAGTAGATGTCTGTACAGACCTCAGCAAGACATTCGAAAAGATTCTGCATGATAGCCTGGTTAGCAAGATTAGATCACATGGGATCCAGGAAGAACTAGCCAATTGGATACAAAATTGGCTTGAAGTTAGAAGACAGTGAGTGTTAGTAGAGGGTTGTTTTTCGAACTGTGACCAGCGGTATGCTGCAAGAATTGGTGCTGGGTCCACTGCTTTTTGTCAGTTATATAAATGATTTGGATGTGAATTTAGGAGGTAGATTAGCTTAGATTACTTTACAGTGTGGAAACAGGCCCTTCGGCCCAACAAGTCCACACCAACCCGCCCCGAAGCGCAACCCACCCATACCCCTACATTTATCCCTTACCTAACACTACGGACAATTTAGCATGGCCAATTCACCTAACCCGCACATCTTTAGACTGTGGGAGGAAACCGGAGCACCCGGAGGAAACCCACGCAGACACGGGGAGAATGTGCAAACTCCACACAGTCAGTCGCCTGAGGCGGGAATTGAACCCGGGTCTCTGGCGCTGTGAGGCAGCAGTGCTAACCACTGTGCCACCGTGCCGCCCACTTTAGTGAGGTACCTTAGTGAGTTTGCAGATGACAAAATTGGTGGTGTAGTGGACAGTAAAGAAGGTTATCTCCAAGGACAATGGGACCTGGATCAGATGAGTCAATGGTTAAGGAGTGGCAGAAGGAGATTAATTTAGATAAATGCAAGGTTGCATTTTGGAAAGGCAAACCAGGGCATGACTTATATAGTCAATGAGTCAGGCAGCATCCGAGGAGCAGGAAAATTGACGTTTCGGGCAAAAACCCTTCATCAGTTCATTCCTGATGAAGGGCTTTTCCCTGAAAGGTCGAATTTTCCTGCTTCTCTGATACTGCCTGAGCTGCTGTGCTTTTCCAGCACCACTCTAATCTAGACTCTGATCTCCAGCATCTGCAATCCTCACTTTTGCCTTATATATTCAATGGTAGGACCATGGGGAGTGTTGCCGAACAAAGAGACCTGAGGGTACAGGAGCATATTTCCTTGAAAGTGTAGTTGCTGATGGACAAGATGACGACAAAGGTGAAAGTGAGGACTGCAGATGCTGGAGATCAGAGTCAAGATTAGAGTTGTGCTGGAAAGCACAGCAGGTCAGGCAGCATCCGAGGAACAGGAAAATCGACATTTTGGGCAAAAGCAGGAATGAGACAGGGAGCCTCAAGGGTGGAGAGATAAATGGGAGGGGAGTGGGGCTGGGCAAAAGGTAGCTTAGAGTGCAATAGATTGATGGAAATGGGGGGTAAAGCTGATAGGATGGTGGGGAGGGTGGAGTGGATAGGTGGGAAGGAAGATGGACAGATGGGACGGGTCATGAGGACGGTGCTGAGCTGGAAGGTTGGAACTGGGGTAAGATGGAGGGAGGGAAAGTGAGGAAACTGGTGAAATCCACGTTGATGTCATGGGTTGGAGGTTCCTGAGGCAAAAGATGAGGCTTTCTTCCTCCAGGCATCGGGGGATAAGGGAGTGGTGATAGAGGAGGCCAAGGACCTGTATGTCCTCGGCAGAGTAGGAGGGGGAGTTAAAGTGTTCAGCCACGGGGCGGTAGGGTTGATTGGTGCCGGTGTACCGGAGATGTTCTCTGAAGCGCTCTGCGAGTAGGCATTGTGTCTACCCAATGCAGAGGAAACCGCATCGGGAGCAGTGGATACAGTAAATGACATGTGTGGAAGTGCAGGTGAAACTTTGATGGATGTGGAAGAATCCTTTGGGGCCATGGGCGGAGGTGAGGAGGGAGGCGTGGCCTCAGGTTTTGCAATTCCTGCAGCAGTAGGGTTAGGTGCCGGGATGTGAGGGTGGATTGTTTGGAGGGTAGTCACGGGGAGAATGGTTTTTGCGGAAAGTAGATAGGGGTGGAGAGGGAAATATGTTTGTGGTGGTAGGCTCTGGTTGCAAGTGGCAGAAATGGCAGAGGACGATGCAATTTATACAGAGGTTGGTGATGTGGAAGGTGAGGACCGGGTGGGGGGATTCTGTTCTTGTTGCAGTTGGAGGGGTGGAGTTCTAGGGCGGAGGTGCAGAAAGTGAATAAGATGCGCTGGAGGGCATCATCCACCACATGGGAGGGAAATTGCAGTCTTTAAAGAAGGAGGGCATCTGGTGTGTTCTGTGATGGAACTGGTCCTCCTGGGAACAGATGCAGCAGAGGAATTGCGAACAAGGGATAGCATTTTTGCAGGAGGCAGGATGGGAGTTGGTGTAATCCAGGTAGCTATGGGAGTCTGTGGGTTTGTAGAAAATGTCAGTGTTGAGTTGGTCACCGTTGATGGAGATGGAGAGGTCCAGGAAGGGGACAGAGGTGTCAGGGACGGTCCAGGTGAATTTAAGGTCGGGGTGGAATGTGTTGGTGAAGTTGATGAACTGTTCAACCTCCCCGTGGGAGCACGAGGTGGTGCCGATGCAGTCATCAATATAGTGGAGAAAAAGATGGTGAAAAAGGCATTAGGCAAGATTGACTTCAACGGTCAGTGCATTGAATATACAAGTTGGAATGTCATGTTGTGACTGGTACAGTACATTGGTGAGACCACTTTTAGAATACTGCTTCCAATTCTGGTCTCCTCGCTATGGGAAGGATGTTGTTAAACTTGAAAGGGTTCAGAAAATATTTACAAGTATGTTGCCGTGATTGGAGGGTTTCTGTTATTGGGAGAGGCTGAATAGGCTCGGGCTTTTGTCCTTGGAGTATTGGAGGCTGGGGGGTAATGTTATAGAAATTTATAAAACCATTAGGTGTATAAGTAGGTTGAATAGCCAAGGTCTTTTTCCCAGGGTAGGGGAGCCCAAAACTAGAGACCATGGGTTTAAGATGAAAAGGGAAAGATTTAAAATGGATGTCAGGGGCAGCTTTTCCCCTGAGGTTGGTGCATGTATAGAACGAGCTGCCAGAGGAGGTGGTGGAGGCGGGTGCAATTACATTTAAAAAACATCTGGATTGGTACAACATGAATAGAGAAGGTTTTGAGGGATATGGGCCAAATGCTGGCAAATAGGGCTAGATCAGTTTAGAATAGTTGGTCGATGCAGACAAGTTCGAACAAAGGGTCCATTTCCTTAAGACTAATGCTGAGTATTCCAGTCATCTGTTCTGTTAGGGCCTTGTTTCCTTGGCAAAGCGATCTTTAATGCCATTACTCTTTAAGTGACAAAGTTCCACAGTTCTTCCCTTTTACTCCTAACACCTTGTTTTCTTGCCTCCTTTGATACTTGAATGCAGTCATCAAATGGAATCCTTTGCTTGAATCTACACTTAAAGAAACATATAGATGAGAAATTAACTTTGCTCTGGTTCATTCTTACACGCACATATCCCTGAACTAAACCTCTTAATTGTCTTTGGAATGATATGATTTTTGTCTCCATTCTATCTGAACTTTTATTGCTTGCTGAAAACACAACAGTCCCAAAATCCTTCCCCTTTTTCATCACTCAAATGAATTTCTGAATTGTTTTTGGACCTTCTCAAAGTAATAAGATCCTTCTAATGATTACAAATGTGATTGCCTTGCCTTTTGTACTGATATGTAGAGTGCCTCCATTATTGAAAGTGTGGAGCCTCCCCTTCAGTTGTCTCCCACCATCATGACAGGTTGTGGCAAAACTGCAGACTTTCAATCTTAGCTATAGCTTGAGGGATCACTTCGCGCTCTCTGTAACATGGTGCTTGTGCTGTTTAGCAGGTCCAGTGCTGCTGCTGGAATGCCCTACTACAATACTATTATGTCAAGTCCCCTGTCTTGATACTTATTGTAGAATTTGTGTCATTCCCATTCAATGTTGTAACAGCAGTAGTTTGATTCCAACTATGTACATTTCATGGTAACTCGTAAGTTTGTGATATTGTCTGTTTTGCACACTTACAATGTCATTTTCAAGGTATTGTGGTGCAAATGTATCCATGGATTAAATTGCAAATCTCATATCACTCATATCTGGTAGGTATGTACTCAGAACTAGCACAACATACTCAAAGCAGAAATGCAAAAATGTTTAAAATCCTCCTTTGCAAACCTTTTGTAGGAAGGCTCAGTGGTTAGCACTGCTGCCTCACAGCGCCAGGGATGTGTGTTCGATTGCAGCCTCCAGCGACTTTCTGTGTGGAGTTTGCACATTCTCCCTGTGTCTGCGTGGGTTTCCTCCCACAGTCCAAAGATGTTCAGGTTAGGTGAAATGACCATGCTAAGTTGCCCATAGAGTTCAGGGATATGTAGGCTAGGTGCATAAGTCAGGGGTAAATGTAAAGTAACAGGGTAGGGGAATGGGTCTGGGTGGGTTACTGTTCAGAGGTGTTTTGTGGACTTGTTATGGCCAGTTTCCACACTGTAGGGATTCTAGAGATAATTGCTAGGCATTGCCTGGCAACTGCTTTTTGTCATGTTTATGATCGACTGCTTTTACAGGATATTTAAACCAGTCATGTCACAGAGCTTTAGCTGTGCTTCTTTACGTTCATACCCTTGACATTGCCATTACATACGCCATCTTAAAGAAGTTGGTAAAGATTGATGCAGTTCGATTCATGCTTCGGAACCACACTGTAAGTAGCTTTTATTTATCAGACAATAGTTTTTATTTTAAAAATGTTTTGCTAACTCATTGCAGATTATTCTTCTTTGAATGACATACTGTTATTTAGTCATAGAAGCTGAAGTAATGACCAGACGTGCAAAATTAAAACCAGGCTAATTATTTGCTCCTTGCATTTTCATGAAATTTGGGTACATTTTGTCGCATTTTGAAAACTAGCTATTTAACCCAGCTTCTTGAAAGGGCCAGTTCATTTAAGTTCTGTAATATTAATCAGACAATCTGTGTTTAAACCCAATTTTACCAGGCCACATGATTTTTGTTTTATTAATCTATTTTCTAATCACCTGTTCAGAAATATTATTTCATGCCTCTGGAGAAGATGGGACTTGAGCCCGGGCTTCCTAGTCCAGGGAAGGGGCACTGCCACTGTGCCACAAGAGGGCTCTAAGCCACATGGTATTAGCCAGTTCAAGGAGTGAGCTTCAGTTTGTTTAGGGAGCAAATCAAATCAGCTAGGCCTATTAATCCATTTTTGAAAGTTCTTATGTGCACGTATCAGCCAAGAACAGGGCTGAACTCATCACTTGTGTCCTACACTGTCAAATAACTTGTCTGGCGTACAGTCTCTGGGCTCACGTGCAGAAATGTGAGACACTAGAGAGCTACTGATGCAACGCCTTCAGAGACAAGGTATGAAAATTGAAGCTTTCCTCTACGGTATTGAAATAAGCGTATATGGTGATTAATTGCATTTTCCTCTGCTTCTCTTTTGGATCATTAGTGTGAACACTTCCCTTTCCTGGGCATCAGTGAACATTTCCACCTTGGTGATGCTGTTCTGAGATGCCGCACAACCTTCTATACAGCACTGACTCGCCTGCTTCTCATAGACTTGGGTAAGCCGGAAAAGTTCAGCTGTCACATTTGAAAAACGAACTATTTATCACAGCAGCTTGCCTCAGGCTTATACATGAAAATGGTTATTGTTAAAGACTTTTTCTGGGAGATTTTTTTCTTTTTATTAACCCGCCCCTTCGATTCTTTTTAAAATTAAATTTACGAGTATATTGATGAAAATAATATCGTCCTAAAATATAATGTTCCAATTCCTTTTTGTTTAGAACATATTAAAGTGCAGATTTTGTAATTAAATAAACTGGATTGTGCTAAATTTTGAGCTGCTTCTACTATCACTTGTCAGTCATTCGCATGGTGCATGGGAGCATCATGTAATATTTCCTGGATTGCAGGGAATATAATTGGTCACACTTTTTCAAAAATGCTTTTCAGCATTCTGGCGTCATATAAAGCCCTTTCTTCCTGAAGCTTGCCACTCTCACTGGGCTACAAACGTATGTTTCAATACCCTTCAAAGTGGCCTTTCTTCACACATGACTGTGGACAGTTGGCTTCAACCAACTATTCAACTGAAGATGCTGTCACCACTGAGCCCAAATAATGTTGCCATATGATGATCATAGGCCTGGTACACTAGCTTTTGTTTCCTCCCATATGCCCAATAACATTAAAAGCAGTACCATGCTATAACCAACAGCAAACTACTGCAGCTGCTTTAAATTGGAGATAAAAACAGAAAATGCTAAAGAAATTCAACAAGTCTGGCAACATTTGTGGAGAGAGAAATAGATTCAACATTTCATAAAAACATAGAAAACATGATTAGATGTAGGCTATTCAGCTTTTGAACTTGCTCTGACAATCAAATGATCATCCAATTAAGTACTACGTTCCCTCTTTCTCCCCATAACCTTTATCCTATTGACCTTACAAACTATATCTGACTCCTTCTTGAAAACATTCAATCCTTTGGCCTTAACTATGGAATCCTGTGGCAGAGAATTCCATAGGCTCACCACTTTCTGCATGACAGAATTTCTCCTCACTTTAATCTGAAATGATCTATGCCTTAGACTCTTAAACTGTGACCCATAGGTATGGATTCCCTAGTCATTGGGACATCCTTCCTGCATGTACCACGTCTGGTCCAGTTAGAAATGTTTAGGTCTCTATGACATTGATATTGCTCCCCACCACCACAACCACCACCCCCCAAAACAAAAAGTCACAGGTTGACTGGTTGGTAAAGAAGGCATTCAACACAATTGCCTTTTTGGTCAGAGCATAGAGTATAGGTTTTGTGATATCATGTTACGGCTGTACAGAACATTGGCCGGCCACATCTGGAGTACTATGTACAGTTCTGGTCATCCTTCTGTAGAAAGGATGTTATTAAATTGGAAAGAGTGCAGAAAAGATGTACAAAGATGTTACTGGGACTGGAGGGTTTACATTATAAGGCGAGGATGGATATGCTGATACATTTTTCCCTAGAGTGCAGAAGGTTGAGGGGTGCTCTTATAAAACAATAAGAGACATAGCTAAGGTGACTTGCCAAGATCTTTTCCCCACAATATGGGGAATTCAAAAGTAGAGGACATAGCTTTAAGGTGAGAAGAGAAAGATTTAAAAGGGATTTGAGGGGCAACGTTTTCTTTGAGAGGTTGGCCCTTATATGGAATGAACTGCCAGAGAAAGTGGAAGGTGCAGGAACAGTTACAATATTTAAATACCATTTGGACAGGTACATGAACAGGAAGAGTTTAGAGGGATATGGGCCAAATCCAGACAAATGCCAACTGGTTTAGTTTGGGAAGCCTGGTCGGCAGTTCTTATTCATGCAATAAGCTAAATGTCCTTTAAACTTTGTGACTGTACCCGCACCACCACTTCCTCTGGAAGTTCATTCCACCCATGACCCATCTTTGTGTAAAAAAATTGCCCCTCATATCTTTTTTTAAATCTTTCTCCTCTCACCTTAAAAATATGCCCCCAGTCATCTGCAAATTTGGAGATATTGTGTTTAGTTCCCTCATCTAATTCATGAATATAAATTGTGAATACTTCCAAGTACTGACCCCTGTGGTGCTGCACTAGCCAGTGGATTTCACTTGGAAATTACTTGGAAGGTTAAATCTTCCTTCTGTCTACCAACCAGTTCCCTATCCATGACAGCGCACTACCATCACTATCTGTCCTCCCTCCCCCCCCCCCCCCCTCATCCCAAGCACTTTAGTTTACATGCTAATCTCTTACTTGGGACCTTATCAAAAGCCTTCTGAATGTCTCTTCTTTTTTAAAACCTGAGTTCTGGAACTGAGTTCTAAAGAAGCGTCATACTAGACTCAAAATGTTAACTGTTTCCCTCTCCACCGATGTGATCAGACCTGCAGCACTTCTATTTCTCCATCACTTTCTATTTTAATTTCACTAGTATAATTTTTCCTCTCGCTCAGTTCAGACAACTCAATGTGGTCAGCAATGAAATTCCTTACGTTCTGATTGTGTAGAGAGGAAGTGACTCGTCATGAATAGAGGGTGTGAAATCAAAGGGTTTCAATTTCAAAGAGTACAGCATGTGAAAGGAAAGGGATTCTGGTCAGGTTCGGGATTATGTGTGAAGAGAAAGTTACACAATTGGTAACTGTGCTTAATTTTATGCAATAATGGGCATTAGCTGAAGATTCACTTGTCCTGTTATACTTGTGCAAAATATGGGCAGAATGGGCTGTTTTGTGCAATATATCTAAAGTAATCCATTGTAAATAAAACACTAGCCATGTTTGAATTACTGAAAGTGATAACAAGAAAAAAAAATGCTGAAAATATGAATGATGGGTTGGAAATGCACTGTAACTCTATCAGATTGGTGTCTCGATGAAATGTTAATTTATGTTTTCTGTGTCATGTACATTTTCAGCACATGAACCTGTTCAGCACATAGGTAGAAGATATTTATTTTCAGCTCTTTGAAATGTACTAACCAACTATCTATTTCTGCTACAGAAAACAAAGTGAAACATCGGCATAAAAGATAATTATTATTTCTAATATATTCTGGAGAAAAAACAAATATCTACAATTGGGTTAAAGACAATAATTCAGTCCCCAGATTCTGCTAGCATTTGTAATTGGAATTACCAAAAGTGCTGGATTGAATTACTTGCTTGTAACTCATTGCTTGCTATCTATTATCTTTTTAATGTACAGTGTATATCGTCATTCGTTCTTTGTAATCTTTAACATATGATTCAACTTGTGGTATTCCAAACATTTTAGGACCATAGGGACCTGAGTAGTACCCTCAGCACCTCCAGCCTCTTCAGTGAGATTATGGCTGATTTGATCTTATGCATCCACTTTGACTCCATATCTTTTTGTACATCTGTATAGCTCAGATTTAAAATTATTAGTTGAACAAACATTTTACTGTTTTTCTGGGAGACTTTCCAACATTTGACTTGCCTTTTTCTTCTAATCTAATTATAGAAACATGGATTAATCTTGATAACTCACACAAGTCTCTCTTCACAGTTCCTTTACTTGCATCTACTGTGCTTTTTGCCTTGTTTCATTGTTCTTCTGTCACACTATTATTTATATTTTTATGTCCTTTTCCATTAATTTTATATACTTTTATATAACTCCTCTGCTCGTCTTGGCTGTTTAATTTAATAAGTATCTCTCTTGTCCCTGAGGGATATAATTTGATCATGACTTTTAAAAAAAAGCCTTAGTTGATCTCCTTTTACTATTTATGGTGGTTTTACTCAATAATAATTGACTAATTTGCTGTTGTCATTTGAACTGACCACACCGTCGTCTAGAATCTTAATAATGGTGTTAAGCTTATCCTTGTTAACCCTAACATTGTGTTTTAACATGTCATGATCTTTTATGTCAATGTTCTCCTCCCATTGACTTATTGACTATCTCAAACTAATTATTAGATCTAATGTATGCTGTCTGCAAGTTGGGATCTCAAGCATTGGGGTCAAATGCACTCAAATTCCCTTGCTTTCTGACTTAAACTATTCTATTCTTTTCAATCCAGAAGAAAATTAAATTCCCATTCATATATGCTAAAAATGTCTTTCATCTCCCAATCAATACGCTCTGCTTTGGTACCACACTCAAGAGGCAGTATTCAGCTCCCATTACGCTTATGTCTTCTTTTATACCTCAATTCTAATTGTGTTGTTCCTGCAATTGTTTTCCCTTACTATATCCCTTCTTACTGTTGGTGTAACAATACCTTTTACAAAGGAGACCATTTTTTTTCCCCTTATAGTACCCCTATCCTTTTAGGAAAGCCTAACTCCCAATCATGAGTAGCTTTTCACCATATCTCAGTCATCACCATTGTGTTAGATTATGACTCTGTTTGAACCTCTAATTCACTCAACTTATTTGATAACCTCATATTTTAGCAAATAAAAATTAAGGGACCTTAACTTGTGCTGCCACAATGTACTTTTCTCACACATTTAATATGTTAATTATTTGTCACTTGTGTTGTGATTACTTTGTTTTGGGACCAATCCAGGGTGTAACAGCTCTCAGGAATTCACTTTTTTTAAAGTGTTCCAAATATAATTTGAGGTACGTTTATTGGGATCCTTCCCTTAGATTCAAGATAAGCTAACCTTCAGCTTTCTTTTATATGCAGACTCTTCAGCGCAAGTTTGAATCTCTTTCTCTTGTCTTTGGACATTTAGACTTTTTCTTCAAGTCTGTTCCCAAGCTAACTGCTTTTCACTAAGAGGTTTCCTGTAGATTTCTGGTAATAGGGGCAGGCATAGATCATTCACGCCTTCGCGGATGCTCTGCCATTCAGTAGGATCATGGTTGATCCAACATCCCTCACGAGCACTTTCCTGCCTTTTCCCTGTAACTCTTGATTCTCCTAATGATTAAGAATCTATCTGTCTCAGCCCTAAATGTATACAAGAACTCTGCCCCCACGTTCTCAGAGGCAAGCAGATCCAAAGACACTCTACCCTCTGAAACAAGAAATTCCTCTTCATCTCAGTCTTAAATTTTTTTCGACCAGTTCCAATTATTTTCCCCATCACAACCTCAGTACCCAAAACTGAGCACAATCTCCCTCCTGCATTCTGGACTGTGGACAATATAGTTTGTATTTTCTGTGCTTAAGATGCAGACCTGGCTAACATTTATACTTTTCCTCCCTTGACTCTAAGTGAGTTGGGAAATAGTGAGGACTGCAGATGCTGGAGAGTCAGAGTCGATAAAGTGTAGTGCTGGAAAAAACACAGCAAGTCAAGCAGCACCTGAAAAACTCTTTAGGAGAGTCAACATTTCAGGTAGGACCCTTGACCATGGTGCTGTCCAAATTGTTGACTCTCCTAGGAGCTCCTCAGATGTAGCCTGACCTGCTATGTTTGTCCCCGCATCACACTTTATCAACTTGAAGTGAGTTGCAAACTAAAATCTGTAATTGACTTTATGATATTTTCCTGGATTTATAGGATCGCCTGTAAGTTGCTTTTAATAGCTTTCTCTATCCTTCTCCATTGCAGAGAAAGCACCTTATCTTGTCTCCAATGAGAAATATTAATTATCTACTATCTGTTAATTATCTCTGACACAATATTCTTTCACCTTATCATCAGAGGAACAGATTTTGTGCAACAGTTTACAATACTGATACTGTTAACATCTCCATGGGTTTCAGAAAACTTTAACTATTTTGATTAAGGACATACCAACAGCTGTGATTTTTTTCAAATGTAAATAATGGTCACTTCTCTCTCAGTAGCACAGTTTGAGCCTTGCCTTTGATCCTTATTAATTACTACCCAGCTTTTAGTCGATTCAGATTACATGATCATTCTCATTTACTTAAAATATAAGAATACCGTCCAAAATTATAATCCTCTTACGAATCAAAAAATATGTTTTTAAGACAAAATAATGATGCAAGCATTGTCATTGTAACCTATCCAGTTGTGAAGTTGATTTCATGTTCACTTAGTAATCCTTCAGTTTTTGTATGACACCTCTAACAAGTGGGAGTTGAACTCCGATCTTCTGGCCAAAGATAGGGACAGTATCAGTATTTTACAAGACCAGGGCTGTCTCCAAGGAATATCATTACAGTATATGTGGTTCAGTGTGAGCAAGCATGAGATAGAAGCAGCCTCTGATTGCATGAACAATTCCTCTCAGATTCTGACAACTCTGTTTACCAAGATGCCTTTGGTTGCTCCCACAAAGGATGTTTCCATTGCAATTCCAGCACTTCACAAGTTGATTCACCCTCCCCTGTATGTACTTTCAACATTGGTCCCTATGGTCCCAGTCAGCATGGGCCTTGGGATGGGAAATCTGATTCTGCATAAGGTGCTTAATTTTAAATTTGTAGTTTACAGTTTTACTGTTCTCATTAGAATGGAAATATTCTGCTGCTCGTCCCAGCGACTGTTGGAAAATAAGTGGTTCATATACCACTGACTCTTCCAGTGTATGCCTATAAGAGCAGAAAGCTCAAAATTCATTATTGGTCTCACGACATGGGCAAAAATAGAAGAACCAGCTGTTGCTGTGAATTGTTCATCTTGCTGAATGAAAATTGCCCACATATCAAAATCAGTTGAAGATTCTATTAGGTTTCCATTTCTCTTTTTTTGAAATTGAATGTCTAGATTAGTCATTGGGTTAGGGGATGAGAGAAAATACCAATCTTGGTGTTTTCAAACAGTTTGCCATGGACTTTGGAAAAAATGGAGGGGAGAGCGAGGCGGGGGGGGGGGGGTGGAATAAAGTTCTCCATGCTTTTACATTTGCTAAAAGGCTTTGCAAACCTTAATAAAGTAGTTGCATCTTATACAAAAGCAAAATTCTATAACTGCTAAAAGTGTAAATGTTGGAAATACTCAGCTGATCAAACAACGTCTGTGAAAAGAGAAACCAAGTTAAAACTTCAGAATTCAATGTGAAAGATCATGCAGCTCAGACATTACCCCTGTCTATCTATCCCCCCCATGTACCTAACCAGCTGAATGGCCTCTGGATTTCTTTCCTCCTTCCATTTTGTGCATCCTTCCAGCTATCCAGTCTGCAAGGCCGGAAATTCCCTGCATAAACTGATCCATATCATTATCTTAATTGTCTCCTTTGAGACACTCCTTAAAAATTATCTCCTAGGTCAAGCTTTGGTGTATCATCTGAATAGCTCCTCATATGTAGTTTTGCATCAAAGTTTATTTTGTGACATTCTTTTTGAAGCTTCTCAGAACATTTTAACTGTGCCGTTGCTATAATTAAGTGTAAATGACTTTGCCTAAGTCATTTTATATGAATTCTCTTTTTCTCTGTCTCTCCGTCCCACAAAATATTGTGAATAAACATTTCAGAATTTAAAAATTGCCAGAAGCATTTTAGGTCAAGTAACAAAGTTTGATCCTGTTTGCAAAGCTCCCTCAGTGGCCTAATTTGTGAATCAGTATCCAACAACTCCCACAGTCCAAGAATGTGCAGGTTAGGTGAATTGACTATGCTAAATTGCCCATAGTGTTAGGTGAAGGGGTAAATGTAGGGGAATGGGTCTGGGTGGGTTGCTCTTCGAGGGTCGATGTGGACTTGTTGGGCCGAAGGGCCAGTTTCCACACTGTAAGTAATCTAATCTAATCATGTTAGTTAGGTCAGGAGGTCCTAACATTAAAGATGTGTAGGATCAGTTAGCATTCCCCTTCCTTACTGATGGCCCGAGATTTTCACAACCACCAGACATTTCTAGGCATTTTATAAAATAAAGTACGATCAAGAGGCAGTAATATAGGTCACTGTTATACTATGGGAAACACTGCAGTCGATATGCACACAAATCCCTCAACCATCAGCGTGTTAATGACCAGTTAATCTGTTTTTTATGATGTTGATTGAGTGTTAAATATTGGCCAGGACACTACTTTTCTTCAAAATAGTGCCTCAGGATCTTTTGCCTCCACCAAGCATGCTATAATTTAAAATGTTGCATTTAAAAGTAATTCTGACAGTGCAACTCTCCCTCAGTAATTTACTGGAGTGTAGGCCATTGTCTTTGTACTCAGTGTCTGGAATGGGACCTGACCTCAGAATCAGGAGTCTAAGAAGTGGCAGTGTTACCAACATAGCCATGGCTGACGCTATCACAAATGAGCCACCTATTAGCACCTTTAGGGCTGAGGAGGAAGATTTAGTATTGAAAATGATGGATAAGTTTATTTGTGTTACTGTGAATGAAACAATGGAGTAGTAATTCAAACATGTAAAAGATATCAAACCAGTTATTTAAGAGTATTGCATTTAGTTATACTACAGTCTATGCTGAACTTCAAGCTTTTCAATTATAGTATTTCCTACAATCAGGTTAACTCTTTGAGTTACTGTTGTCATTATTTAATATTTTGTCCGTTGTAATTAATGTAATTTCTGTATCTAAATAAAGTATATTTAATTATGTTCTCAATGCAGACAATTAAATACCTTAGTTGTATTGGATTTTAAACCACAAGATCCAGCAACTAGTTTTCTGAATAAATGAAACTCTTGGTTTATTATCAAAACAAAACTAATAAAAATGCAATAATTTGTTGACATATACAGTCAGGAATAGAGAAGTATAAATGCTTCTAAATATTATTCTTTCTAAATATCTCTAAAACATTTTTGTAGCTCGGATGCTCGTTGTTGTGGTTCTGTTCGCCGAGCTGGGAATTTGTGTTGCAAACGTTTCATCCCCTGTCTAGGTGACATCCTCAGTGCTTGGGAGCCTCCTGTGAAGCGCTTCTGTGATCTTTCCTCTGGCATTTTGTAGTAGTTTGAATCTGCCGCTTCCAGTTGTCAGTTCCAGCTCTCCATTGCAGTGGCCGGTATATTGGGTCCAGGTCGATGTGCTTATTGATTGAATCTATGGATGAGTGCCATGCCTTTAGGAATTCCCTGGCTGTTCTCTGTTTGGCTTGTCCGATAATAGTAGTGTTGTCCCAGTCGAATTCATGTTGCTTGTCATCTGCGTGTGTGACTATTAAGGATAGCTGGTCGTGTCGTTTTGTGGCGAGTTGGTGTTCATGGATGCGGATCGTTAGCTGTCTTACCGCAAAATCAACCCAAACTATGGGTCAGATATGTGGATGATACCTTTGTAATCATTAAAAACACAGAAATAGAGAACACACACCGGATCATCAACGCCACACTCACAGGAATCCGATTCACGAGAGAGGAAGAAAAGGACAACCAACTCCAATTCCTAGAGGTGATGGTACAGAGAACACCTAACGGAGAATTCACCACAAAGGTATACAGGAAAGCCACACACACAGACCAAGTCCTGAACTATGAAAGCAACCACCCCAACACACACAAAAGAAGTTGCATCAAGACACTATTCAAAAGGGCCACAACACACTGCAGTACACCAGAACTGCAAAAAGAGGAAGAAGAACACCTATACAATGTATTCGCCAAAAACCGATACCCATCCAATTTCATCAACAGATGCCTAAGGGAAAGACAACGGAACGAGGACATGCCACAACCCAAAGTACTAGCCACACTACCATACATCAAGAGCATTTCCGAACTGACAGCCAGACTACTGCGACCATGAGGACTCATAACAGCACACAAACCAACAGCCACTCTCAGTCAACAACTCACCAGAACGAAGGACCCGATACCCAGCATGAGCAAAACCAATGTAGTGTACAAAATCCCATGCAAGGACTGCACAAAACACTACATAGGACAAACAGGAAGACAGCTAACGGAAGCGGCAGATTCAACCCACTACAAATGCCGGAGGAAAGATCACGGAAGCGCTTCACAGGAGGCTCCCAAGCACTGAGGATGTCACCTAGATTTGGGACGAAACATCTGCAACACAAATTCCCAGCTCGGCGAACAGAACCATAACGTCCCTAAAACATATAAGCAAACGTGTACAATATGCAGGAAAAGAGAAACTGATAAAGCAACAGATTTCTCTGCTCAGATTGGCTTTGTAAGAAAAAAGCACATTAGCTGATGGGTTATACTTGAAGGCAAAACAATAAAGCAGAGATGTTCTAGAATCTGTTGCTCTGATGTTCTGGCACATGTCGTCAAGTCACTAATCATGCATAGTTGTTTACATAGAACATAGAAGAATACAGCGCAGTACAGGCCCTTCGGTCCTCGATGTTGCGCCGATCCAAGCCCACCTAACCTACACTAGCCCACTATCCTCCATATGCCTATCCAATGCCTGCTTAAATGCCCATAATGAGGGAGAGTCCACCACTGCTACTGGCAGGGCATTCCATGTACTCACGACTCGCTGAGTAAAGAACCTACCCCTAACATCTGTCCTATACCTACCCCCCCTTAATTTAAAGCTATGCCCCCTTGTAAAAGCTGAAATATGAAATCTTTGTAGACATAGATGCTCAGGAAATGTCTCTTGAGATTTTCCTTTCAATCATTCAAATAGGTTTCATTCTGAAATAATGTAGATGGTTTTCATGTCACATGGTGGTGGAGGGCCTGTGACCAGCGGTGTGCCACAGGATTGGTGCTGGGTCCAATGATTTTCATCATCTATATAAATGATTTTGATGTGACCGTAAGAGGTATTGTAAATGACATCACTATTGATGGTGTAGTGGACAGCCAAGAAGGTTACCTCAGAATACAACAGGACCTTGATCAGATAGGCCAATGGGCTGAGAAGTGACAGGTGGAGTTTAATTTAGATTAAAGTGAGGTGCTGCATTTTGGAAAAGAAAATCAGGGCAGGACTTATACACTTAGTGGTAAGGTCCTGGGGAGTATTGCTGAACAAAGAATCCTTGGAGTGCAGGTTCATAGTCTGTTGAAAGTTAAATTGCAGGTAGATAGGAGAATGAAGAAGGCGTTTGGATGCTTGTTTTTATTGGTCAGTTCATTGCTTATAGGAATTGGGAGGTCATATTGTGGCTGTACAGGACATTTTTGGAATACTGCATTCACTTCTGGTGTCCCTGCTATAGGATGGATGTTGTGAAACTTGGAAAGATTCAGAAAAGATTTACAAGGATGTTGCCAGGGTTACACAATTTGAGCTGTAGGGAGAGGCTGAGGCTATTTTGCCGAGAGTGTCGGAAGCTAGAGGTGACTGTGTAGATGTTTATTAAATCATGAGGAGCATGGATAGAATGAATAGTCAAGGTCTTTTCCCCAGGAATGGGTGAGCCCAAAACTAGAGAGCATAGTTTAAGGTGAGAGGGGAAAGATTTAAAAGGGACCTAAGGGGCAATTTTTTTTCACACAGAGGGTGGTGCATGTATGAAATGAGCTGCCAGAGGAGGTGGTGGAGGCTGATACAATTACAACATCATCATGGAGAAGTTGAACTGAAGGGTCTGTTTGCATCCTGTACAGCTCAAGACTCTATAAATTGGAGAAATCAGCTGGGTAGCCTGTTCATAGAATCATAGAATCCCAACAGTGTGGAATCAGGTCATTTGATCCGAAGAGTCCACACCGACTATCCGAACAGCATCCCACTCAAGCTCACCTCCCTAATCTGTAATACTGCATTTCCCATAGCTAATCCACCTAATCTACGCATCCCTAGATACGATGGGCAATTTAGCATGGCCAATTTACCTAACCTGCACATTTTGTACATTGCATGTATGTTTTTCTCCAACTCGGAAAACAACCAAATATTGCAGGTGCCAGAGATCTGAAGTAAAACCAATGGAGAACCTCAGCAGGTCTGGCAGCATCTATGGAGAGACAAACAGAGTTAACATTGTCAGTCCAATATGACTCTTCCAGAAGACGAAGTCATTCAGACTCAAAATATTAACTCTGAATTGAATTGAATTCGAAACAGCCCCCTACTGTACTCACTGTATTCCCGTGACTGTGTCACCCAATACCAGATTAATGCCATTTATAAGTTTGCTGATGAGACACCTCCATTGTTGGTTGAATGGCGATGAAACAGACTACAGATGGGAGGTGGAAGACCTAGAAAAATGGTGCACTGAGAATAACCGAGCTCTCAATGCCAGCAAAACCAAGGAACTCATTATTGACTTTCGGCATGATGTTACTCATGCCCCCCTACGCTTTAACAGCACAGAGGTGGAACGATTGGAGAGTGTCAAGCTCCTGGGAGTTGTCATCCACAACAAGCTTTCTTGGACTCTTCATGTGGATACACTGGTTACAAAGGTCCAACAATGTCTCTTCTTCCTCAGGCAGCTGAGGAAATTTGGCATGACGGAGAATACCCTTGCCAACTTTTATAGGTGCGCCATCGAGAGCATTCTGCCTGGATGTATCACTGCCTGGTGTGGCAACTGTACCATTCAAGATCAGAGACGGTTACAGAGAGTGGTGAATCACTCGGCCTGGACAATCACAAAGGCCAACCTCCCATCTGTAGAATCCATCTACCAGGCCTGCTGTCAAGGAAAGGCTGTCAGCATTCTCAAAGATCCATCCTACCTGAGCAATGTTTTTCTACAATCTCTACTATTGTGGAGAAGGGATAGAACCTGAACACATGCTCCAGCTGGTTTCATAACAGTTTCTACCCTTCTGTTGTTAGAATACTGAATGGACTCTCAAACTCTTAACATTTATCTGTGTTTTTGTTATTGCCACTGTTTACCTATTGTTTACTATCCATGCAACCTAACTATGTGATCTGCCTATATTGCTCACAAGACAAAGCTTTTCACTGTGCCTCGTACATATGACAATAAATTCAATTCACCTCTGTTTCTGTTACCACATGTGCTGCTGGACCTACTGAAATTCTCCAACACATTTCTGCTTTTAATGTAGCAATTATCAGCAGTCATGCTATTTCTAGAAAGCCTTATTTTAAAAAAAAACTCCAAAGTCCATAGTCAACTTTTAATGAGTTGGAAAGAAATCACTCCAGTAGGTCCACAAAACTTGAAATAAATTCATTTTCCACAATCCTTCAAAATCTAAACTCTCCAAGCAATGATAAGAATAAAGTGGTGTTTATAACACATGGAGTTTATCTTGTCCAAATTTAATAACAGTTTTTGAATCTATTAGAGGGGTTTTCTGAATTTATTGATGAATCCAAGATGGAGGACGGGAAAAATTTCTGGCTGTAACAGCTGCTCCTTTTTTGAGGTATTTTAGGTGGTGGAGTTGATTTCCTTGAATTCCAGGAGCAGCAATTACTGTTTTATATGCTGTTGCATTGTTTTGGAACTTTGGAAAAAAAAGTCAAAACAACAGTAGTTTTAAAAGGGAGAAGAGCAGACAAAGAAAGCACATGGTAAGGTCTGTGCAGGAGAGAGAGAGAGAGAAAGAAACTGACACCAGAGTGAACTGCACAGGACTGCCTTTACTGTTTGAATTCATGTATCGCTGGACATCGGAGTGCGTCTGGGAAAATTAACAAACAACGAAATTCTTGGAGGAACTGTTTGGACGAAGTTTACAGCACAGAATCAGATAAGTTAATTGTTTAAGTAGCTTACAGAAAGTCTGCAGTTGTAAGTAGAGTGGGTTCTTTCTTGATTATATGTTTTTTGAGATATGTCTCTTGATTAAACTTAAAATATAAGCTGTAACTATTAATCTGACCTGGGGCAGTGTTTTGTAGAGGAATAAGACGGTGTTATTTTCTGGGCCTGTAGATTGTGAAGGAGCAAAAATGGCCTTTGCAGTGATATGTACTTCTTGTCAGATGTGGGAGTTTAAAGAGAATTTAAGGATAACTGCAGATTATATCTGCAATAAATGCTGTTGGTTGCGAATCTTATCAGATCGAATGGATTGGTTGGAGAGACAGTGAGAAGTAATGAGGAATTTGCAACAGCAACAGTATGTGATTGATGGCAGTTATAGGAAGGGGGGAAAGTCTCAGATACAGTCACATAGATGGGGTAACTCCAGGAAAGGTAAGAGACGTAGCCACCCACTTCAGGTGTGTTCTGTGGCTATATCCATTTCAAACAAGTATGCTGTTTTGGAAAGTGTAGGAGGTGATGGATTCTCAGGGGAACGTAGCATGAACAATCAAGTTTCTGGTATTGAGATTGGCACTAATACAACAAGGGGCATGTCGGGTTCCAAGAGATCAATTGTGTTAGGGGATTCTCTAGTCCGCAGTACAGACAGACGTGTGGCCAGCAGCGAAAAATCAGAATGGTGTGTTGCTTCCCTGGTGCCAGGATCAAGGATGTCTCAGAGAGGGTACAGAATGTTCTCAAGGGGGAGAGGTGCCAGCAAGAGGTCATGGTCCACATTGGAACCCATGACAGAGGGAGGGAAAAGGTTGAGATTCTGAAGGGTGATTACAGAGAGTTAGGGAGGAATTTAAAAAGGAGGTCCTCGAGAGTAGTAATATCTGGACTACTCCCAGTGCTACGAGCTAGTGAGGGCAGGAATAGGAGGATAGAGCAGATGAATGCATGGCTGAGGAGCTGGTGTATGGGAGAAGGATGCACATTTTTGGATAATTGGAATCTCTTTTGGGGTAGGAGTGACCTGTACAAGAAGGACGGATTGCACCTAAATTGGAAGGGGAATAATATATTGGCAGGGCGATTTGCTAGAGCTGCTCGGGAGGATTTACACTAGTAAGGTGGAGGTGGGGTGGGACCTAGAGGGATAGTGAGGAAAGAGATCAATCTGAGACTGGTAACGTTGAAAACAAGCGAGTCAAACAGTCAGGGCAGGCAAGGACAAGGTCGGACTAATAAACTATATTAGAGTGGTGCTGGAAAAGCACAGCAGTTCAGGCAGCATCCGAGGAGCAGTAAAATCGACGTTTCAGGCAAAAGCCCTTCATCAGGAATACAGACTGCATTTACTTCAATGCAAGGGGCCTAACGGGAAAGGCAGATGAACTCAGGGCATGGTTAGAAACATGGGACTGGGATATCATAGCAATTACAGAAACATGGCTCAGGGATGGGAAGGGCTCACAGCTTAATGTTCCAGGATACAAATGCTACAGGAAAGATAGAAAGGGAGGCAAGAGAGGAGGGGGAGTGGCATTTTTGATATAGACTGGGACTGCCATAGTGTTAAGGGTTTAGCTGGAGAGGAATTTGTTAAGTGTGTACAAGAGAATTTTCTGATTCAGTATGTGGATGTACTGACTAGAGAAGGTACAAAACTTGACCTACTCTTCGGAAATAAGGCAGGGCAGGTGACTGAGGTGTCAGTGGGGGAGCACTTTGGGGCCAGCGACCTAATTCCATTAGATTTAAAACAGTGATGGAAAAGGATAGACCAGATCTAAAAGTTGACGTTCTAAATTGGAGAAAGGCCAATTTTGACGGTATTAGGCAAGGACTTTCGAAAGCTGATTGGGGCAGATGTTCAAAGGTAAATGGGAAGCCTTCAGAACTGAGATAGCGAGAATCCAGAGAAAATATATTCCTCTTAGGGTGAAAGGAAAGGCTGGTATAGGGAATGTTGGATGACTCAAGAAATTGAGGGTTTGGTTAAGAAAAAAAAGGAAGCATATGTCAAGTATCGACAAGATAGATCGAGTGAATCCTTAGAAGAGTATAAAGGCAGTGGGAGTATACTTAAGAGGGGAATCAGGAGGGCACAAAAGGGACATGAGATGGCTTTGGCAAATAGATTTAAGGAGAACCCAAAGGGTTTTTACAAATAAATTAAGGACAAAAGGGTAACGAGGGAGAGAATAGGCCCCCTCAAAGTTCAGCAAGGCTGCAGAAAATGGGAGAGATACTAAACGAGTATTTTGCATCAGTATTTACTGTAGAAAAGGATATGGAAGATATAGAATGTAGGGAAATAGATGGTGACACCTTGCCAAATGTCCATATTACAGAGCAGGAAGTGCTGGATGTTTTGAAACACATTAAGGTGGATAAATCCCCAGGACCTGATCAGGTGTACCCGAGAACTCTGTGGGAAGCTAGAGAAGTGATTGCTGGGCCTCTTGCTGAGATATTTGTATCATCGATAGTCACAGTTGAGGTGCCGGAAGACTGGAGGTTGGCTAACGTGGTGCCACTGTTTAATAAGGGTGGTAAGAACAAGCCAGGGAACTATAGACCGGTGAGCCTGACCTCGGAATACAGGGAGAACTAGCCATTTGGATGCAGAACTGGCACAAAGGTAGAAGACAGAGGGTGGTTTTTCAGACTGGAGGCCTGTGACCAGTGGAGTGCCACAAGGATTGTTGCTGGGTCCTGTACTTTTTGTCATTTGTCATTTACATAAATGATTTGGATGCGAGCGTAAGAGGTACAGTTAGTAAGTTTGCAGATGACACAAACTACCTTTGTGCCAGGGCAGCACGGTGGCACAGTGGAGGGCAGCACGGTGGCACAGTGGTTAGCACTGCTGCCTCACAGCGCCAGAGACCCGGGTTCAATTCCCGCCTCGGGTGACTGTCTGTGTGGAGTTTGCACGTTCTCCCCGTGTCTGCGTGGGTTTCCTCCGGGTGCTCCGGTTTCCTCCCACAGTCCAAAGATGTGCAGGGTCAGGTGAATTGGCCATGCTAAATTGCCCGTAGTGTTAGGTAAGGGGTAAATGTAGGGGTATGGGTGAGTTGTGCTTCAGCGGGGCGGTGTGGACTTGTTGGGCCGAAGGGCCTGTTTCCACACTGTAAGTAATCTAATCTAATCTAATCTAATCAAATGACACCAAAATTGGACGTGTAGTGGACAACGAAGAGGGTTACCTCAGATTACAACAGGATCTGGACCAGATGGGCTAATGGGCTGAGAAGTGGCAGATAGAGTTTAATTCAGATAAATGCGAGGTGCTGCATTTTGGGAAAGCAAATCTTAGCAGGACTTATACGCTTAATGGCAAGTTCCTCGGGAGTGTTGCTGAACAAAGAGACCTTGGAGTGCAGGCTCATAGCTCCTTGAAAGTGGAGTCGCAGGTGGATAGGATAGTGAAGAAGACATTTGGTATGCTTTCCTTTATTGGTCAGAGTATTGAGTACAGGAGTTGGGAGGTCATGTTGCGTCAGTACAGGACATTGGTTAGGTCACTGTTGGAATATTGCGTGAAATTCTGGTCTCCTTCCTATCAGAAATATGTTGTGAAACTTGAAAGGGTTCAGAAAAGATTTACAAGGATGTTGCCAGAGTTGGAGGATTTGAGCTATAGGGAGAAGCTGAATAGGATGGGGCTGTTTTCCCTGGAGCGTCGGAGGTTGAGGGGTGACCTTATAGAGCTTTACAAAGCCATGAGGGGCATGGATAGGATAAATAGACAAAGTTTTTTCCCTGGGGTCAGGGAGTCCAGAACTAGAAGGCATAGGTTTAGGGTGAGAGGGGAAAGATATAAAAGAGACCTAAGGGGCAACTTTTTCACACAGAGGGTGGTACATGTATGGAATGAGCTGCAAGAGGAAGTGGTGGAGGCTGGTACAATTGCAACATTTAAGAGGCATTTGGATGGGTATATGAATAGGAAGCATTTGGAGGGATATGGGCCGGGTATTGGCAGGTGGGACTAGATTGGTTTGGGATATCTGGTCGGCATTGTACCTACTAGAGAAGGTACAAGAAGGTGTTCTTGTGCATTCCGGCCACATGAACAACTTCATATTTTCCAACATTTGCTAAATCTGCCACATTTTTGCACACTTAGTGAACCGATCTATACTGTTCTGCTAACTCTTTATTCATAGTGTCAGCACTTCGGTCGAAGCCTTAGTGATCCCAAAGGGTCTGTTTCCATGCTGTACATCTCTATGACTCTATGACATATGAAGAATTAATTGTATTATCAATAAATGTGTTCCCCTTACATTTGAAAGATCAAAGGGGACTGAATAGATCAAGGGTTTAGATTCTGGCCTTTCATTATTGGGACCCAGGTCATACTAAATTTGTTAACCAAGAATGTTTGCATGTTGTGTCAGTTTATCTTTAGCTGAAAATGTGTTGCTGGAAAAGCGCAGCAGGTCAGGCAGCATCCAAGGAGCAGGAGAATCGACGTTTCAGGCATGAGCCCTTCTTCAGGATCTTTAGATTAGATTCCTTACAGTGTGGAAACAGGCCCTTCGGCCCAACAGGTCCACACCGACCCTCCGAAGACCCATACCCCTACATTCACCCATGACTAATGCACCTAACACTACGGGCAATTTAGCATGGCCAATTCACCTAACCTGCACATCTTTGGACTGTGGGAGGAAACCGGAGCACCCGGAGGAAATCCATCATTGCACAATTATACACTTTTGGCAGAAATTGCTGGAAAAACTCAGCAGACTTGGCAATATCTGTGAAGAGAAATCAGTTAACTTTTCGGGTCGAGCTCTGAGGAAGGGTCACTCAACCCGAAACTTTGACTCTGATCTTTCTCCACAGATGCTGCCATGTTTGCTGAGCTTTTCCAGCATTCTCTATTTTTGTCTCTGATTTACAGCGTCTTTCAGTTTTTATATGCTTTTGAGTCCATCTTAAACCTTTCTATTTAACCATAATTGGTGGGTCCATCCCTAGGGATTTTAATTACTCATTAGAATGTATCTGTTGTGTGTATTCTGAAGCATGTTCTTCAACCTGGAATTTCAGAAATATTCTTTAAGTACCATTATTGTAGAAAATAAAAGCTCTTGGTATAAAGGTAATATGTTGGCATAAATAGAAGATTGGCTTGCAGAAAATAGTGAGAATGCATAAATGGGTCTTTGTCTGATTGGCAGTACACAATGAGTGAAGTCCCACATGGATTTGAACTAGGATCTCAACCTTTTACGATTTACATGAATGGCTTAGTTGAAGGTATCAATGATGTAATTAAATTTGCCGATGACAGAAAGATATGTAGGAAAGTACACTATGAATAAAGAGTTAGCAGAACAATATAGATCGGTTCACTAAGTGTGCAAAAATGTGGCAGATTTAGCAAATGTTGGAAAATATGAGGTTGTTCATGTGGCCGGAATGCACAAGCAGTGTATCACTTGAATAGAAAAAGCCTGTGGAGTTCGAAGGTGAAGGAGGATCTAGGTGTTCTTGTCCCTGAGTCACAAAATGGTGGTATGCAGGTACAGACAGTAATCAAAAAGGCTAATAGAATGTTGTCCATTACTATGAGACTAATTGAAGATAAAAGTAAGAATGTTATGCTTCAGTGTACATGATGAGACTACATCATAAATACAGCATGTAGTTTTGATCTCATTATTTAAGGAAGGCTGTAAAGGCATTGGTGTTGATTCTGATGTCAGGATTGAGTAGGTTGACTTATGAGGATAGATTGAATAGACTGAACTTTTTCCACTGGAGTTTAGAAGAGTGAGGGATTATTTGATTGAAGTGTATAAGATCCCAAAGTGTCTTGACAAGTTGGATGTGGGGAGGATATTTCCTCCTGTGGGTGAGTCCAGACCCAGAGGGCACCATCTTAAAATTAATGGTCACCCTTTTAAAGATGGTGATGAGTTTTATTTTTAGTCAAGTGTTGTGCAGCTTTGGAACTCGCTATCTTAGAAGACAGTAAAAGTGGCTTCATTGAATATTTGTAAGATAAAGGTGGATAGATTCTTGTTTAGCAAGGGAATTGAAAGTAGCTGGGAATGTGGAATTCTAAGCATAAAACAGACGCGATTGAATGTCAGAGTAGGCTTGAGGGGCCAAATAAAG
This sequence comes from Chiloscyllium plagiosum, assembly GCF_004010195.1. Lineage (NCBI taxonomy): Eukaryota > Metazoa > Chordata > Chondrichthyes > Orectolobiformes > Hemiscylliidae > Chiloscyllium > Chiloscyllium plagiosum. The sequence continues at coordinate 65,497,618 of NC_057723.1, forward strand.
TACTTCTACGCCAATTTCTTTCCTACGCTCATATGTGCGTAAATGCCTACTACTGCATTTATATTGACTTGTCCTAGTTTACCTATTCACTTTAGCCAGCTCTGTAGTTATACACTCATCACTGCCCACATTTTTTTTTTAAAATGTCTCATACCCACTCATCCCTGCCTCGTATAATATTATTGTCAATGCTGCTTCAAGGTGCCTTCACTGTAAAATCACTAATGATTATGTTTTGATTGAATATTACCAGGCTACTAGTGTAGCCCATCTTCTTCTGGCTCCAGGACATGATGTTCTAAGATAGTATCCTGAAAAACATTAAACACACAAAAGCAGAAATTGCTGGAGAAATGCAGCAGGTCTAGCAGCATTTGTGGACAGAAAGCAAAGTTAATATTTTGAGTCCAGTGATAATGGATAGCACAGCTGGCTCACAGTGGCAGGGACCCAGGTTCAATTCCAACCTTGGGTGAATGTGCAGTTTACACGTCCGACCTGTGTCTACGTGCGTTTCCTTCAGGTGCTCCAATTTTCTGCCTAAGTCCAAAGATGTGCAAGTTAGGTGGATTGGCCCTTCTAAAAATTGCCCTGTAATATCCTGGGATGTGCAGATAAGGCAGGTTAGTCATGGTAAAAACCTCATGCAGAGTTTCGGGATGTGGGTCTTGATGAGATGCCCTTCAGAGGGTTATTGCAGACTCAATGGGCCTACTGGCTTTTTGTTGCAATGTACCGAGTCTGATTCTATGGCTGTTCTTCGGAACTTCACTTTAGAGGGCGTAACTTCAAATAACGGGTCATCCATTTAAGACAAATGAGCAAAAATTTCTTCTCAGATCATACTGATTCTGTGGAATTCTTTAATGCAAAGAGCTGCCGAAGCTAGATCGTTAAGTATATAGAAGGCTGAGGTAGACAGATTTTTAATCAGTAAGAAAATCAAGAGTAATAGGGAAAAGTCAGGAAAGTACAGTTGAAAATTATCATATCAGCATTGCAGGTTCAGTGGCCTGACTGCCATACTTCTCCTCTGTCATGTGGTCTTCTACTTCATCCTAAAATATGGTTACTGTTAGGGGCACTGTACACTGTTCCCACATGTGATGTGCTGTATTTATTGTCTCTCATCTCTACTGTTTCCACATTCATGTTTCCCGATCCTAGGTCATTCTGTCAAATTTTTAATACCATCATAAACAGGAGGACCTCGCTAACTTTTGGTCCTTCTTAAATGTCCTGTACCTTCAGGTACCAAACCATGTCATCCTGCAGCCATATTTCTGTAATAGTTACCAAATTATTCTTATTTCTGTTTTCACTATTCTGACTTCTACACTTATGCCTAGCTACAATGGCCCCTGCATTGTACAGGTCAAAAGTCTATGCCAGCAGTATGTATTCCACTATATCCCGTACTGTTGCTGGTGCCCACAAACCAGAAGCCACTACCCCACAGCAGTCTTTGAGCCGAGCATTCTTTTATCTAATCAATTTGACCAATGCCAGTTCGTACATGGCCCAAGTAATAATCCAGAGATTATTGAGGTTCTGCTTCTTAATTTAGCATCTAACTCTTCATATTGACTATGCAGGACCGCTTTCTTTGTCCTGTCTGTGTCACTGGTGTCCTTCTTGATTTGTCACATATCTACAGTTCAGTCTCCAGCTCATAAACTCTGTTACAAAGCTATACAAAACTCGCTCAGTTGCTTCAGATGTGTTTTACCCTGGTTCACATTGGCGTCCAAAAACTCCAACTTGCTGCAGTTGTGACATATAATTTGTCCTACCATCCTTAATGTTCTAAGTAATTATGTAATTATATTAATTAGTTAGCTATTTATTTATGTGACTACATCTCAGCAACCAGTTGCTAAACTATTTTGAACCTAAGAACAAACCTTTATCAAACACTTACCAATTAACTAGGATTGTCTAGTGTAAAAAAATTAAAAACCAATTCCTGAAGGCTAGAGCATGGTGGTGAACTGAAGGCCTGTGACCAGCGATATTCTACAGGGATCGGAAGTGGGTGCACTTTTGTTTATCATTTCTATGAATGATTTGAATAAGAATATAGGAGGCATGGTTATAAATTTGTGTATGACATCAACATTGGTGGTATATTTGACAGTGAAGAAAGTTATCTAAGATTACCAAGAGATCTTGGTCAATTGGGTCAGTCGGGTGAGGAGTGGCCGATGGAGTTTAATTTGGATAAATGTGAGGTATTGCATTTCAGTAAAACAAACAAGGGCAGGATTTACAAATGGCAGGGTCCTGGATAGTTTTGTGGAACAGAAAGACCTAGGCGTTCAAGTACATAATTCTTTGAAATTTGCATCGCAGGTAGAAAGAGAGCATAGGAGGTTGAGCGGTCACCTGAAAGATGTTTATTAAATCACAAAGGGCATAGATAAGGTGAATAGCAAGGGTCTTTTTCCCCCACCAGTTGTGGAGTTCAAAACTAGGGGGCATATTTTTAAGGTGAGAGGAGAAAATTTAAAAAAAAAACAAGAGGTGCAACTTTTTTTACACAGGGTGTGATTCATGTGTAGGATGAACTATCAGAGGAAGTGGTGGATGCATGTACAGCTACAGCAGTGAAGAGACATTTGGATAACTACATGAATAGAAAAGGTTTGGAGAGATATGAGCCAAGCGCAGGCAAGTAGTACTAGTTTAATTTTGGAACATGGTCAACATGGATTGGTTGGAACGAAGGGTCTGCTTCCATAATGTATGACTCTAAGAAAAAGTTATTAAAGCAAATACAGAGGATCACTGTGTTCCCTTTGTCCCTACTCCCTTAATCACCTGCTCCCAGCACTCTATTGTAAGTCACCCTCAAGTGTTAAGTCAAACAAAGTTTGCTTGATGTACATGTATTGATCACAAAAGGGCTACAAGACCCAGTTACTGATGAACTGGTTGTAGGTTTGCTCGCTGAGCTGGAAGATTCATTTTCAGACATTTTGTCACCATACTAGGTAACATCATCAATGAGCCTCCAGATGAATCACTGGTGGCATGCCCGCGTTTTATTTATGTGTTTAGGTTTCCTTGGGTTGGTGATGTCATTTGATATGGTGACATCATTTGCCATGGTGATATCATTTCCTGTTCTTTTTCTCAGGGGGTGGTAAATGGGATCCAAGTCAATGTGTTTGTTGATAAAGTTACGGTTGGAATGCCATGCTTCTAGGAATTCTCATGCGTGTCTCTGTTTGGCTTGTCCTAGGATGGATGTGTTGTCCCAGTCGAAGTGGTGTCCTTCCTCATTTTTATGTAAGGATACTAGTGAGAGTGGGCCATGTCTTTTTGTGGCTAGTTGATGTTCGTGTATCCTGGTGGCTAGTTTTTCTGCCTTTTTGTCCAATGTAGTGTTTGCTACAGTTCTTGCAAGGTATTTTGTAAATGACACTAGTTTTGCTTGTTGTATGTATCGGGTCTTTCAAGTTCATTAGCTGCTGTCTTAGTGTCTTGGTGAGTTTGTGGGCTACCATGATGCCAAGAGGTCTGATTAGTCTGGTAGTCATTTCCAAGATGTTTTTGATGTAGGGGAGAGTGGCTAAGGTTTCTGGACGTGTTTTGTCTGCTTGTTGAGCTATTTTGCTAAGAAATCGGCGGACTGTGTTCATTGGATATCCGTTCCTTTTGAATACACTATAGGCGATTTTCCTTTGCTCTGCGTAGTTCCTCCTTGCTGCAGTGTGTGGTGGCTCATTGAAATAATGTTCTAATGCAGCTCAGCGAGCAAACCTACATCCAGCACCTCAACCTGAGCTACAAATCTTCTCAAAAGTTGCTAGATGAACTGGTTTCAGATTGCTTCTTTAATTAATTCAGTCCAACTGCACTTCCCCTGGTGGCCTTGTTAATACCTGCTTAAGTCTGGCAACAACATTTAAACTGTGGATTTCAGTCAAAAGTTAACCACAAACAACATTGTACTTGAAAATAAGATTTAGAATTTCCTATTCACCAATTGCCAACATTAGTTTCTTCCTTCACTTCTCTGTCAGTGCTACTGACTGCCAATTTCAGGGTTCTCCTCTTGCACACTCGCCCTAAAGAGTGAAAAGTTATATGTGCTAAGATGTCTGGAGAAAGAACTATTTTCAGGGCAGGACTTATACACTTCATGGTAAGACTATGGGAAGTGTTGTTGAACAAACAGACCTTGGATGCAGGTTCGTATTTCCTTGAAAGTGGAGTCCCAGATAGACAGGCTAGTGAAGAAAGCATTTGGAATGCTTGCCTTTATTGGTCAGTGCATTGAGTGTAGGAGTTGGGAGGTATTTTGCAAGGTATTTTGTAACTGTAACAAGAACTGTAACAAACACTACATTGGACAAACAGGCAGAAGACTAGCCACCAGGATACGTGAATATCAACTAGCCACAAGAAGACATGACCCACTCTCACTAGTATCCTTACATACAAATCAGGAAGGATACCACTTCAACTGGAACAACACATCCATCCTAGGACAAGCCAAACAGAGTCTCGCACGAGAATAGCTAGAAGCATGGCATTCCAACTGGAACTTTATCGACAACCACATTGACTTGGATCCCATTTACTGCCATCTGAGAAAAAGAACAGGAAATTACATCACCACAGAAAATGAAATCAACAACCCAAGGAAACCTAAACACATAAATAGAAAGTGGGTCGTACCACCAGTGCTTCATCCGGAGGCTCACTTATGATGTTACCTGGTATGGTGACGAAATGTTTGAAAATGAACCTTCCACTCAGCAAGCAAACCTACATCCAGAACCTCACCCTGAACTACAAATCTTCTCAAAACTCGCTAATCGTATGCTGTACATCATCTGTATTCTAACAGATGAAAGGCTTAACAAACAATCAATTTTTCAATGTATAATTTCAGTTACATCACACTGTAAATTTTTGCTATAAATTCTTTGTGATAGGATTGAGCCCTCCACTATCACCTGATGAATGGGCAACGCTCCGAAAGCTAGTGTGCTTCCAATTAAACCTGTTGGACTATAACCTGGTGTTGTGTGATTTTTAACTAATTATTCAAAGCAATTCAAAGCAGCGATCGATGCAAGTGATGTGGCTGTTTGTGCTGTACTCTTACAAGAAGACAATGCAAAAATAGAAAGACCTATTGGGTATTTTTCCAGAAAATTGAATAATCATTAACAATTAGTGTAGGATATCTGGTCGGCATGGATGAGTTGGACCCGAGGGTCTGTTTCCATACTGTATGTCTCTATGACTGTATGATTGAAAAGGAGAACTTGAGCTTGGTGTTGGTGTTGCACGTTTTCAACATTTATATTGCCAGTAATGTGTCTGAGACAAAAAAAACTGCAGATACTAGAATCCAAAGTAGAGAAGCAGGAAGCTGGAAGAACACAGCAAGTCAGGCAGCATTTGAAGGTGGAGAAGTCAATGTTTCAGGTGTAACCCTTCTTCAGGATTGGGAGTGGTATGAGGAGAGCTGCAGATAAAAAGGGTCGTGGGGTAGGGTGGTGAGGTGGGGATAGGTGAACACAGGACGTACAATGGTTGGTCAATGGGAGGAATGAATCCGGTTGATGGCTAGAAGGAAGTGTTGATGAGAGGAATGGAAGGGAGGGGGAGGGGCTGGAAAAGGAATCAAGATAAACTTCCTCCCTATCACCCACCTCCCTTCCCAGTCCCTCCCCTCCTTTCCATTCCTCTCATCAAACCTTCCTTCTAGCCATCATCCCGATTCATTCCTCCCATTGACCAACCAGGTCATATCGTCTACTCCTCTCCACCTATCCCCACTTCATCACCCTGCCCTTCCCTCCCCGCCACCCAAGCCTTTTATCTGCAGCTTCCCCTACACCTCCAGTCCTGAAGAAGGGTTACACCCAAAATGTTGACTTCTCCACCTCCTGATGCTGCCTGGCATAATGTGTCTGAGGTGTCTGAGACAATTGTATATACTGATTATAACCCATGAAAGTCTTAGGAGAAATTTAATGACAAAAATTCCTGATTGTTTAGATGAAGCTTAAAACTTCAGCTGTTCAATCTGAAAATAGTACAGTGGTATGGTGAGAGAGTGTAATTACTGATGTTTTTTGTCACAACTTTGATGAATAAAGATGGAGGCATTCAATGGTGGGACATCAAAAGGCTGAAATAGACTGTAGTAGTTAATGTTTAGAGACGCTTAGAGTCGATGTAATGTATATGTAATGTGTACTAATAGTGTATGACTAAGGGTTTTTAAAAATGAAGCCATCTTTGTATATTCGTGGTTCATATTTTTTAAAAGTGGGAGGTTTGACAAAGCTGTGGCTTTAAGAGATTATTTTGTTCTGGCTTTGTTAATGAGAGATTTTAAGACAGACATGACAAGCTGTCTTGTTGGAAAGCCAGTAAAATAAACAGCTTGTGAAATCTTTGGTGTTTTCTTTTAAAAGTTGGAATAATGGAAGCAGTCTGAATGGATGTAGTCAAGCTCCCACCCACAGAATCAGGAGTTTTAGTTTTAGCATTCAGCATCAGTAGCTATTGGTGTCTTGAAGAAGTGAAAGCTACTCTTTCCTTCTCTCAGTTATAGCCATAAGCTGGGAATTCTCTGCCTGCTACAGGATTTGCACCTGAGACAGTCCTGTTTTCTTTTGCCAAGGGTACGTTTCTGGGAAGTTACTATACTGGAATAGTTACTATTTAGTAGTAAAATAAGCTATTGTTCTGTTAAGTTTTCTAATAGAATTGTTATTCAAAATTTCTCTTTTGTTGTGTTTTAACTATAGTCTTTGAATAAATGGTGTTTTGCTTAACATTGTGTAGTTTGACCAATCAAATTGCATGTGAAACACAGCACCTCCCATCTGCCTATGAATTAAGAAAAAGTTAGTATCTATGCTATCTTCTTAATATATTTTGAGGAGGTCTGGTCTGGTCCATAATACTATGGTAGTGTGTATGTTATTATGTTAAAGATAGTCAGGGCAGCACAGTGGCTCAGTGGTTAGCACTGCTGCTTCACAGTGTCAGGGACACAGGTTCGATTCCACTCTCAGGTGATTGTTTGTGTGGAGTTTGTACATTTTCCCCGCGTTTCCTCCAGGTCTTCCAGTTTCCTTCCACAGTGCAAAGATGTGTGGTTTAGGTGGATTCGCCATGCTAAACTTCCCATAGTGTACAGGGATGTGCAGGCTAGGTGGATTAGCCATGAGAAATGCAGGGTTACAGGGAAGGCAGCTGTGAACTCGATGAGCCAAATGGCCTGCTTTCACATTGTAGGTATTCTATAGTCATTAAAGGTACACCTATGCCAGCATGTGTATTATCACTATTGTTAAGATGTGTTATTTGCAACATTAATTTAGAATATCAGCTGGACATTAAATATATCATGAACTTTTTTTTAAGAAGAACTGTTATGGACCGGACAAACCCCCACAAAATATATTAAGAAGATAGTGTAAACTCCAACCTTTTCTTAATTTTATTGGCAAGAGTAAAGTGTTGTGTTCCGGATGCAATTGTAATGGTCATGCTACTAGCCTGGAGCAAAACACACTTCTTATACTACAGTTGGAATACAAACAAAAGAAAAAAGCATTAGAATAACAACTCTATTGGAAAATTTAATAGATTATTTAATTACTAAATAGCAATATAGTAACATCCCAAAAACACACTCTTGGCAAAGGCAAATTCAGTAAAATAGACAAATCGCGGCAAATTTGCCAGCAGGAATAGAGGCTTTTAGTTGTAGCAGACAGAAGAATAACAGCTTCAAGACCCCTGCAATTGCTAAAAGCTAAATTAAAATTCTGGTACTGCTGGAGCTTTACCTCACCTATTCATACTTCTTCCATTGTTCCATCTTTTTAAAAAGATCCAAATCCTCTTAAGCTGTTTACTTTATTGTCCTGGAACAAATCGCTCATCACCTTTGTCTCAACCTCACTTCATAAGAAACCCAAGACAATATACAATTCCGAAAGCCATAGTATCGTCACAGAACACTTGTCAAATTGAAGACACTGACGAAAGCATTGTATTGTCATAGAATACAATCAGCTTAGCCAGAGTCACTGAGACTGCAACATTTCTGAAAGAAGTCACATGACCTATATGAGTACAAAATATAGTAATTTTGAACAGACTGCAGGGAGGTTATGCTGCAACTATATAAAATGGTGGTTAAGTCACAGCGAGAGTATTATGCACAGTTCTGGAATTCACGTTATAGGAGAGAAATGATAGCACTGGAGAGTGTTGGAGCAGATTTAGCAGGATGTTGCCTTCTCTGGAAAGTTTTAATTATGATGAGAGATTGGAGGAGATGTACAAAGTTATGAGGTGTGGAGACAGAAAGAAACTTTTCCATTTGATGGAGGGATTGATGAACAGGGGCATAAATGTAAGGCAGAAGGTTTAGAGGAGATGTGAGGAAAAACTTTTTCACTCCGAGGATAGTAGGAATCTGAGACTCACTCTCTCTGTGCGGTGGTAGACGCAGAAATGGTCATAACATTTAAGAAGTATTTAGATGTGAATTTGTGAGGCCAAAGCATTCAAGGCTATGGGCCAAGTGCTGAAAAATGGGAATAGGACAGTTGTGATAATTTATGAACCACTGAGGCATCATATGCCAAGTGCATTTCTGTACGCTGTATAGCTATATGATTCTGTGACTCTGACTCAGTGAGATATTCAGAGACAACTGGCCACAGGCATTAGACTGTATATGAGACCTTTCTCATCATCTGAGAGTTGAAAATCCACGGTAAGACACCTACAGAAAAACGGGATTTAACCAGCCATAACTGATTTTGGAAGAAATCTCCGTACCAGCTGTGTGGAAAGTGTTTTTTTCTTACAAACCAACACTTTTCCAAATCTAAACGATCCTAGTCCAAGTCTTTCTATGGTTACACGCTACATAGGGTTTCATATTTTACCCCAAGCTTGTTTCTTTTTGTGTTTACTTGTGTGTTTTTTCATGAAGGGTATTAATTCATATTTGCACATTTAAACCTTTTTTGAATAATCTTTGCTTAAGTTTTTTTTAAAGCAAAGCCATTTTTATAGTCTAATTTAAGGAGTTTGGCTGACTTGTTTCTTATACTGGGATGAAGAAACATTCCACTCCCAAGCATCCCTGATGTCTACCTATTTTGAACAATGTGCTTTTCCCCCATTGTCATCCAGACAGCCCTCCACTGCATCTCCTCCATTCACTCCTCCATTGCTCTAAATCTCCTCCAAAAATAAAGACAAGATCCCTCTTGACCTGACCTTCTACCTTTCCAAAATTCACATCCAACATATCATCCTTAAACATTTCTACCAACTCCAACTAAACCCCACCACCAAGAACAACTTCCCTTCCCCACCAGTCTCTGACTTCCACAAGGACTGCTCCCTTTGTCACTCCTTGGTTCACGTCACTGTCCCCACCAACCCCCGCCAAAACCCCAGGTACCTTCCCCTGCAACCGGAAAAGAAGCAAAATTTGCTGGCACACCACCCCACTCACCTCCATCCATGGCCCCAAAGATTCCTTCCAGGTGAGACAGAGGTTCACCTGCCTCTCCTCTAACCTAGTTTACTGCATCTTGTGCTCCCGATGTTGTCTTGTCTACATTGGCGAGACCAAACGTAAACTCAGGGCACATTTTGCTGAGCTTCTCAACCATGCCTGCAAGGACCGAACTGACCTTCTAGTCACCGCCCAATTTAATTCCCCTTCTGCTCCCTCTCCAACCTGACCGTCCTCAGCCTCCTCTATTGCCACAGTGAATCAGACCGCAAATTGGAGGAACAAACCTCATTTTCCATCCGGGCAGCCTACAGCATGGAGGACTCAACATTGAACTCTTCAATTTCAAAAAACCTCCCTTCCCATCACCAGCCTCCCTTTCCAGCCCCTCCTCCTCCCTTCCATTCCACTTACTGACCCTTTCTCCCAGCCAACAACTGGATTAATTCCTCCCATCGACTAACCAGGCCATACCCTCTGCCTGTGTTCACCATCACTACCTCACCACCCCACCCTTCTCCCCACCCCACCCCTCTCCCCACCCAAAACCCTCCCCATCCCCTCCTTCTGTGCAGCTCCTCTCACCCTCAGCCCCAGTCCTGAAGAAGGGCTATACCCAAAATGTTGACTTCTCCACCTCCTGATGCTGCCTGACTTGCTGTGTTCTTCCAGTCTCCCGCTTATCTACTTTGTTTCTTATACTGTGCTACGTCAGTCTAATACACATAAAATCAACAATATTGCTTTCTTTTTAAATTCAAAATCTGTTGTCGCCAGTGAAGGAGTGGAACAAGGAATGGGATCCATCCAACCATTCTAAAAGCAGGAAGTTAGCTTGTACAGTTAGCTTCCACATGTGACCTTAAGCACAAAAGTCTTGGTTAAAGCTCTGTGTTTGCCCATCCTGCCTGCTGTACAGCTATGTCTTGATTTAGAATGTGATATTACAGTAGCTTGACGGCCCTCACTTCACAGCAATGGTAGAATAAGGGATAGATGCTGAGAAACTGCAGGGATCGTGATGGAAGAATCTGGTGGGATGTTGTAAAATATAATTTGATGATTATGATTTTGTCAATGTACCTTGAGTAGTCTGTGGGATAGCTGTAAATGTGTTGCTGGAAAAGCGCAGCAGGTCAGGCAGCATTCAAGGAGCAGGAAAATCGCGTTTCGGGCATGAACCCTTCTTCAGGTATGAAGATGGGCTCATGCCCGAAACGTCGATTTTCCTGCTCCTTGGATGCTACCTGACCTGCTGCGCTTTTCCAGCAACACATTTTCAGCTCTGATCTTCAGCATCTGCAGTCCTCACTTTCTCCGTGGGAAAGCTGTCACTGTTTTAGCTCTTGTTGCTATTGTGCATGTGAGGATGACTTTGCAGGATTGACTCGGCTGTGTTTGACATTGCTGCATCTGGTGCCTGTGCTTGTGCAAGCCAACTTAGGCACAGCATTTAGTAACAGGACAGTGAGCTGTGAAAACGATATACGGAACCTACAAAGGATACTTGTTGGTCAAGTGGCAAAGATCTGAGAAATGGAGTACAATGTGTGAAATTGTCCATTTGGCAAAAAAAAATTATGTATTCTCAAAATGGGGAGAAGTTGCAGAGCTCTGAGATGCAGAGGAGATCTGGGTGTCCTCATACAGATGGTTAATATGCAGTAATATAAAGTAATCATGAAAATTAATGGAATGTCACAGTTTTTTGTGAGGGGAATTGAGTGCAACAGTCATGAGGTTGTACTTCAGTTTTACAGAACATTAGTGAGACTGCGTATCGAGTACTGTGTACAATACAGGTCACCATACTTAGAGAAGAATGTTAATGCATTGCAAGCAATTTAGAGAAGGTTTACTAAACTACTAGAATGCTACTAGACAATTAGAATATTGTGTGCAGTTTTGGTCTCCTTTTCTGTGGTAGAATGCTCTTAATCTCAAGGGAGAGCATTGAAGATTTACCAGGCTGATTCCGGGGTTGGCAGCACTGACGTATGAGGAGAGATTGAGTAGATTAGGATTGTTTTCACTAGAGTTCAGACGAATGAGGAGGGTTATCTTGAGACTTATAAAATTCTAACAGGGCAAGACAGGGTCGATGCAGGGAGCTTTTCCCGTTGATGGGTGTGTCCAAAACATGGGGTCACAATCTGAGGATTCAGGGTAGACCATTTAGGGCAGAGATGAGGAGACATTTCTTCACCCAAAAAGTGGTAGCCTGTGTAATTCATTACCACAGAAAGTAATTAATGCCAAAACATTTAATGTATTCAGGGTGCAGCTACATATAGCTATTGGGCGAATGGGATCAAGGGTTATGGGAAGAAAGCAGGATCAGGCTATTGAGTTGGACGATCAGCCATGATCGTGATGAATAGCGAACCAGGATTGAAGAGCTGAATGGCCTTCTCCTGCTCCTATCATCTGTGTTCTATATTCCAATACCTAGAATGAGTGGATTGTCTTATGTATCCTGTAGAGTTTGGAACAGTCAGAGGTGACTTTCTTGAAACATACTGAGAGGGCTTGACAAGCTGGATTCAGACAGAATGTTTCTTCTTGTGGGAGAATCCAGAACTAAGTCATTGTTTAAAAATAAAGGGGCGCCCATTTAAACATAGATGAGAAAGCATTTTTTTCTCAGAGGGTTGAGAGCCTTTGAAATTCCCTTCCTTAAAAGGCAATGGATGCAGACTTTTTAGATATTTTTAGGGTAGATAGATACTTGATTACCAAGAGCATGTAATTATTTTTTACTCATTTGTGGGATGTGGGCATTGCTGGCTTGGCAGTATTTGTTGTCCATCCCTAGTTGCCCTTGAAAAGGTGGTAGTGAGCTGCCTTCTTGAACTGCTGCAGTCCATCTGCTGTGGGTTGACCCACAATGCTATGAGGAAGGGAATTCCGGGATTTTGACCCACTGATAATGAAGGAACAATGATAAATTTCCAAGTCAGCACAGTGAGTGGCTTGGGCAGGCAACTTGTAGGTGGTGATGTTTTCATATATCTGCTGCCCTTGTACTTCTACATGAAAGTGGTCCTGGCGTTGGAAGATGTTGACTGAAGATCTTTGGTGAATTTCTGCAGTATATCTTGTAGATAGTACACACTGCTACTACTGAGTGTTAGTGATAGGAGTGGATGCTTCTGGATATAGTGCCAATTAAGCTTTGTCCAGGATGGTGTCAAGCTTCGTGAGTGTTGTTGGAGCTGCACCCATCCAGGCAAGTGGGAAGTATCCCATCACACTCCTGACTTGTGCCTTGTGGATGATGGACAGGCCTCTGACCTGCTTTTGTAGCCACTGTATTTATGTGGTGAGTCTAATTGAGTGTCTGATCAAACCCGGGGAAGTTGATATTGGAGGATTCAGTCATGGAAGAAGCTGTGGTTAGATTGTCTCTAATTGGTAATGCTGATAGCCTGGCATTTGTGTGGCACGAATGTCAACTCAGGTCGGGAGTGTGTTGCTGGGAAAGCACAGCAAGTCAGGCAGCATCCGAGGAGCAGGGCAATCAACTTTTCAGGCATAAGCCCTTCATCAGGAATCAGGCTTGTTGGCTGGGGCTGAGAGATAAATGGGAGGGGGGTGGGATGGGTAGCTGAGAAAGTGATAGATGGATGAAGGTGAGAGAGAAGATGATGGGGAGGGGGGAGTGATGGGCGGGTCTGGAGAGCAGTGCTAAGTTGGAGGCTTGGGACTGGGATAATGTGGAGGGAGGAGAAATGAGGAAGCTGTTGACATCCAGATTGATCCCGTGTGGTTGCAGGGTCCCAAGGTGGAATATGAGGCGTTCTTCCTCCAAGTGTCAGGTGGTAACGGTTTGGCGGTGGAGGAGGCCCAGAACCTGCATTTCCTTGACCGAGTGATGGGGGGAGTTGCAGTGTTCAGCCATGGGGCGGTAGGGTTGGTGGATGCAGGTGTCCCAGAGATGTTCTCTGAAACAATCTGCAAGAAGGCATTCTGTCTCCCCGGTGTAGAAGAGACCACACCGAGTGCAACGGATACAGTAGATGACATTGTTCTAGGTACAGGTAAATTTCTGACAGATGTGAAAGGATCCCTTGGGGCCTTGGACGGAGGTGAGGGGAGTGGTGTGGGCGCAGGTTTTGCACTTCCTGCGGTGGCAGAGAAAGATGCCAGGAGTAGGGTGTGGGCTGATGGGGGGAACATGGGCCTGACGAGGGAGTCGCAGAGGGAATTGTCTCTCTGGAACGCTGTTAGGGATAGGGAGGGAAATATGTCTTTGGTGGTTGGGTCCGTTTGGAGGTGGCAGAAGTAGCGAGGATGATAGGATGTATGCGGAGGTTGGTAGGGTGGAAGGTGAGGACCAGGGAGGTTCTGTCTTGGTTGTGTTGGGAGGGGTGGGGTTCAAGGGCGGTGGTGCGTGAAGTGGAGGAGATGCGCTAGAAGGCATTGTCAACCATGTGGGAAGGGAAGTTGCGATCATGGAAGAAGGAGGCCATCTGGGACTCAATGAGGTGGGATTGGTCATCCTGGAAACAGATGCTGCAGAGGCGGAGGAATTAAGAATAAGATATGGTGTTTTCACAGGAGGTAGGAGGAGGTATAATCTAGGTAGCTGAGGGAGTCGGTGGGCTTGTAGTACATGTAGTAGATATCTGTGGTTAGTCAGTTGCCGGAGACAGTGATGGAGAGGTCCAGGAAGGGGATGAAGATGGTCCGAGATGGTCTAGATGAATTTGAGGTCAGGATGGAAGGTGTTGGTAAAGTTGATGAACTGCACAACCTCCTCATGGGAGCATGAGGCAGTGCCGATACTGTCATCAATGTAATGGAGGAGCAGGTGGGGCGTGGTATCCAACAAACAAGCAGACATAGCTGGGGCCCATGTGGATGCCCATCACTACCCCTTTGGTTTGGAGAAAGTTGGAGGATTGGAAGGAGAAGTTGTTGAGGGTGAGGACCAGTTCAGCCAGGCGGATGAGGGTGTCGCTGGAAAGGTACAGGTTGGGCCGACATCGGAGTTCCTGGGCTACCTCCTACCGAAGATTCACAAGTCTGATTGCCCAGTCGACCCATTGTCTCAGCCTGTGCCTGTTCCACTGATCTCATCTCTTCCTACCTTGCCACCGTCCTGTTCCCCTTAATCTAGGAACTCCCCACCTACATTCGTGACACCACCCATGCCCTTCACCTCTTTCAAGATTTTCATTTTCCCAACCCCCGACGTCTCATCATGCCAAACCGTTACTACCTGACGCCTGGGGGAAGAACGCCTTATATTCCGCTTTGGTACCCTGCAACCACATGGGATAAATGTGGATTTCCACAGCTTTCTCATTTCCCCTCCCCCCACGTTATCCCAGTCCTAAGCCTCCAACTCGGCACCACTCTCTGGACCTGTCCATCACTCCCCCCTCTGACCTATCACCTTCTCCCTCATCTTCATCCACCTATCGCTTTCTCAGCTACCCACCCACCACCCTCCCATTTATCTCTCAGCCCCGGCCCATAAGCCTCACTCCTGATGAAGCGTTTATGCTTGAAACGTTGATTCTCCTGCTCCTTGGATGCTGCCTGACCTCCTGTTCTTTCCAAGCAGAACACTCTTGACTCTGATCTCCAGCATCTGCAGCCCTCACTTTCTCCTACTTGTCAACCTAAGCCTGGATATTGTCCAGATCTTGTTGCCTTGGAACACTGCTTCAATATCTGAGGGGTCGCAAATGGTGCTGAATATTGCGCAATCATTGGTGAACATCCTCGCGTCTGACCTTCTGATGGAGGGAAGGTTATTGATGCAGCAGCTAAAGATGGTTGGGCCAGGACACAACCCTGAAGGACTCCTGTCGAGGTGTCGTGGAGCTAAGATGAATCGCCTACTACAACCATGACCATCTTCCTATGTGTCAGGTATAACTCCAACCAGAGAGTTTGCCCCCGATACCCATTAATTCCAGTTTTGCTCGGGATCCTTGATACCTCACTCGGTTGAATGCAACTTAGATGTCAAGGGCTGACACTCTCACCTCCCTCTGAAATTCAGCTCTTTTGTCATTGTTTGAACCAAGGCTGTTTTGAGATTAGGCACTGAGTAGACCTGGCAGAACCCAAACTGGGCATCATTCACGAAGGTTTTGCTGAGCAGGCACTGCTTGATAACACTGTTGATGAAAGTTTCCTTCAATTTACTGATGATCAAGAGTAGACTAATGAGATGGTATTTAGCCAGGTTGGATTTGTCCTGCTTTTTATGTAAAGGACAATACCTGGGCAATTTTCCACATTATCAAGGTGATGTCAATATTTTCAGTTAAAGTTAAAATCCGATCAGCTGTCAAAGAAATCAACCAGACTCAGACCTTGAGCACTGACAAACTTTATTGCCTGTTATCATGGGGAGCACACCTTTCCTTAGTATGGTCAGGTGTTTCTTCAAAGCACTCACAGATCACCGCGGATTTATATAGTCCGAGCTAACAGTTGCTCAATCAGACACAGGACCATATGATAGCCACGAGATGGCCAATATGAGCATACACCAGGCAGAGGTCGGCCTTGCCTAGACTATACATAATGAGCTATTGTTCTCAGACCTTGAGTCAACGCACACTCCAGATACTACATTCGCCCATTGGTAACGTTTGGTTGAGTTGCGCTTTCTACAGATAAGCAGTTCATATATTATGTGATAAAAGCAGAAGTTATGTGGTTGTTACAGAATGTTCTAGCAGGCTAGGGTCACCCAGGGCAAGGGGCCAAGCCAGGCGAAAGCAACACCATGACTGAAAATTAGCTCCCACCATCCCTCTTTTTTGATCATAAGATCAAAGCAGTATGTCAGGAGTACCTGCAAAAGGAGGAATGTAGCTGGAGCCTGGGGAATTAACTGGTGGTGGAGGCTCAGGATCAAAGGGGTACTCCTCAGTATTGGGGTAAGGATTTGTGTGAATGGAATCTTGACCAACCGGGAAGTTACTGAGACTGAGGGCAATAAAAGTGAACCAAAACACGCACAGCACTGCTTAAGGCAAATGGTAAGAACCGAAACAATAACGAGAATGACAAGAATTATAACAAGGCCCTGCAAGAGAGCCTTTCCTAAGGGACTGAGCCATCCACCCATCCAGCTCCACAGATCCCAAGGGAATTTGGTGTTATGGAGCTTGGAGGCAGACTTTCGAATGTGATCTGCAAGATTGGTAATGTTCTCACTGGAGTCGGGAATATAGGTGCAACATTCGGAGCCAATGAGGGCATAAGTACCCCCTTTCTAGGCTAGTTGATAATCTAATGCCAATCTGTTTTGTAGGGCGACTGTGTGAATGGTAACCACCTCAACAGTAAGTTGGTCAAGAGCTGCCACCATGTCGTTCACTATTTCCTCAAGAACTGAGGCCGGTTTCTTGATCTCCGTTGCCGGTTGAACGGTCCCGTAAGAGGGGAAGAGAATAGCAAAGAGCTGCTCAGTGTCAGTTATAGCCCTCTTGGTGCAAGGCCAAGACCAATGGAACAGGGAAGAATGTGAGTCATAAATAAAGGGGACCACATACCCTAGATGGCAGCTACCACTTCAGGAGAGTGGCAGCCAGGGGCCTTGTGGCCACAAATGAAATAGGTGCCATTATAAGTTCTCAAGTAATTGGTCTGATTTCCAGTCCAAAGAGTTGTGAAGTTTGTACTTGTAGTAGTCTTTAGATTAGAGTGGTGCTGGAAAAGCACTCCTGCCTCTATTCCCGATGAAGGGCTTTTGCCCGAAACGTCGATTTTCCTGCTCCTCGGATGCTGCCTGACCTGCTATGCTTTTCCAGCACCACTCTGATCTAAACTCTGGTTTCCAGCATCTGCAGTCCTCACTTTTGCCTACTTGTAGTAGTCTTGTTAGGAACTTCAGGGTTAGGGATACACCCAGAGGAAGTGGATCGGCGTGCAGATGGAGTAAGGAGCAGGGAATGGATACATTTACTGGTCCCTGCATTCCACCCTGACGCATGGCTGCTTTTAAAGTGGTTGATTTCCTTGGGTGTTCCCTTTGCAGAGCGAGGGGTGTATGTGAGAGGTTATCGTGAGGCTGGAACCAACCCGTATACTTTTCCTTATTATAACCTGCGGACTCCCAGATGAAAGTATTGTTAGTGGAGTAATTGGTCCCCTTAGCTCCTTGCATAAAAGTCATGAGACTCCCAATCAAACCTACCTCCCCTTGAGGTGGACATATCGGAGGACCTGTTTTGTTCCAACCACCACTCAGTAGTTTCCAATTCATTAAATGGAATGATTCTTGGGGGATTCCTCATTTAGAGTGTATGGGGGGCTATGGGCGTATAC
The DNA here is from genome assembly GCF_004010195.1 of Chiloscyllium plagiosum. Lineage (NCBI taxonomy): Eukaryota > Metazoa > Chordata > Chondrichthyes > Orectolobiformes > Hemiscylliidae > Chiloscyllium > Chiloscyllium plagiosum. Next base: position 65,515,439 of record NC_057723.1, read on the forward strand.
CCAGCAGCTATAGCGGTTAATCTTCTGTGCATAAATGTAAGTCATGTGAAGACATGCAACTCCCTTGTGATAGAGTTCATCTTCCCTGTTCCCCTCATGCTCAGCCAGTATGAACAAGGCAATGAGGAGCACAGAGACTGAAATGGCGATCAGTCTCCACAGATTGTGGTTGGCGAACGAGCTGATGCCTCCCCCATTTTCTGCTTGTGTCCCTCAGGGGATGGTGCTCTCTTGCAGCGGATTCTGTGCATCCACTCAGGTCTTCCCTTGACCTGGACAGCTGTCCGGGTTACCAGGAGATGAGGCACAGTCCTTTTCACATTTTCTGGGACTGCTGTGGTAAAGTGTGTGCCTCTGTCACTGTTAATACTCCCTGGAATTCCAAACCTAGGGATCATCCTTCATGAGGCATTTGACCACTATATGGGGAAGGCCTCTACCCATTTACAAAACATGTCAACAATTACCAATATGTCCTTAATACCCTGTTTAACTGGCACGTGAATGAAATCATTTCATGATTAAAGGGTCTATCTAGGACTGGCAGGTGATCATATTTAGCTAAAGGTTGAGCATCATTGTTTAGTACTCATGTTAGACATTTTGATATTAGCACTTGTGCTGTTGCTGCAAAGCCCAGTGTGTACCAAATTTGTCATACTGCATGTATCATCCTTCCTTTTCCTGCATGGCCAACTCCATGTGTGGTCATTGCAGTGCAGGAATATGCAAGTAGGCTTTAGAGCAAATGAACCTCCATTCAGGATGCACCATTAGCCCTACAGAGGATTCCTTACCTCCAGTGCACGTCCAGCTGTCTTTCTTGGCTTGATGTGCTGCCCATATGCCCTTGACTAGATCTAAGGGTGCACTTTATCACAGCTACGGTGGAAGGGCACATAATAGCCTGTAAAAGATTGTTGATGAGCAGGGCATGCTGCAAGGGTCTTCCAGAAGAGCTAAGAAATTCTCTGTTTCCACAAGGTTCCAAAATCATGTACCACTCCAAAGGCGTATCTGATGTCGGTGTAAATGTTAACAGACCTTTTGTCAGCAAGGATACAGGCTCTGGTAAGGGCCGTCTGCACCGAAGTTCCTTCTGGCAGTGCAATGGGTTCAAGGGTTTCAAAAGGTGTGCATATCGCGTAGCTAGCTTGCATTTGGTGATCTGAGGGCTGAAAAGAGGAGCTGTCTGTGAAAAGGATCATGTCTGGGTTGTTTAACGAAGTTTCGGAGAGGCATGGCACAGTTTGACAACCTCTTGGATTACATGTAGACAATCATGGTCCTCTACTGGGGAATCTTTCAAAACAGGAGGTAGGGTGTCAGTGTTTAAAGCGGGCGCGCTGAAGCATAAGATTAGTGCGAGAAAGTAGGATGACCTCCTAGCCAGTCCTCCTTGACGACATAAAATGCTGAGTTGCTGCTGTATTAAGCAGTTGGGAGACCGAATGAGAAACGAAAACCGTACAAGGATAATCTAATACAATAAGGGTGAACTTTTCTACCATTACAGCAGCAGCTGTCACAGCTTGTAAACTGGCTGGCAACCCCCTTACAGCAGGTGGAAACTGCACAGAATAAAAGGCTACAGGGCATCAGAGATCCCCATGTATTTGTGTTAGAATGCCAGACGCATGTCCCTCCTTTTCGTTAACAGTTGAAAAGGCTGCATGTAATCAAGGATGCCCAGAGCAGGGACTGAATTTAAGCATAATTTAAATTGCTTAAACGCTAGTGCTATTTCTGCTGTCAAGTTCACCTGGCTGATTTGGCAAGAATGCCTGGAGGAGCGATGCACCAATAATTCGATACAGAGAAACCTCAATTATCCGAACGACATGGATGGGGAGTATTTTGTCACATAATCAAGTGCTGGATAACACAATTTAGCCAAGCATCGAGACCTTGCGATCTTGCCGGATAATCTGAAATTCGGACAATACCTCTGTAGTCTGGTATGCAATGTCTGCAGAAATTCACCATGCCCAAAAAGGACACAAGCTTAGTTCATGTACTGGGAGGAGAGAGATTAGTGATGGCTGTGATGTGATCTTGAGACAATGTTCTGAGACTGTGCGAAAGTTCATAGCCCAAATATTGTACTGCCTTTTGACAGAGCTGCATCTTTTCAATAGAGATCTTATGTCCATCCTGAACCAGACAGCGGAGCAGTGCAATAGTGTCATATTTGTAGGCATCAGGTGAATCAGAGGCCACTAATAAATCATCAGCATATTGAACCAGGGTGCTTCTACTTGACAGGTGGAGGTCTTTCAGGGTCCAGCGTACTGAAGAGGCATATACAGTCAGGCTCTCTGTGAGGAAGCCTGTCCATATATATTGGTGGCAGCAGTAAGTAAAGGTGAAAATGTACTGGCTGTCTGGTGACAACTTAATGGAGAAAAAGGCTGAGCAGAGGTCAATGACAGAAAAACAAGTGGCAGTAGCAGGGAGGCAAGTAAGGATAGTATTGGTGTCTGCCCTTACTGGGGAGCAGGGGACAACAATGACATTGGCTACTCTCAAGTCCTGTACAAATGTCCACTGTCCCCATTCTCCCTAGGAATAGGGAGAATAGGAATATTGCAAGGGCTAGTGGTAGGCACCAGGATGCCTTGCGCTAGGAAGGAATAAGTAACTGGTTTTATACCTTCTTTGGTAACTGATTACAAATTGTATTAGGGTAAGACGGCCCCATGTTTCACAGTAACTGAGGCAGAGCCAACATGACTAGGCCCGCATCATTGGAGTGCCATGCTCATAATGATGGTGCCATATTATTGAGCAGTAAGGGGCTGTCATAGGAGGGGGAGGGCGGCGGGGTCTGTAAGAAAAGGTCGTATCTTCGGATGAAGGAAAACAAAGTACACAAGACTCCTCCTGGCCTAAGCGGGCAATCTTCATGAGGTCGGAATCCGCAGGGTCCAGGGGTTTAAATTCCTTTGGCAGACCTCGGGGTGTGTGCACCATTGGCCCCAGAATTTTAACAATGATTGAAACATGAGAAAGTGAGGTGGGATTATTTCGGAAAATCGGTTGTTATTCGGCATTGAGCTGAACTTCAGCAGCTAGTCCTTCATTCCTAATGTAGTAAAATCCAGGCAATGTCACTGTAGAAGACAAATTGAGATAGGGGTCTACAATAGCGGATAAGGTGGACCAGGATCGGTAACATAAGCGGTAGTGCAGTGAAGCTTGCACAGAAAGTAGTCAATCTGAATGATCTAGCAAAGGAAGGTGGTGGCTGGGAGCGGGGTGGCATGCGACAAATGCAGGAGAAAAGAGGAAAGATAAGAGCGGAAAGGGTTGCCCGGGAAGGTTCATGCGTAAAGGGAAGGAGTAGGAGAGGACGGAGGCTGAAGAGCGGTCATGTTGGTCTATGAAAGGGGTTAATTGGAGTCAGGGAGCTCCAAGGTGAGGCCTTGTGGAGAACAGTGAATGGAAGCATTCAGTTTACAGAGAGTTTGATGACCGAGGGGGCACCCAGACAGGAAGGAGAGGTAATAACAGTGTCAGGAGCCGCCAATAGACTGACGGCAATGGGAATGGGGTATGAAAGAGGTTCAACCATGGGCACTCCAGAGACACCAATGGTGGAAACTGAGTTGGAGCTGAGGGGAAGGGTGGCTGAGGGAGGTGCAAATGATTGATTGGCTCTGGTGTCCACCAAAACTGAGGCAACACGACCCTCAACCTCAATGTCCATCAAGGGGTTTTCAAACGGGGAGTGGGATAGTCGTATCGAGGCGGCCTGCAAAACCTTCCTCATGCGGCATGCCAAACATTAGCAATGTGGGGAAAAGGGTTGTGAAGAGTGAGCACGGCCTGCTGAGGCTGTCGCTACGGGGGAAGTTGGTGTTGTTGCTGTTGTGACAACTGTTGAGCGAGGCTGGACCGACATCCTAGCTCCCAGTGGCCTAATTTCCCACATGCTCTGCATCTGACTCTGATTTTACCCTATGTTGCTATCCCTGTCCCTGGCTTTGTCCCTGGTTCCATGCCTGTGTTAATCGGGGATAAGCCTCCTTTTCCTTGTTAAAATTGAAAAGACCCTGTCGATCCATATTGGTAAGGGCAGTGAGGAGGGGATCCCAGTTCATGGATTGCCATTCGAGTTTGAGATTTAAAGATCTGGGCATGGCGGGGCTGCATACAATTGAGGAGTGTTTGGACCGCTAAACAATCATTGTCTGAGAGAGGGATACCCGCGGATGATTCCCAAACTTCCTTAAAGCAAGCAAGGGAATTAAGCAAAATCCATTCACCTTTTCCAAACAGCTCGTACCTTCTCCAAAGTCCACCCGTTGCTATGCTGATGTCATAATGGCAGGCTTAACAGTATCTGCAAGCCAATTGCATCATTTCTGGCGCATGGGGGAATACAAGGGAGCCTTTTATGACTGCCCAATGGGTCCCATCCATCCTGTGGCAAGCAATTGTAAATACTGCAGATTTGTACTTGATAATTATAAAGTGGTGTAGGGTATTTGAGTGGATCAGGAGCATCTTGGAGCAAGCCATGGACCTCAGCGTGGGTCCAAGGCTTATCAAGAGGCATGTCGCCAATCATTACTTAGGGATATTGATCCGTGGAAGATGGAGGGCACACCAGGAAGTGGATGTTGTGGTTACAGTAGAGTCAGATTCCTTCTTGTCCGTCCACCAGTGTCATTTTTGGAAGCCTCTTGTTCTTTGATGAGGGGATCGTCAGGGGGTTGAGATAGAGAATGAGTTATGACAAAAGTGACAATTTTGTCCATAAGAGGGTCTGAGTCCAGAGTGGGGATAGGAACTTTAGGAAACTGAGGGGCATAAGGTGGTGGGGCAGAAGGCGGGGACCCAGAAGACAAAAGGTTGTTGTGAGGCTGACGACTATTTTTATTTTTTGGGGGGGTGATAACCTTTCGCAAGTTCTTGAAATTTATCTAAACACCTGAGCATGTAATCAGTATCCCAAGAAGGGTCACCATACCCACCCTCAATGTTTGTCCTCCAGTAATCATTTTTTTTCCAATTTATAGGAGCCTTCATAAGGTTTGTTTCCCTGGGATCACCCATACATATTGGAAGTGAAAGGAATAACATATCTACTGTCACTGTCTCCTTCCAAACAATAATTGGCTGCTGACCCTGGCAGCACCAGTGGTGCTACCTTACTTTTGCATCAAAAGTATTTACCGTGGCGCTTCTGCGTCTTTTTCAAGGGAACAAGTGGATGTGGGCCATTCTTCTCAGCGAGACATGGTTTACGTCTCCCTGGGGCCGGCCCATCTTTCTTAGATTTAGAAGTCCTTGACCCCATCATCGCTCCCTCAGTTCCAAAGCACAGATCTATGATCTGTGGAGAAATGAACAAAACAAACACACAAAGACATGCAACACAAACACTGGCACCTTTGTCATTCCCTCATGGTCACCTTTAATTGATTTTGGTCCTACGGCACCAATCTTTCCAGTCCCATTTTGTCACAGTGTCTTTCCTAACTTTGGATCAGCTTGTCAATTCAGATCAGGCTCACGCAGGCAGCTGCTTTTTTATTGATTCACTTGGGATCCCATAATTAAGGGCTCCTGCCTGACTACACTTGGGGTTGTTTTCATTGGAGAAAAGAAGGTTTAGGGGTGACTTGATAGAGGTGTACAAGATGATTAGGGGTTTAGATAGGGTCGACAGTGAGAATCTTTTTCCACGTATGGAGTCAGCTATTACAAGGGGGCATAGCTTTAAATTAAGGGGGGGTAGGTATAGGACAGATGTTAGGGGTAGGTTCTTTACACAGCGAGTCGTGAGTTCATGGAATGCCCTGCCAGTAGCAGTGGTGGACTCTCCCTCATTATGGGCATTTAAACGGGCATTGGATAGGCAAATGGAGGATAGTGGGCTAGTGTAGGTTAGGTGGGCTTGGAAC
>NC_057723.1:65521364-65586159 GCF_004010195.1 Chiloscyllium plagiosum
TATTACAAGGGTGCATAGCTTTAAATTAAGGGGGGGTAGGTATAGGGCAGATGTTAGGGGTAGGTTCTTTACTCAGCGAGTCGTGAGTTCATGGAATGCCCTGCCAGTAGCAGTGGTGGACTCTCCCTCATTATGGGCATTTAAGCGGGCATTGGATAGGCATATGGAGGATAGTGGGCTAGTGTAGGTTAGGTGGGCTTGGATCGGCGCAACATCGAGGGCCGAAGGGCCTGTACTGCGCTGTATTCTTCTATGTTCTATATTCTTTGTACACCAGATTGTTGAAGAAATTAGCCGGACTCAGACCTTGAAAATTGACAAACTTTATTGCATGACATCATGGGGAGCATACCTTTTCTTAGTATGGTTCAGTGTTTCTCCAAAGCACTCGAAGGTCACCGCAAATTTATATAGTCCGAGCTGACAGTCGCTCAGTCAGACACTGAACCACAAGTTGATCACGAGATGGCCTATGTGAACATACATCAGGCAGAGGTCAGCCTTGCCTAAGCTATACATAGCGAGCTATTGTTCTTAGAACCTGAGTCAATACACACTCCAGATACTACATTCGCCTGTTGATAATGTTTGGCTGAATTATGCTTTCTACAGATAACCAGTTCATGAGTTATGTGATAAAAGCAGACGTTATGTAGTTATTACAGAATGTTCTAGCAAACTAGGGTCGCCCAGGGCAAGGTACGGGGGAGGCCATTTCAGACTGGGTTAAGGATAACTTTCTTCATGCAGAAGGTAGTGAATCTTTAGAATTCCCTACCTGGCAGGGCTGTGAAAACTTAATCATAGAGCATTTGATAATGCTGTAGAAGGATAGAAGGATATCAAGTGTTGTTAAGATGGATGATCAGCTGTAATCTAATTGAATGGTGGAACAAGTTCATCAGGCTGAATGACTCACTCCTGTTCCTGTGTTTCTAGATGCAGAAAGAAGGTACTGAATCCCTATCCTGTGACATTTGTCGCTGAGCTATGTCACAAAAGCTAGGTTTTTATATAGCAAACGAAGAAAGCTAGTTTATCGAACAATGATAAGCAAGCTTAAATAAAAATATAAGTTACTTCTACTTAATAAAATAAAAAAGGTCATTGCACCAAGACAATGCAATGGAACATTCTGTGTAAATTTCTGTTCTCAGAGATGCTGTTTGTTTTTTGCAATGAAGCTTAACTGGCATTTTATTAAATTGCATTCGCTTATGGATAAAGAGCCCTATTTGGAACTGTTAGGAAATTGCAAATCTATTCTAAGATGTAGCATTAATCTTACATTAATAGATCTTTACTTTAGATAACATTTGGTTTTTGTTCAAGAACCATCTTGCAACTTGTATAGTGTTGTATTTAATTAGGCTCATGTGTCTCATGCTGTGATTTTCTGCAACAATACACTTGTTTGGCACTGCATACGGATATATTCATCAAATTGGCACAAAAGCTGTTTTTGGAAACTGCATTTATGTATGTCACCATGAAGTAGAGATTGAAATTGCAAAGCAAAATTAACCACATTGTGCAAAAATTCTCATTGGTCGTAAGACCAATTGATTCCTCTTACCCAGGCTGCAAATTCTCCAACACGTGAGGCTCCTGCCACTGATACCCAAATCTCCAACTCTGACATTTGACCACTCGCATAGTCAACCACTTGTTCAGAGCTTGAAACCAGAAACACACATATCCAGGACAGGATAGGCAATCTAATTATAATCACTAGCCTTCATTACATTCAGAGCCCCCTTTCTCACTAATCTATTCAATGAGCTTTGTATATTTGTCATCCACTACAAAAATATCTCATCTGTTTGTTCTGAATGGAATCACCACTGTTTTCAGTGACCTCAGTGCGTTGTCATTCCTGAACCAGAAGCATGCATAACTTCCTTGTTCCATGACTGTCCTTCGATCCTACTTATTGAATGAACCTTAATTACATTTCAACCAATCTGCTCAAACTGTGATTATGCAACCACTGTCCAGCAAAGTGCAGTTCAATGAAACTTTGACTCCTATATTTAATACCTTACTGAAGCTTCTTATAATCAGTGCACTTCCCTCAGATTAATTAATATTACCATGTTCCCCTTCTGAACCTTCTGTGCCATGTATTCCATCGAAATATGGAATCCAGCAGCTCAGTGGCTAGCACTGCCACCTCATAGCACCAGGGACCCAGGTTTGATTCCAGCCTCGAGGCGACTATCTGTGTGAAGTTTGTACGTTCTTCCCGTGTCTGCATGGATTTCCTCTGGGTGCTCCGGTTTCCTCCCATATTCCAAAGATGTAAAGGTTGGGTGAGTTGGCCATGCTAAATTTGAGGGCGGCACGGTGGCCCAGTGGTTAGCACTGCTGCCTCACAGCGCCTGTAGACCCGGGTCAATTCCCGACTCAGGCGACTGACTGTGTGGAGTTTGCACATTCTCCCCGTGTCTGCGTGGGGTTGGGTGAGTTGGCTATGCTAAATTGCTAAATTGTTCAGGGATGTGTAGGTTAGGTGCATTAGGGGTAAATATAGGGAAGGCAATGGACCTGGGTGGCTTATTCTTCGGAGGGTCGATATGGACTTGTTGGGCCGAAGGGGTTGTTTTCACGCTGTAGGGATTCTAATTCTAAAATTCTAGAAAACCTTGTTTGGACAATTTACTGCATAATGGTATTTCAAAGTACATCTGAAACATGATTCCTTAATTCCTGGGATTCTTGGGAATGTATGGCCTACATCATAGCAGCACTGAAATTCAGATACCACATTTCTCACTTGTGTGACGGGTAGGACATTTTTTTTGACTTGACAGAACCATCTTGTCAGTCAGAAATCCTGACTGCGATGTATATTTATATTGCAAATGCATACCGCAAAGTATGCATGATACATTACAATACAAACTGCAGTATATACTATATTATAAATCCAGACAGCAGTGTATAATGTGATCAGGAACCCAAACTTTAATGCATGTAGTATATAGAAAATCCAAAACTGGATTATGTTTAATACATTATCTGCAGCAAATGTAACATAATTCATATCAAACTATAAACATATTACAAAACCAGACTGAAATGTGTATGGTGCAGTGCAAGTCCACACTTTAGTATATACTATACATTACAAATCCAAACTGCAGCAGATTGGAATGAGTGGGTAGCTTTTGAGGGTAAGTTTGACTGGCTGGATTTCTTTCCACTGGGGCTTGAAAGAGTGCGAGGTGACTTGATTAAAGTCAATATGTTCAAGTTAACCGCTCCAGAAGATTTTTAGATTAGATTAGATTACATTACATTACAGTGTGGAAACAGGCCCTTCGGCCCAACAAGTCCACACCGACCCGCCGAAGCGCAACCCACCCATACCCCTACATTTATCCCTTGCCTAACACTACGGGCAATTTAGCATGGCCAATTCACCTTACCTGCACATCTTTGGACTGTGGGCGGAAACCGGAGCACCCGGAGGAAACCCACGCAGACACTGGGAGAACGTGCAAACTCCACACACTCAGTCACCTGAGGCGGGAATTGAACCCGGGTCTCTGGCGCTGTGAGGCAGCAGTGCTAACCACTGTGCCACCGTGCCGCTCACATAAAATCTGTGTCATAACATCTCTGAATAGGTTGATTGGAAAATATCTGTGTCCTGAATGGTCTTAAGAAAGTGGACAAAGAAAGGATGTTTCCTCTTGTAGATGAATCCAAAAATAGGGAACAGTGTTTTAAAATTAAGCACTGCCCTTTTAGGAAAATGATGAGGGCAACTTCTTTTTCTCTGAGGATTATGTGACTTTGGAACTCTGCCTCAAAAGGTGGTTGAGGTGAATTCATTTTTAAGGTGCATGTTGATAGATTCTCATTAGACAAGAGAAGTAAAGGTTATTTGAGGTAACAAACGCTCGAGATCACAGTGGGTCAGACAGCATCCAAGTGAAAGTTTCGAGTGGAGATGGAGGGGAATTGGAATTTAAAACACAAATAGATTAGCCATGATCTTATTGAATGGTGAAGTAAGATCAAAAAGTTAAATATTCTACTTTTATTCCTATTGCATACGTTCATATACATTGTATATTACAAGTCCATACTTCAGTATATATTGAATATCATAAATCTAGGCTGTATTCTATTTGGTACATTACAAATCCATACTGTTATGCTATATTTGAGCTTTGCAAATCCAGAATATTGTGCAATATTTATACAATGTAAATCCAGGTAGCATTTTGCAATTTCAGGTTTCAATACTTGTAGTACAATACACCATATGACATAGGAGCAGAAATTAGGCCATTTAGCCCATTGAGTCTGCTCTACCATTCAATCATGGCTGATAGGTTTCTCACCCCCATTCTCCCACTTTCTTTACGTATCCCTTGGTCTCCTTGACAATCAAGAATCTCCATCTTTAATATACTCAAAGATCTGGCCTCCACAGCCTTCTGTGGCAATTAATTTCATAGATTCACCACTTTCTGTCTGAAGAATCTCTCCTTATCTTCTTTCTAAAGGATCTTCCCTTGACCCGAGGGTACAGACTTAGAGTATTGTTCTCTCTTGCCAATGGAAACATCTTCCCAATGTCTACTCTGTCTAGGCTGTTCAGTATTTTGTAAGTTTTAATTAGATCGTTCCTCATGTGTTCAGCCTTTCATTCCTCGGATCATTCTCGTGAAACTCCTCTGCACCTGCTTCATGGCCTTCCTGAGGTGTTGGGGCCCAAAGTTTCTCACAGTACTCTAAATATGGTCTGACCAGAGTTTTATCAAGCCTCAGAAGTGCATCCCTACTTTAATATTCTAGTCCTCTCAAAATAAATGCTACCATTGTATTTGCCTTCCTAACTATCAACTCAACCTGCAACTTTACCTTCAGAGAATCTTGCACTTGGACTCCCGAGTCCCTTTGCAATTCAGATTTCTGAATTTTCTCCCCATTTAGAAAATAGTCCACGCCTCTATTCTTCCTACTAAAGTGCATGACCTCACACTTTCCTATGTTGTATTCCATCTGCCCACTTTCTTAACCTGTCTAAATCCTTCTACAGCCTCCCTGCCTTCTCAATACTACCTATTCCTCCACCTATCTTTGTATCATCTGGAAACTTAGCCAGAATGCGCTCAGTTCCTTCACCTAGATCATTTATATATAAAGTTAATCGAGATCATTAATTAATAAAGTGAAATCCAAACTGTAGTTTCTATAGCATATTTCAAATCCAGACTATTCATGCAGTATGTTAAAAAAAGGCATTTTTAGTGCTGTGAAGTTTGTTTGATTGTTAATAATGATAATTTTGCTGGTTCCCTATTGCTTGGAGGTTAAAAACAGTTTCTTTGGAACACTAAAGTCACATAAATATTGCATCTTCAACTTGCAGTTTTCGCAGAGTACATTAGTGATGTGCTAAGATTGACTCTCACAATCAATAGAAATTGTGGAGTGGGATGTGGATGTCAGTAGATGGGTGTCAGCCAAGGTCCATTATCCTGATTGTTGGGTGAATGTACAGGCTTCGCCTAAAAGTATGCCCCTGTGATCAACTACCCAATCTCAGCTTGTAATAATTGGCTATTTGGACAAAGGCCTCGACAATGGCCCATGTTTGAGTTCATACCTTCAAGAGTGAAGAAAAGAAAGTTGTTACAGTCGATGTAGATGAGCTGACGAACATAGCAATTTCAATTAACACTATAAAACTATGTAAATGTGTTAAATCAGCTTCAAATTTAAAAAATTGTGAACTAAGAATTTGTTCTTAGACTCACATCTTAAACAGTGTAAAGCTCAAATATTGTTGCAATATTTGTTCTTACTGAATCATGCAATGTTTTATGAAGCATTTGATGTTGCAATTTAAACTTGATTATTTTGGCATCTGTCAAGGTTCATTTACATATCCATGAGAAAGCATTTGCTCTGCGGCAGGCAGCTGCGTCTCATTAGATGTCAAGTAAACAAATCATTATAAAACTGTTTTCATTAAGGGAGCAATGATTAAAAAAAGCGATTATCGCACTTAATTGATTAATTAATACTAAAAGAGACAGTATTGCTTTCATTGACTGATATAGTTTGAATTAAAAGAACAAAATATTAAACCAACATAACACCACTTTGTCCCAGTCGTGCTTCTCCCAGTCTTCCAAGAATTTCTATGGTGTATAAGTAAATAAAATTAAAGGTGATGGCATCTAGTCTATTATGGAAATAATAATTTTTACATGGCTATATTTATGCTGGAATAGAACCTTATTTTTAATATTAAAAAAGCACATGTGTCATGACTACCAGTATAGAATTTGCTAGACTCGATAGACTTTTGTTTTAGATTTCCTCATGTCAGACCAACAGTTTGTTTCCTAATTACTGTTTGCACTTCTAACTTGATTAACATTGGATCTGGCTTAGGTTTACACTGCTATTGCTATGTGCATCTACAGAAAGGTAGATATTTAAAGAGATTTTATTATTACTAAAATTCTGTTGTGTTTAGTGCGTCTAATGTGTTTTTTTCAAGTTGATGGTTATTCAAATAAATTGACATCTTCCCACTTCATTTATCATCGAGTAAGCTTATCATCCTGTAACACCACGCACAGGCCGGCTTCATCATTAGCTTAGTAAAATGAAGAGCTCAGACTTCGAATTCATAGATTTAATATCCACTTAGTCTTGAGTTAATCTAGAAGTCTTAGAATTAACCTCAGGAGAACAGTACTAGGAAGGGATAATTCAAACGTAGTCTTCGCCTCTTGGTACTATCACATGGCCTTCACTGGAAAATGTCGAAGTACCCAATTGAGATGAGGTTAGAGCCCAGTCAAGTTGAATCCCCAAAACTCTCCCCCGCCCCCAACTCTCCAAAAACCAGCACCTCCACCCCTGTTCCTGTCCCCATTCACAGTTCAGTATTGGTGCCTAAGAAGCAGTGTTTGACAAGTGGGTAGCTGTTTATCCAGTGGCAAAAGTGAGGACTGCAGATGCTGGAGATCAGAGTAAAGATTAGAGTGGTGCTGGAAAAGCACAGCAGGCCAGGCAGCATCCAAGGAGCAGGAAAACCGACATTTCGGGCAGGAGCCCTTCATCAGGAGTGAGGCTGGGAGCCTCTGGAGTGGATAGATAAATGGGTGGGGGTGGGGGGTGGGGGAAGGTGGGGGAAATGAGGAAACTGGTGAAGTCCACATTGAAGCCCTGTGGTTGAAGTGTTCTGAGGCAGTAGATGAGGCGTTCTTCCTCCAGGCGTTGGGTGGTGAGGGAGTGGCAGTGGAGGAGGCCCAGGACCTGCATGTCCTTGGCAGAGTGGGAGGGGGAGTTGAAATGTTGGGCCACGGGGCGGTGGGATTGATTGGTGCGGGTATCTCGGAGATGTTCCCTAATGCACCCTGCGCGAAGGCATCCAGTCTCCCCAATTTTAAGGAGACCGCATCGGGAGCAACTGATACAATAAATGACATTTGTGGAAGTGCAGGTGAAACTTTGGAAGGCTCCTTTGGGGCCTTGGATGGAGGTGAGGGGAGAGGTGTGGGCGCATGTTTTGCAATTCCTGTGGTGGCAGGGAAGGGTGCCAGGAGGGGAGGGTAGATTGTTGGGGGGGGCGTGGACCTGACCAGGTAGTCACGGACTATGTGTCTGGACTTTATCTAGTGTTAAGTGATGTGTGGAGAGGTCACCTTATCTAAAAGATCCAAGAATGCAAGTTTGAATAATGACAAGCTTTTCCACCTTCACTATTTCTGCAAGCCTTTACAGATCATCCATATATGGAGTTCTTCAAGCATTCGAAACAACAAGGGAGAAAAAAGTGTAGATAAAATACGAAAAGCTCATTGGCCGTTATCAGGTTGTAAAATAAAGTGTAAAATTGCATTACAAAAATAATCAGAATCCAGTTATAGAGTAACTGTGACCTCACTAACATTTTAACTGGATGTTTGTGGCGCCTGCTCTTGATTACTAAAAGGGTGACAACTTGTCTCAGGATTTTCATTCCCTGAACATGCTGTGACTTGAAACCATTTGGATAAAAGCACTTAAGGCCATGAGGGAGACTAAATCAGTTATGTTTGAATTTATAAGTGGTAAACCAGCTTTTGCACAAGACAGAAATATGTGAGGATGCTGAATTTGAATGTTTTACAGTTTTCAGTTGTTGTGGGAATACACGGCTGCTGTAAGGCAGCAAGAAAATCAGAATTGATGGCACAAGTCGTCCTCATCACAAAAAACAACTTTAAAGCACTTAAATTCATTATAAAATTTATGCATGTTAAGGGTCATTTTGATTCATTTGGCAAAGCTGTCAATCTCTGAATCAGAAGATTGAGTTCATAATCACACTGCACGTCTTGAACTCATTATGGAGCCTGACACTTAAATTCAGTTGCGAAGAAGGACCATCTTTTGGATGAGTCATTAAATTGGAATACTGTTGACATTAAAGACCTCACGATATATTCAAAAAAGGATAGAAGGTTTTCCAATCTGCTGGCCTGTATTCCTCCTTCACACAATTATAGCAGGAAAATTGCTAACCATTCATGACTGGACACAAAATATCTTGATTTGTCTGTACAGTTCTCGTCTCTATATTATATTCATAATGTGTTGTAGTCATTTATAGAGGCACTGGAAAAGGTGCAAAGAAAATTACAAAAATCACACAAGGAGATACTAAAGCCTTTATTCTCAAAAAAAAGTTAACTTGATTGATGCCTTTAAAGTTTTAAAGGGGTTTGATAGAGTAGATATAATGAAGATGTTTCCCCATTTGGGGCCATTGATATAAAGTATCCACATATAATCAATTAGGGAACTGCATAATAATTCATTATTGAAAGCATAATTAAAATATAAAACACATCTACCACAAGGACCAGTTGAAGCAAATGTTTATCCCTCAATCAACAACTATGCTTTTATTATTACATTTTTATTTGTCGAATCTGTATTTGTAAATTGATTATTGTTTCCTACACCCATGTCGTGAATACAATTCAAAAGTGCTTCATTGACTGTAAAGCACTTTGTGATATCCACTGGCCTTGAAAAGTGCTACATAAATGAAAGCCTTTCTTTTCTTGAGAGGTGTAGTAAAATTCCTTTTATGATGCACATGTGGTCTTCCTGAATAACAGTTTTGTCATGACCCTTTCAGTATTAAATCTAAAAAGAAGAAATTGCAAATATACAATAAGTCATGACAAGATAGCTTACGGAGACATAATAGGCTGAATGGCCTTTTTTTGTGCAGAACAAACACATTTTTAGGTACAGATTGACTGTTGAAGTTTCAAAACCACTGACCTAACTTTCTGTGACAGAAAGGTTCACAGACCTGCTCTGCATTTCCATATTTTGCTGTTTCTATTTGGGATAAGTTTGTATTTGCAGTCGTTACTCTTGTTCTTGTAAGTAAGCAGACAATACCTATTGATTTAAACTGAGCTTCAGAATTGTAACTTGGTGCCAGATCTCAAAGACTACTACCCAGCTAATCAAACTGCAGTTAGTTCCGTTATATCACGGTAGTTCCGTTCTTATACAATCCCGTGTTATAAGAAAATCGCATAATAGCAGCATTATTTAAACTAATGGGGCCGGAATTGTGTTATAACCAATACACAATTTAAAAGTTTGCACTTTAGAAACAGTGTCCCCAATTCATCAGTCGCGTTATAGCAAATTCGCATTAACGAAACGTGCGTTATAGCAGAACGACTTTATTTTAATTAACATAATGGAGCTTCAATCCTTGACACTGATGCTTACAATGGCCTCTCACTTACTTTGACTTTGATGTGGAGGTGCCAGAGTTGAACTGGGGTGGACAAAGTTAAAAATCACACAACACCAGGTTATAGCCCAACAGGTTTATTCGGAAATTCTAGCTTTTGGAGTGCTGCTCCTTCATCGGGTCGCTTTGGAGTAGGATCATAAGACACAGAATTTATAGCAAAGGATCACAGTGTCATGCAACTGATGCGATATATTGAACAAACCTAGATTGCTGTAAAGTCTTTCATCTTTTCGAATGGGTTGAAGTTTGCAGTTCATTAATATATAAATCCCAGAACTACTTTCAAGTCACATTCTTGAGATAACTTAAGGTTTCATATAAAAGGTGACATCTCAGCTCAGACAATGCATTAAAGGGGAGGTTAGAGTCTGTCTGTATCCCAATCTTGGTCAGACCGGTTCTATTTCCAAAATAGGAATTTATAAAATGTTGCATGGATTGACTGCCTGCAGATTGTGTGCTTTTTGAACAAAATAGAATGTATCTGTAATTACAATTATGCAAATGCAAATTCACCCCAGTGATTTGTATGTGATTATGCATGCGTGTGTGGGAGAGACTGTGAATGTGTGAGTGTGTGTGCATGCTTGGTAAAGTGTGTGCATGAGTGTGGCGGAGTATAAGCCTGTGAGAGGGTGTATTCGTGGGTGTGAGTATGGGAGTGCATGTCTGTGTCTGAGAGAGGGTCTGCGTGAGTGTGTAGTGGGGTTACCCCTAGTGTGACTTGAACCCAAGATCCTGGTTGAGTCCATCTTATTGGGTACCGAACTCGGCAATGTGATTTTGATCTTTATCATATCAGCAGCAACCAAATTGATTTCTGTTAAATGTTATTTCTTAAAATGAATAGAAAGGAATGCAACATTGAGATTTTGTTTTGAATACAACCTTTGTATCAAAATTTGCTGATTAGAGGATGCAAAATTCACCACTTATGCTTTCTTATAGTATTGAAGCATTTCTTCATAGATGTAAGGCTAACATTCTGTGAATCTGCACTGTTCCACTTTCTTATTCCTGTTTTTGCAGTGGTCCTGTTCCACATATGCCAGTAAATGCCCAAACTTGTCCATGTGACCATTCTTCATCTCAGCAAAGTTGGGTTGTAGATGTCAAAAACTCTTCAAATTTAGACAGCATTTCAACTGGTACTAATTCCTAGTCTTGCCTAATCTTGGAACTTCTAATCAAAATATTGAGCATCAATTAGTGGGTACTATCTCAGAATCATAGAACATTCCAGTACAGGAACAATTATTTGAATTTTAGATCTTTCCACCCAAGTCCCAGTCTAGTCCCAATTGCTTGATCACCTCCTATTTCCCTTTTTATTAATGCTTTCCTTTTTTCAAAGTAGTGTTTGGGACAGAGAATTTAACATTCTGCACATTGTGTGTGCTAGCTATTGTCTCTATCTTCCTTTTAATTCCATTTGTGGTTATTTTACATTTGGGGCAATTGCTATTGTCTCAATTCACTGTGGAAACAATTATTTACATCTTTGCAATCTTGAAGGTTGTGAGAGCTAACCTCTTGAACATCTCAACTGTGGTCAAAATCACCTCTATATTTGAAGCATTTTTTATCAAATGTAATGGTAACTTTCTGTGAATCTGTGCTATTCCACTCCCATTGCTGGTATGTTACTTCTACAGTAGAGTGCCTAAAACTATACTCAGTAGTCTAGCCACATTTCTTCTAAGACCTTCCCTTCTCATATTATTAATGTTTTCAATACAAATGATGGTTACTTAGCCCTTTGCACCTTTGTCTGCTTTCTGTTAGAGCAACCTTGTATGACTTCCACTCTTCCAGTTGCTCTCATGTGTCTTACTTCAAAAGTTTATCCAAATGAATTGTTACAGTGGCCTCTGTCTCACTCACTCCCTGTGACAAAGCATCAGAGTTTCTAATGAAAAGAATATTGGGAAGGTAAGTCAAAAGAAAGATGAAAAATTTATAAATAAAAGTTCTATATAAGTTAGTTCAGTGGATGAAGGATGCTGTGAACTGATGGAATATGTCCAAGGTTGCTGGGAGAAACATGAAAAAGCAAGAAGTTTCAAGATTCCATTGAATATCAATATGTCATGGAGGACTGGGGATTCAATAGTGTAATACCCATCTTGAAGAAGGGCTCATGCTCGAAACGTCGATTCTCCTGCTCCTTGGATGCTGCCTGACCTGCTGCGCTTTTCCAGCAACACATTTTCAGCTGTAATACCCATCTTACCTATGGTCTGGGAAGACTTAGAAGAAGAAATTGCTAGTCATAATCCACAAGTTCCATCAGACGCTGATTGCAGTTGGGCAGACTTTGCCAAAATTTAAAGAGAAGAATATGGAAGCATTTTTCATGCTGTTTGAGAAGATAGAAAGCCAAATGAGGTGGCCAAAAGCAAGAACTGGACCTTGCACGTGCAAGGTAAATTAACTGGTAAAGCACTAGAGATGTATGCGACCCCATCAGAGGAATATTTCAGGGATCATGGTAAGGTGAAACAGGCTACTTTAAGTAGAGGTGAGCTGGTCACCAAAGCATATCGGCAGAGATCTTAGACCATAAGATATTGGAGCAGAATTAGGTCATTCAGCCCATCGACTTTGTTCTGCCATCCGATCATGGTTGATATGTTTTTCAAATCCATTCTCCTGACTTCTCCCTGTAGCCTTTGTTCCATTACCAATTGAGAACCCATCTGTCTCTGTCTTAAAAACACTCAATGACTTGGCCTCCACAGCCTTCTGTGCCAATTGGTTCCACAGATTCACCACCCACTGGCTGAAGAAAATCCTGCTAATCTCAGTTCCAAAGGGTTGTCGGGCCTTCACTCTAAGGATGTGTCCTTGGGTCCTAGTCCCTCCTACTCATGAAAACATCTTTTCCACATCCATTCTATGCAGGACTCTCAGTATTCCTCCAGTTTCAATCAGATCCCTCCTCATTCTTCTAAACCCCATTAAGTACAGAACCAGAGTCCTCAACCACTTCTCATATAGCAAGTCTTTCATCCCTGGGATCATTCTTGTAAGCTTCCTCTAAACCCTTCCAAGGCCAGTACATCACTCCTTAGATCTAGGGCCAAAAACTTCTCAGAATATTCCAAATACAGTCTGACCAGAGCCTTATACAGCCGCAGCAGTACATTTCTGCTTGTGTACCCTCTTGAAATGAATTCCAGCATTTCATTTGCCTTCCTAACTGCTGACTTTGCTTGTTAGCCTTAAGAAAATCCTAAACTAGGACTCGCAAGTTCTTTTGTGCTTCAGGTTTCCAAAGCCTTTCCCCATTTTAGAAAATAGCCTATGCTTCTATTCTTCCTACCAAAGTGCAAAGCCTCACACTTCACCTCATTGTTTTTCATCTGCCACTTCTTTGCACACTCTCCTCGCCTGTCCAAGTCCTTCTGCAGCCTCCCTGCTTCCTCAACACTACCTGTCTCTCACTTGTCCTTCTTTCTGGCACCTGAAAACTTTGCAGCAATGCCCTCAGTTTCTTCGTCCAGATTGTCAATGTACAATAGTTGTGGTCCCATCATGGACCCCCGTGAACACTGCTAGTCACCAGCTGCCATCTTGAAAGAGACCCCTTTTTCTCAACTCTATGCTTTCTGCCAGTCAACCAATCCTCTATCCATGCCATTATGTTGCTCTGAACACCATGAGCTTTGAACTTATTTAGCAGCCTCCTGTGCAGCACCTTGTCAAAGGCCTTCTGGAAATCCAAATAAATCCCGTTCACTGGCTCTCCTTTGTTTAATTTGCCCATTACCTCCTCAAAGACTTTTAATAAATTTGTCAGGCATGACCTCACCTTGATGAGGCCACATTAACTTGGCCCCATTTTACCATTCGCTTCTAAGTACTTCACAATCTCATCCTTAATAATGGACTCTAAAATCTAACCAATTTCCGAGGTCAAGCTAACAGGCCTATAATTTTCTGCCTTCTGCCTCCTTCCCTTCTTAAATAGGGACATTACATTAGTTATTTTGCAGTACTGTGGAACCCTCCTTGACTCCGGTGATTCCTGAAAGGTGCCAGTGCCTCTACAATCTCCTCAACTATGTCCTTCAGAACTTTGGGATGTAGTATATCTGGTCTGGAGATTTATCCATCTTCAGATCTTTCAACTTCCCCACCACCCACTCCTCTGTGATGGCAACTACAGTCACCTCGGCCCCTGACTGTCTTAAAATTCTGGTATGCTACCGGCATCTTCCAATGTGAAAACTGATGCAAGATACCTGTTGAGTTTCTCCACCATTTCTTCGTTTCCCTGACTACTTCTCCAGCCTAATTTTTCAGTGGTCCAATGTCCACTTGTCTCTCTCTTACCATTTATATACCTAAAATAAACAATTGCAATCTTCTTTTATACTACTAGCTAGCTTACTGTCTTATTTCATCTTCTCCCCCCTTATTACGTTTATTGTTATTCTGTGCTGGTTTTTAAAGATTTTTCAATCCTCTAGTTTCCCACTACATTGTATGCTTTTGGTTTTATAGTATCCCTGGTCAGCCATGGTTGCCTCAACTCCCCCCACCCCCAAACACACACACACCCCTCCCCGCCCCTTAGTATGTTTAAGAGGTTTCAGAACTTACAAAAACAGTCTTAATAAACCTTAATTGGGTTTGAGACGGTTAAACAAACTAATTTTGATAGATGGATAAGCGCCTTAAAGGCTGAGAATACAATAGATTCTCTCAGAGAAATTATTTTAGAAGAATTTAACATTTCATTATTTTCTGTACTCAGAACTCATTTAGAAGACCAAAGGGTAGCAACAGCAAGACAGGCAGCTATAATGGCTGACGACTATGAACTGTTCCATAAACCTTTCTTCCATTACCCCTAGAAATTTGAGAATAATAAAAATTGGAGAGTGAAAGGAAGGTAGGTAGTCAGGATAGAGAATGGACAGTAGGGAATGTCCCAAGAGCCCTTCTCAGATTAAGAAGGAAATTGTTGAGGGTAAAGATGAAGTTCGGAAGCTTATGTTACAGCATGGAGTAAACCTCTCTGCTAATTTAAACCAGCAACACAGAAATAATTTGTCCCGTGCTGTAATCTGTTAAAATACTAGAGGCAAAGAACTAACTCAAAACTCACTATTTGAAGTAAAAATTAACAACTTTATTCTTTAAGCCTAACAGAGGATATTAACTAACAACTATTTACAACTCTGTTCTCTTAAACCAAGTCTTCAATGCTAGTCTGATTTTAAAAAATCCTAATTAAGATTTACAAAAAAAAATTATGTTTCAAAACCAGTTTTGCTGAGTCTCCTTTGTAGATTTTTCTCTGTAGATTCTCTCCAGGTCAGTTTCTATGTTCTGCTGGCAAACTTCTTCCACAGACAGGTACCTTTACGAAGACTCTTAAACAAGCAGCCTACATCTGTTGGTCTTTTGGCAGTTCTCTCTCAACTGTTCAAAAATATCTGGTTTTACACCCTCAAAACATTGGATTGTTTTATTGGTTTTAATATTATCAAATGCTGATTTCAAACTTGATTGGAGTTTGATATCTTGGGGCATAATTTAAACTGATTGGCCAAATTTGAATTTGTTTTTGTCTCATGGCAACCCAGCAAGTGCTAGCTGTGTCAACCAAATGTTACATTGTTACCTTGTTCAGAACACCTTGTGCTCTGTCAGAGTGGCCTTGCTAGCTTTTCAGATGTCTTAAAGGTACAGGACCTTGACATCTTCATAACACTTAAATGCTCTTTTTGTAGTAAAATGGGCCTCGTGCATTCGAAATGTTGGAAGTGATAAAAGTTGGGACTTAGAGGAGTAATAAAAATGAATTCGAGAAGGGAACACAAAAGGATACTAACATGGACTGAGTTGTAGCTCTAACCGTATCAAAACGGATGGAGGTGAATTTTATTGTTTGTAAAGAAATGTGTAAGTTGGATGAAAGATATGCAGGGTTTTTGTCAAAAGGGAAGGTGACTCCCTTTACTTCAGGTGAGGTGGCTAATCCTGTAGGGTGGCACAATGGCTCAATGGTTAACACTGCTGCCTCACAGCACCAGGATCCCGGGTTCAATCCCACCCTCAGGTGACTGTCTGTGTGGGGTTTGCATGTTCTCCCTGTGACTGCATAGATTTCCTCTGGGTGCTACAGTTTCCTCCCACAATCCAAAAATGTGCAGGTTAGGTGGATTGGCCATGCTAAATTGCCCATAGTGTCAGGGATATGTTGGTTAGGTGGATTAGCCATGGTAAATCTGGGGTTATGGGGATAGGGTAGGGGGATTATACTTAGTGGGATGCTCTTCAGAGGGTCAGTGCTGACTCAATGGGCCAAATGGCCTCCTTCCTCACTATTCTGTGATTCTATAGCCATACTAAGAGTCATGACAGAAAGATAATACCTCTTACAGATTTAATTTTTCTTCGAGAGTTTGATGGGAGCTAAGGTGCATGGGATTGGTGAAGAATATGTTCCAGTTCCATTTTATAAAGTACAAATAAAATGGGATTTGTTATCAGGAGAAGTAATTGTCAGAGTTGTAAAAAGATTACCTATTGAGGGATAGATTTACTTCTGGGTAACAATTTGACAGGACTGAGGGCTGTAGCTTCACCCAAACGTACAGAATGCCCAAAGGAGGTTCAAGAAACAAAACAGCAACAGGTTGCTGGTATCTTACCTTCATATGGGTTAACCAGGGCAGTGGTTAACCGAAATTTATCAATAAGGATTGATATGGCACCAAAAGCAAATGAAAGGGTATCTAAAACTTGCCGAAAGGGTGAAGATAAAACTTAGTGAAGTGTTTAGTTGATCTCCCTAATTGCAGCACAGGAGAGAGTTCCTGAATTAAATAAATTAGTACAGTCAGCTCATACTAGGGTAGGAGCCAAAGGAGTTCCAGAGTGCTGTAAATTTAAGAATGGAATGCACATGAGAAAGTGGAAACCCCCTCATATAGCCATTGGTGAGAAATGTCACTTGCAAATCAGATAGTGGTACCGCCTCACTATCTGCATCTAAACTGGAGCGGCATTAATATCCTTGCACGGAGGTTTGCTAGTGCCACTCAGGAAGGTTTCAACTAGTGTGGCAGGAGGGTGGGAAACAGAGCAGTAGGTCACCATGTGGTGTGATTGAGGATAAATCAAATAAGTCTAATGGGAAGAACATACAGAGTTGAAACTTTATTGCTGGAACAGCACAGCAGGTCAGGCAGCATCCAGGGAACAGGAGATTCGACGTTTCGGGCAATAAAGTTTCAACTTTGATCTCCAGCATCTGCAGACCTCACTTTCTCCTCGAAGAACATACAGAGCCAGGTTAATGAACAAATCAGCTCTAGCAGTCCTGAAGTATATTTACTTTAATGCAAGGAGTATCACAGGTAAACAGATGAGTTTAGAACCTGGGTTAGTACATGGGACTACAATGTGGTAACCATTACAGACAATTGAGAGAAAGGCAGGACTGGTAGCAGAAATGTTTCGGGGTTTAGAAGTTTCAGGTGAGATGGAGAGGGATGTAAAAGGAGTGGAGAGTTGCATTACTGATTCAGGAGAATGTCATAGCTAACTAAGAGAGGATATCTTGGCGGGCTCATCCAGCAAGATAATATGGGTAGAATCTAGAAATAAGAAAGGTCCATTTGATATGATAGCTTATATTAAAGGCCTCCCAGTAGAAGAACAAATATGTAAGTAGATCATGAAAATTCGTAAAAACAACATGATTGTTTTCATGGGTGATTTTAACTTGCCCAATACTCACTGGGATTCTGTTTGTGCTGAGCTGAGATGGGGCAGAATTTGTTAGGTGCATCCAGGAGGGTTTTCTTGAAACAAATATGTAGGTAGTCCAGCTAAGGAAGAATCACAGAATCCTTACAGTGTGGAAAGAACCCAGTTGGCCCATTAAGTCTTCACCAATCCTCCGAAGAGCATCCCACACAGACCCAGCTCCCTACCCTTTCCTGTAACCCCTCATTTACCACCTGGCCTGCACATCCTTTGAAACAATGGACAATTTAACATAGCCAGTCCACCTAACCTGAACCCCTTTGTTTTGTGAGAGGAAACCAGAGCACCTGGATGAAACCCATGCAGCTACATGGAGAACATGTAAACTTCACACACAGTCACCCAAGACTGGAATCAAACCTGGGTCCCTGGTACTGTGAGGCAGCACAGTTAGCCACTGAGCCACCGTGCTGCCACAGGGGCCTTTTATTGGGGGAGTGAGCCTGACCAGATGATCGAAATTTCAGAGGGAGAGTAGTTTGGGAACAGTGATCATAATTCCATAAGTTTTAAGATAGTTATGAATAAGGACTCATTAGAATTATGCAATCCTTGCAATGTGAAGCAGACCATTTGGCCCATTGAGTCACGTTGACCCTCCAAAGAGCATTTGCATAGACCCACTCCATCCCTGTAACATCGCAGTTCTCATAGCTAATCCACCTAGCCTGCACATCCCTTTTAGCATGGCCAATCCATGTAACCCACACATCTTTGGATTGTGCAAGGAAACCAGAGCACCCAGAGGAAACCCACGCAGACACAGGGAGGACATACAAACTCCACGCAGATGCTGTTGCCCAAAGCTGGAATCGAATCCATGTCCCTGGTGTTGTAAGGCAGCAGTGCTAACCACTGAGCCAATTCGTTCTTTTGTGAAAGTGCTGGAGGAAAACCAATCACAACAGTATTAGGCAGGAACCGAAGAAATTAGATTGAGTGCGCTGTTTGAGGGTAAATCCACATCAGACATATGGGAGTCTTTTAAAGGTCAGTTGACCAGAGTTCAGACCCAGCATGTTCCTTTGAGGATGAAAGATAAGGATGCAACCTCAAATCACAAGAAATATTGAAAGTTTAGTCAAAAATAAAACGGAAGTATATGTAAGGTTTCAGAAGCTGAAATCAAACAAGGTCCTTAAGGAGTATAAAGGAAGCAGAAAAAGAACTTGAACAAGAAATTAGGAGAGCTAGATAAGCCCATGAATGTCCTTGGCAAGTAGGATTAAGGAGAATGCCAAAGTAATTTGTACATATGTTAGGAGCAATTAGGGAATGAGTACGTCTACTCAAGGACAGAAAAGATCATTTATACATGGAGTCAGAGGAAGTATATGAGGTCCTTAATCACCAAGGGGAAAGACATGGATGATGGTAAAAGTATTGTGGGGGGAATGTTGATATTCTGAGGCATGTCAATATTAAGACAGAGCAGGTTTTTGAAGTCTTGATAAACATTAAGGTAATTAGATAAGTCCCCAGGCGCTAATAGGATCCATGGAATCTCAACAGTGCAGAAAGAGGCTATTCAGCTTATCAATTCTCCACCAACCCTATGAAGAGCTTCCCACCACATGAACCCACACGTGGTTTTTACCATTGCTAACCCACATAACCTGCACATCTCTGCAGACGACAGAGCTTTTTATTTAGCATGGTCAATCCACCTGCATATCTTTGGACTGTGGGAGGAAACTGGAGGACCCCGGAGGAAACCCATGCAAACTCTGGGAGAATATGCAAACTCCACATAGACAGTCACCCAAAGCTAGAATCGAACATGAATTGCTGGTACTATAAGGCAGCAGTGCCACTGTACTGAAGAAGGCAAGAAAGGAGATTACTGGGCGTTGGCAGAGATCTTTGTGTTCACTTTAACTACAGGCAAGATCCCAGAAAAATGGAGAATAGCCAGTGTTGTTCCTTTGTTTAAGGAGGGCAACGTGAATTATCCAGGAAATCATAGGCCGATAAAATTTATGTCATTGGTAGGGAAATTATTGGAAAAGATTCTTAGGGACAGGATTTGCTCACACCTGGAGATGAATGGATTTATTCGGGATAGTCTGTTTGACTTTGTGCACGGGAGTTCATGTCTCACTAACTTGTTTGAGTTTTTGAGGAAGTGAAAATGGCTGATATGGGTAGGGTAGTGGATGTTGTCTTAATGAACTTTACTAAAGGAATTGATAAGGTCCTTCATGGCATGCTGATGCAGGTGGTTAAGTCCCATGGGACCTACAGCGAGTTGGCAAGTTGGACACAGAATTAGCTTGGTCATAGAAGACAGTGTTTCGATCTCTGACTGGAGATCTGTGACTAGAGGTATTTTGCAAGGTTGTCAACATGTTGGGGTAAATTTTGAAAGTCTTTGGTGGTTTAAATTTTACAATGTTTCGAATGCAGAGGTGGAAAGGCTGATTCGTTTCAGCTGCCTTTCTCTGTGTCGTAACAGCAGATGGAACTAAATTGTATAATTATGAGCCAGTTGGAACAATATGTTTATCAGGGCAAGTATTAGGATTTTTAATTAAGGATGAAATTACTAAGTATCTCAGTGAAGGGTTCTTGTGGCATGGTGGCAGTGTCCCTGCCTCTGGACCAGGAGGCCCAAGTTTAAGTCCCACCTGTTCCAAAGTTGTGTAATAAATTCTCTGAGCAGGGTGATTAGAAATATATATATATTTTTTAAATTAAATACCTCAGTAATGATATGTAGGAACACCCAACAAAACATTTAAAAGTAAAAATATGTTTGGCAGAGCTGCTGGAATTCTTTGAAGAACTGACATATGCTCAATGCGGTGGATGTCAAGTCCTTGAATCTTAGGAAATTCTTGACCATGTTCCTCACAGGAGAGTTATTGGAGAAGGTTGAGCAATAGAAGATTGAAAAAGAGTGGGAAAAAAGGTTTTACTAAAATATGAGCAATGGCAAATAATTCTAGAATCAAAGGAAATTTTCCAATAAGACAGGATGGGCAAAAATGGCAGATTACATTTAATAGGGCTTTTGCCCGAAACGTCGATTTTACTGCTCCTTGGATGCTGCCTGAACCTACTGTGCTCTTCCAGCACCACTAATCCAGATTACATTTAATGTCTACATTTTGGGAAGGGAAATAATTATTTCACTTTGGAAGAGGATGAGTAAAAGGATTCAGAGGTTTGGGTTCACAGGAAAACAAAAGCAACACTTTGTTGTTAAAGTCACAGAGTATCTTGTGGGATAAGTACAGAAGAACAATGTTGAGATGTAATAGCAAACTTATATTAGGAGTTAATGAGACACCTGGAGTTCTGTGCATGGTTACAGCCTGTACATTGTCAGAAGAATATTGAGACTTCAGGGAGGGAGCAATACTGATTCACTAGGAACCTCCTGATATGCGAAAATACCGAAGCAAATAAAAACTTGCAGCATTAGAGTCATTTCAAGAAAATTAGGGAGTTTTTTGATGAAGCTTTTCATAATAATGAAAGAAATCTGGAAACAAATTCTTTCCAGTGGTTGGATTATCTAGAACAATGAGTATGATTGACAATAAGAATTGTAGGAAAGAGATCAGGAATAGCTGTGATATTTAGGTATGAAATGCACTGGTAATTTTGTTTCAATCATTAACTCTATGTTAACATTTTAGATTGTGGTGACATCTAGAGCTGTCTTCATGCTGATGGGAGATGTCAAAATTACAAGGATAACTATTGACTGAATAGAGTGGTGTGAAGCTTGAGTTCATGTCTTCCTCATTTTTATTGTCATAAAACTTTATTTTTCTTTTTTTATTTTACACTTAAGGTGAGGATGAAGATGAATTTGAGCTGTTCATGATGCCACTAACTACAACTTTTGAAAATCTGACACAGCTTTTCAATAGCAACTTCAAGCAAGACAAGGCCAAGGTATGTTTGTCCTTCTTATTTACCTTGCAAAATAAGATGTAACCAATGAATTGCTACATTAATTACCATTTGCTGTTTCAAAATATTTCATATACTCCTAGGAACCTCTATTATCCAAAGGACACAGGCGGGGAGTATTTCGTTCGGTTAAATGAGTTCCGGACAATCGAATGTCGGATAACATAGTTTAACTAAGCATCAGGACTTTGCAATCTTGCCGGATAATCCGATATTAGGATAATCAAATACTGGATAATTGAGGTTCCTTTGTATTGCAGTGATTTAAAGGTTACATTGACTACTGTTGTATGAAACACTTGAGCAATAAAAAGTTATGTGTACATGTTGAGACCTCAGGTCTCCAGAGGCAGTGAGAGTCGCGTTAATGTGTGTACTATGTGCAAATGTCAGTAAACTGTTAAAGTATGTAAATGGTAATTAACTTTGCATTTGAGCCGACATTCTGGCTTAACAACTGATGCATAGGTTCAAGAGCTGTCTGCATCTTGTTTCTTTGGTGAAACTTACGGGCTGGGAAGCTTTAAACTGCTGAAAGCGAAGACTGCAATCATATCTGGGTGAGCACTTCTTCTGAGTGTTATTATTACTACTTTACATATAATTCTCAATATCTGTCCTTTCACCTTGATCTGCCCTTCGCTGAATCAATAAATTATAGAATCTCTGCTGTCAGCCTTCACACAACTTAGAAATAGTTTGTGCAGCTCTACCTTGCACCTATGATAAATTACAAGACGAGGAGGAGGAGGAGGACCAGTAGCTGAAGGACCAGCAGAACCAACTTGCTTCTCCTCAGTCACTTGCCACTGCAAATAGCAGAGGGGATGGACACAGAAATCCATCTCAGAGAATGCAAGTCCCAAAAGCAGTACCTGCAGATACAGATCGACTATATGTGAGCATCACTGTCTCTGGAAACATAGGCTTTTATGACATCCCATTGTTGAAATCTGCATCCTCCTGTAACAAGACCACCTTCCCACTGGGCCAGGAGAGCAAACATTTGCAATGACTGTCAATGTGGCTGTCACCGAAGGCCATCCTCCTCTGGCTCTCTGCTTTTTCCTGAAGTTCTGTTCTTTCTGTTGGAAGGAGAGAAAGCAGAGAGTTGTGTTTGTGAAAAAAAGGCTTGAGTGGGAGGTGAGAAGGTCAACCTGAATAAACAGGTATAGACACAAACTGACATAATGATTAAAATGATATTAACTGTTTAGATGGGGATACAAGGTAGTACATAGGAATATATAATTTAGGCGCAGGAGTAGGTCATTCAGTCATTTGAACTTGCTATACCATTCAGTAAAATTACAACTGATTTGGTTATGATCTCAATTCCACTTTGCTGTCTTCCTCCCATATCCTTGTTTCCTTGTCTTTTGAAAATGCGTCGAATTGAAGTTTAAATAATTTCAATGATGCAGCCTCCTCAGTTTTCTAGGAAGAGAATTCATGCAGTAATAATTATCTATAAATTCTCTTCTGCAGAATTTCTCCTCATCTCCGTATTCTTAAACAGTGTCCTCTGCTTTCAACCTCTCCCAAAAGAGACAATGTAACAGAATCGTATAGTTTGTCAGAGGCCCTTCAATCCATCGAGTCCATACTGCCAAATATGTACTACTTCTACACTAGTCCACATTCCCTCACTAGGCCCATAGCCTTGAGTGTTATGACACTTCAAGTGATCATCCAAGTACTTTTTAAAGGTTGTGAGGTTCCCTCGTTTCAAGTATCCTCTCAGGCAGGGCATTTCAGTGCCCCACCATTCTTTTGCTGAAAAGGTTTTTTCTCAAATTCCCTGTGACCTCCTGATTTTTAAATTTAAATTATGCACCCTTGTTATTGACTATTTGAGAAAGGGGACCAGCTGCTTTCTAATCACATTCTCTATGCTCCTCATACATCTGTATAAGGTCCCCCTCTCACCTTCTCTGTTCTAAAGAAAACAATCTAAGCTTATCCAGCTTCTCTTCGACTAAAGGTGATATGCTGAAGACTTCAGCTGTGTCAGGCCCAGGTTAGTGATAACTTGCAGAATATTTTGGGCATTAAATTTGTGAATTTTGGATGTTGAAATTTGTGCACTGATCTGTCTGGATTTTGGTGGGCAAAACAGGTAGGGTGAAGCATTTGGTCAATTCCGACATCACTGTTTCGATAGATATGGTTCCAAGGGGAAGTGCCTTTATTGCCATGTCCGTGATGGAAAGAGTATTCAAAGTTTGTGAGAAGATTTATAGCTCGGGTGCTCGTTGTTGTGGTTGTGTTCACCAAGCTGGGAGTTTGTGTTGCAGACGTTTCGTCCCCTGTCTCGGTGACATCCTCAGTGCTTGGGAGCCTCCTGTGAAGCGCTTCTGTGAAGCGCTTCTGTGATCTTTCCTCCGGCATTTGTAGTGGTTTGCGTCAGATTCAAACCACTACAAATGCCGGAGGAAAGATCACATAAACGCTTCACAGGAGGCTCCCAAGCACTGAGGATGTCACTTAGACAGGGGACGAAACGTCTGCAACACAAACTCCCAGTTCGGCGAACACAACCACAACATGGAAAGAATATACTGCTAGCCCCCTTTTAGTCTTGGGCAGATGTCCCACATAGTCCACTAACACCTTGCTGAATGGTTCCACAGAAGCAGGTTCTACAAAACTTGATCACAACCTTATGCAACAATGTCCAGTAAAAATGCTGTTGACGGGAGCTTCCTTCTTTCATATACTGACATGCTCAGCCTTCAAAACCTTGTGACTTTACCATAAAATGTCCCTCAGTTCCTCAGCTGCACCACTATCTGGTGTATCACTTTCCCTTCTTTGTTTACAGGTCTGTGAGAGCAACTCCATTTCTCAGCAGCACTTCGTGTCTAATGTAGTCAGAGTGTATTTCTGCTGCATCTTCAGGATATGAGCAGTCTAAGCTGCTGCTTTTAACAGTGGATCAGTATATTGGGCTGCTACCAAGGAGGTTCCATTTATGGCCTTATGGCTTTTCCAGACTTCCAAAAACATTTCTGATAACCAAACCAGAGGACTCCATTGGCTTAGCTTGACACTCCATAGACCATGTGAACACACAATGAGGGAGAATGCCAGGCACTTTTTCCTGCAGCTGTTCCCTAACCTCAGCGGCCTTCTCGGAGTCACTGGGGAGGCTATTACCTTCGATCTTGCCAGATCATTGCTGAGGGACAGATCAATCCCATCCACAGGCAGAGTGGGGATGACTGCCACGATCACTGATCCTGACACAAGGACACACTCCAGATATACCTGTAAAGGAGGATGGCCATTTACCCTACTTCAATCCCTTTTCCAACTTCTCTGGTGTGAAGGTCATGCCTTTTCCCACAGTACGGTCTGGCAGCCCCATTATTCTGCATTATTCAGCACGGTGGCACAGTGGTTAGCACTGCTGCCTCACAGCGCCAGAGACCCGGGTTCAATTCCCGACTCAGGCGACTGACTGTGTGGAGTTTGCACATTCTCCCTGTGTCTGCGTGGGTTTCCTCCGGGTGCTCCGGCTTCCTCCCACAGTCCAAAGATGTGCAGGTCAGGTGAATTGGCCATGCTAAATTGCCCGTAGTGTTAGGTAAAGGGGTAAATGTAGGGAAATGGGTGGTTTGCGCTTCAGCGGGTCGGTGTGGACTTGTTGGGCCGAAGGGCCTGTTTCCACACTGGAAGTAATCTAATCTAATCTACCATATCACACTTGCTCAGCTAACTCTGGGGGGATGTGACCACCTTTATTTTGGATTCAATATACCAGTAACTCTCAGGGATTCATTTAATTAACTTCATCCGCACTCTCAGAAGTGCCTTCAGAGGGATTTGCAGCCACAGTCAGTGCCATAGCTTAGCCTACTAAGGAATGTATGTGACCAATAAATCCCGGCAATTTTTCCTGTGGTCTCCAACAGTTGGAGCAGACATATAATGCATTTTGGCATTTAAAGTACACAGACTTTTTCCTCTTTCTTTTTCACCACCATTTCTATTCTCAGAAGGACTTCCCTCTTTCCCATGGGTCTCAGTTTTCTGTCACCCTCCCAATTCTACCTTTTCCAATTGTTTGATGGTGACTTAGAGAGAGAACAGGGGTTTGTGGATCAGCCAATGTGCTTGTTTGCATAGACCCAGTGACTCACTGAACCTATAGGTGTATTCTTATTGGGACAGGAGGTTAGTTAGCTCGGTTGGCTGGAAAACTGGTTGGCAATGCAGGATGATGCCAACAGCATGAGTTGATTTCCTGTGCTAGCTGAGGTTATCATGAAGGACCCTCCGTCTCAATCTTTCCTCTTGCCTGAGGTGTGGTGATCCTTAGATTTGTAGCACCACCAGTCGTCTCTATCTAATGCGAAACCAGCATATGATCTGGCAAGTTTACCTTTTTTATGCTGATTGGGAAGGGTATGGAATTTGTAAACTTCTCTCAAGAGCAACTAATTCGTGGAAGATTTCTTAACTGGCTTCTGTCTTCAGTGGCTATACCCACTGGTCAAAGCAAGTTTTTCAAATTCCAGGTACAGTACATAGAACATAGAACAGTACTGCTGTATGATCCCTTTTGTCCTCGATGTTGTGCCGACCTTTTATCCTAGTCTAAGATCAAACTAACCTGATACCCTTCATTTTACTATAATCCATGTGCCTTTCCATGATTCTCTTAAATGTCCCTAATGTCTCCAATCACTTGAAAAGGATGCCCCCTCATGATAACCATTTCCACCCTGGGAACAAGTCTCTGGCTAGCAACTCTATCTATACCTCTCATCATTTTGTACACCTCTATCAAATCACTTGTCATCCTTCATCGTTCCAATGAGAAAAGCCCTCACTCCCTCACCCTTTCTTGAAGAGACATTGCCTCCAGTCCAGGCAGCATCCTGGTAAATCTCGTCTGCACCCTCTCTTTTTTTGTATGTATATATTTATTGAAAGAATTTTTCACTCTTTTACAAAAAACAAACCAAAAATGTTATAAAAGTACAAAAGTACGGAAAAGTAGAAATATCGTACTATTATATTACAGTAGCGCTGACTATAAACTGCCTACTATTCTTCAAGATAGTCGTCTCATTTATTTAACTTAACCCAAATTAGCATAAACTCAAATTAAATAAAATAACATTAAACTAAATTACAATTCACTAAAATTAAATTACACTACATTGTACTATATTACATTGCTCCACTCGCCGCACCTCCAACAAGGCTCTTGTCCATGGGAGCAGCAGTTATTATACCCGTATTTACTAGGCTGCCACAGCACACCCCCACCACCAGAGTCCCCGGACCACCATATACGGCCCTCGTGGCCCTAATCAATACCGGCAACAGATCCATGTCTATGTAATTTAGAAAGGGCATTCTGTAGTGCACCATACTTGTCAGGTAATCTTGAGGGATGTGCTCCAGCACAAGTCTGTGCCACCCTGCAAGACCTGGAGGCTGTTCTTCCTCGCACAGTGTGTAAAAATTTGAATAACGTCTTTCCGTGCTTACCCAAGGAGGGAAGATTTGGTAGTCCAAAAAGGAGGGACCCCGGATCCTCCCTAACTTCTATTCCCAGGATCTTCTCCAGCTCATTCACTATGCCCACCCCACCCCCTGCCAAGTATCCTCGGATCTTGTAACAGGACCAAAAGCAATGTGTAAGGGTGCCAATACTGTTTTTACATTTGGGACATTTCGGGGAAGATCCTTTCTTAAACTTTGCTAACCTCTCTGGTGCCATATGGGCCCTGTGGAGGATCTTCAGTTGTATCACTTGTGCCTTATTACATACTGAAATTTTCTTTACATTCCCCCATGTATCCTTCCATGTTTCCGATGAGATTTCTTCTCCTAACTCCTGACTCCGAATCTCATGGAATCTCTCCATATCTCCTAAGTCATTCCCTCTCTGCAGATGATATATGGTACTAAATGAGAGAGCGCCCCCACATCGGAGCACTCTTCGTTCAATATCCAACTTGTAGTGCTGGGCCAAGAGTGTGGTCTTCTTCTGTATGTAACCCATAACCTGGAAATATCGGAAAAAGTCCCTATTAGGGATTCAGTATTTCTGACCTAACTGGCTGAAAGACATCAAGACCTCTCCCTCAAATAAATCTCCCATACAGGAGATTCTGTTACTCTCCCAAGCTCTGAAGCCGGAGTCCATTGACCCTGGTCTAAGTCCTGGGGCTCTCACTAACAGGTGAACGGCGAAGTCTTAAGCAATTGGCCTCACCCTGCTGCATTATATTACATGCTTTTACCGTATTTACGATAATTAGACCTTCACAGTACACAACTACTGATCTCATTTTATCCATGAACAGTAAGTTTATTAGCGGACATCCCACCTGTGAGGCTTCAACATCAAGCCATTTCGACTTTGAGTCATTGCGTACCCATTCGTCTATATATGACAACAGTACTCCTGTTTGGTATCTCTTCACATCTGGGAGGTCCATGCACCCATATCCTGCGGAAGTTGCAGCTTGGTAAATTTAATTAGGGGGCGCCTATGGCACTAAATAAATGTTCCAAGCCATCCTGCAAATCTTCTCAGCACCTATTTGGGTAATAGCACCGGGAGCATCCTCATAGGATATAATAACTAAGGAAGAACATTGATTCTAATCAAGGCAATGCAGCCTAGCCATGATATGGGTAGTCCCTCCCATCGCTGCAGGTCCTGTTTTATTCTTTCAAACAGCTATGTAAAGTTAGCTCTGTACAGCTGCCAGAGGTAAAGGGTAATAAAAATTCCCAGATAGAGAAAACCTTTCTGTGACCATCTAAAAGGCAACTCCATTCTATCCTTTAGCTTCAGTACTTCCTGAAGAAGGGCTAATGCCCGAAACGTCGATTCTCCTGTTCCCTAGATGCTGCCTGACCTGCTGCGCTTCTCCAGCAACACATTTCCATCTTCGGTACTTCCACCAATCCCCCCAGGGGCATGATTTCAATTTTGTGAAATTTATCCTGTATCCTGAAAAGCTGCCGAATAATTTAATTTTTTGTATTAGCCGGAGTATGGACTTTTCGGGGTTCGCCAAAAACAGATGGACATCGTCCGCATAGAGAGTGATTTTGTGTTTGCCAACTCCCACCTTTGGTGCCATTATTTCAGGGTCCTTTCAGATAGCCTCTGCCAGTGGTTCAAGTCCCAAGGTAAACAGCAGCAGCGACAGGGGACATCCCTATCAGCTACCCCTCCCCACACTAAAATTGTTCAATTTGACCCCATTTGTGATAACCACCGCCTTGGGGTCTCCATATAACACTGTCACTCACCTGGCGAAGGTCCCTCACTGACCAAAATGATCTAAAACAGCAAAGAGATACGACCATTTCCCACCCTATCAAAAGCCTTTTCTGCATCCAGGGAGGCCATCAAACCCAGAATCATTCTCTGCTGACATATTTGCATTATATTCAATACCCATCTGATATTGTTGGAGGAGCTGCAGCCCTTGATAAAACCGGTCTGGTTCTCTTATATTAACAGGCAGCACCCTCTCCAATCTCACAGCCCACATCTTTGATAGGATTTTAAAATTTACATTGAACAACAAGATGGGTCTATACGACGTGCAATCCTTCGGGGTCTTTCCCTTTCTTTAAAATAAGGGAGATATTAGTCTCCCTAAGAGAGGGAGGCAGTCCTGGCTATACAAATTACTATACATCTCCAGCAGTGGTTCAGCCAACATGTGTATGAACTCCTTGTAAAATTCTCTCACCTGGACGGAGTGCCATACAACCTTAGAGCTGCCTTACCATCTCTTGCACCTCCTGTTATGTCTTCTGGCTGTTTCTGTTATTAATTGCTTTTCCTTATACTGCTGGAATTGCACTAGGACCAGGCGAGGCTGCTGGGCCGGCCTGGACCTACGCATCATGACCTGGTGGGCCCACTCCACTGTCACCTGGCTCAACTCGATCTCCAGCCCTAGCATCTCCAGGAGCCACCTCTCAAAAAAATCAGCAAGGTTCTCACCTTCTTCATGTTTCGGTAAACCCACAATCCGTAGATTTTTTCTCTCCGCCCTCAATTTTCGAGGTTGTCTACTTGTTCCTGCAGGGCCTGAACCTGGCCTTCCATGGTTCGGACTCGCCCCTTGGAGTCCTCCGAGGCCTCGGTCCTCTGTTCCACCGCTTCTATACACTGATCCAAACCCTGGACCTCCTGCCCATGCTTTGTCAGCATGGCAGTAATTGGTTCCAGCGCTCGCTCGATTTTCTTACTGAGTTTTGCGAACCCCATTAGTAAGTGCAGTTGCTCAACTGAATGTAAGGGCACCGCCACGAGAGTTGAGGTGGGAGTTGAGGTAACAGCTGTGGGTGTGCCGGATATCGTAGGGGAGTGCGCTGCCTGCTGCGCTCCCTTTGCTCCCTTTCCCTTGGATGTCTTAATTTCAGCTCCAGATCTGTCAAATCTTAATTTAAAAGGCCCTAGGTATTCTACCTACTTTACATTATAAACTTTCCTCAGGGGTGGCTAATGGGGGGGTGGGGTAGGTGCCCACGTTGGCTGGGGTGTGGCACAGAGCCCAATACAGCAGACTGTTCAGACTGCCGCCATCTTAAATTCTACCCGACTACCCCCCGCACTCTCTCTAAAGCTTCCACATTCTTCCTAATGAGGCAACCAGATCTGAACACAGTATTCCAAGTGTGGTCTAACCAGGGCTCTATGAAGCTGCAGCATAACCTTGTGATGCTTAAACTCAATCCCGCTGTTAATGAAAGTGAACACACCATACTCCTTAACAACCCTGTCAACTTGGGTGGCAACTTTGAGGGATCTATGGACGCGATCCCTCTGTTCCTCCACAATGCCAAAAGTCCTGCCTTTAACCCTGTAATCTGCACTCAAATTCAATCTTCCAAAATAAATCACTTCACACTTTTCCATCTGTCACTTCTCAGCCCAGTTCTGCATCCTGTCAATGTCCTGTTGCAACCTACAACAGCCCTCCACACTATCCACAACTCCACCAACCTTGGTGTCATAAGCAATCTTACTAACTCACCCTACCACGTCGTCATCCAAGTCATTTATAAAATTCACAACGAGCAGAGATCCGATAGTAGGTGGAATACTTTCCACCTACTATCACCCTCTGTCTTCTATGGGCCAATCAATTCTGTGTTCTGACAGCTAAATTTCCCTGTATCCCATGCATCTTTACTTTCTGAATGAGCCTACCATGAAGAACCTTAACAAACGCCTTGCTAAAATCCAATTACACCACATCCACTATTCTACTTTCATCAATGTGTTTTGTCACATCCTCAAAGAATTCAATAATGCTTGTGAGGCATGACCTGCCCCTCACTATCTTTAATCATACAATGCTTTCCAAATATTACTAAATCCTGTCTCAGAATCCTCTCCAATAATTTTCATATTACCAACATAAGACTGACTGGTCTGTAATTCCCAAGGTTATCCCTATTCCCTTTCTTGAACAAGGGAATAACATTTGCCACCCTCCAAACACCTGGCACTACTCCAGTGGACAGTGGGGATGCAAAGATCACCGTCAAAGGTGCAGCAACTCTTCCCTCGCTTCCTGTAGTAACCTTGGATATATCCCATCTGGTCCAGGCACTTATCTATCCTCATGTTTTTTAAAATTTTCAGCACATCGTCCTTTTAACTTCAACCTATTTGAGCATATCAGCTTGTTTCACTCTGTCCTCACAAACGAAGCCAAGTATTCATTAAGGACCTCCCCCACCTCTTCCAACTCCAGGCACAAGTTCATTCCAGTATCCCTGATTCACCCTACCCTCACTC
Source organism: Chiloscyllium plagiosum (assembly GCF_004010195.1). NCBI lineage: Eukaryota > Metazoa > Chordata > Chondrichthyes > Orectolobiformes > Hemiscylliidae > Chiloscyllium > Chiloscyllium plagiosum. The sequence continues at coordinate 65,552,684 of NC_057723.1, forward strand.
TGGCCATCCTCTTGTTCCTCACATAAGTGTGGAACACCTTGGAATTTTCTTTAATCCTACCCATTAAGGCTTTTTCATGCCCCCTTCTAGCTCACCTAAGTCCATTCTGCAGTTCCTTCCTGGCTACCTTGTAACCCTCTAAAGCCCTGTTGGGTCCTTGCTTCCTCAACCTTAAGTAAGCTTCTTTCTTCCTCATGGGCTAGATGTTCCACATCGCTTGTTATCCAAGGTTCCTTCGCTCTACCATCCCTTCCTAGCCTCAGTGGGACAAACCTATTCTGCACTCGCAACAAGTGCTCCCTAAACAGCTTCCACTTTTCTGTCGTGCATTTCCCTGAGAATATCTGTTTCCAATTTATGTTCCTGCCTAATAGCATTGTAAATTCCCCTCCCCCAATTAAATACTTTCCCATACTGTCTGTTTCTATCTCTCTCCATGAGTATAGTAAAGGTCAGGGAGTTGTGATCACTATCACCAAAATGCTCTCCCACTGAGAGGTCTGACATATGACCTGTTTTGTTGCCAAGCATCCAATCCAACATGGCCTCCCCTCTCGTCAGCCTATCTACATATTGAGTTAGGATATTGACTGTAGATAATGGAGGTCTAAAACAGAAACAGAACTTACTGGATAAACTGTGTTGAAGGTCTGCAGGTCTGGACTCAAAATGACTATTTTTTTCTCTTCACAGACACTGAGCTGCTGAGTTCTCCAGCAATTTCTGTCCAAGTACTTATAGTTCGGCCATTTTCTGAGTATATGGGAGATGATATGCCTCTGGCACGAACTGGTATGCATTTAATGAAGCTTTTTTTTACTAGCTCATAATTGGTGGTACATTTCTTGAGCAAGAGGAAATAATTTTTCTGCAGTTTTCCCAAATGCCTACACTGCATTAATAAGGACTTGTGTTAGACTGGCCACCTTAACTGCTGTAATATTCATTAGGAAGAAATGAAGAAAGCTCTGCCCCTGCCTCCTCAAACTTAGGCATCTCAGCAAACTCATTTAATTTGTACCACCCTGAAGTTTAAGCCAATGAAATCTTCATGGACATTTGTGGTGTGCCTGCTCCTCAGTTTGAGTTGCCTTTGTTCAAATTCCTTTTCTTGCCATTTTTCCTGAACTTTCTTTTTTCTCCTTGTTCTTTCCTCCCTTTCCTGTTTCTCTCTTTTTTTCCCTTTCCTCCCTCTTTGTCTTTTTCTTAAATTTTCATTTCCACTGCTCCAATCTCAATCTCTCTTCCACAACATCATGTTTTATTATACTCAGTTTCCACCTATAAACCATTGACCAACCATTTTAAAATTTTGGGTCTCCTGTCTTTCTGGTGAAATTTTGATCCCAAGTGTCTTGCTAAATCTTCCAACTGTTCAAGGAACAGAACTTTTGAATCCTCTAATTCTACTAGGAACATGCTGGCATTAAATCTAGACAATTCCAAACTGTAGGAATGCAACCTTGAAAACGTTTTTTGTGATTTTTTAAAAGTTGGTTCCAAAGACAGTTTCCCATTCTCATTTCTTTTTGTTTTGTCTATGGATTCTCACATAATGGCACAAGTCTCCAATTTGTTGTCTTGAGACACCAGGCAAAGATACCCAGTTGCAGACAGCACACGCCAAATCTAAAGTCCTCAGATGAGGAAAGATGAACCAGCTCCTTTTGGTTATTCACCACCTCCTCAGTCAATTGCAACAAGGTTCATTTTAAAAAGTACCCTTCCCTTTTGGGTACCTTCCTCCCAGACCCAAATGTACTTATTTTTTAAAAGCAGATATTTAACAAGCCTTTCTTGAGTTACTAAAAAATGAATTCATTCATCACTAAACACGAAATTAGATAGTAATGGAACACACAAACAAACAACATAGAAATGAGGTATAAGTTCAAAAATTTAGAAAGAGATGTCACAGCCTTTATTGGATAGCATTCGTAGCATTGACATTAGTGGTTGAGCAGTCGATCTTAAGATTTTTGGTTTTGTAGATTTATTGAAATTTCTTCTCCTGAATCCTTTTGAACTGGCTGGCAGCACTCAGAGTGAAAGAGAATCCTTCCTTTTGTTTTACGTGCAGTTGCAAGTGTGTCTAAAATAGCAGTTCTTAAAGCACACTCATTCATGTAGTAGCATATTCAACCAATAATACGCAAACTAGTATTATAGTCAGTTTCTAACTCCTTTTTTTTGTGTATTCCTGGAGGTAATACAAACATGTCTTCAATAGATGGTTTTCAGCTGAGACGGAAAATAATTTGTCTCCCCACCACCCCTACCACCTTGTATCTCTTCCTGTATAAAGTTTCACTGATACTTTACAGGTGTGGCTTTCCACAGCTTCACACATGACTCTCTAATTCGTCAGTGAATTTAGATCCACAGTTTTTCTTTCTCTGGAGCAGCCTTTTTTTTCAATAAAACACATACATTTTGGAATCAAAAGTAATAGAATGTCTCTAAATACTTACTGGTTCTGGTCTTTTCTCCTAATATTGACAAAACCATTGCACTTAAATGATTTTTTTTATCTCATGCCAGAGCCTTCAAAAATCTGAGGCCTTGGTCTCCTTTCTGTTCCTGTAATTATTAAAGACACAGGATCAATGTATAATTTGCTACTTTAGCTCATTGCTGGGCCTATTAATTATAAATCTGACATTTGACATATTCAAAATCGCATCCTACCTACCTTCTCTGAATGACCAGGAAATCTGGAGAATGTGAATGATGTCTCTGACTTAAAGTGGCACAACAAAACGGATGCCATAGCAAACATGTTCCCAACTCACAACTGGCCTCCTTGCTGCTTGTAGCTCTGTTAAGAACCTACACCACCTCCTCCACCCACAAACCTCCCACCCCACATACACACACACACACACAAATGACTCTATTTAAATGTTTGCAAAAAATCAACAATGAAGTACAGTAGTTTAAGGAAACGCGGCTATAAATAAGATCAGGAGAGCTGGTAACATTTAATTAATTGTTTTAATACATATTAGTGGGAACAATCAGAAGGGAAAGTAGACTGAGAGAGAAAGAGAATTGGGAAGGTCAATAAAATGTAGAGGGTAATAAATCGGCAGATGAAAACAAAAATGGAAAGCGGTAGACTGGAATGGAAGGGTACATAATGATGAATAGAAAGGAAATTAAACAAATATACAGCAATTTATATAGAGGAGAGATTGAGGACAGTGGACATGTGTCAACAAAGAACTCGCAAATTATAAGGTTATGAGAGAAAAAATGTGTTGATGAATAAACAACATGAACTAAAAATGAGAGAATTATTGAGGTAAAGAAGCATTTTTGGATCATGTGACTGCTTATCAGTAAGATTTTTTTCTCCTTTATATGCGCAAGATATCAAGACAACCCAGATTGGGGTTGAAGTTATTAAATATGAGATTATATGAATAACAATATATCAATAATTCAGAGAAGGCATTACAGATTTTAGACGAAAAGGAATAGGAACAGGAATAGGCTATTTGGCCCCACAAGCTTGATCCGACATACCTCACATTCATTTTCCCGCTCTTTCCTTATAACCCTTGATTCTATTACTTATTAAGGGTATATCTATCACAGCCTTAAAAATACACAGAGGTTCTATGACTCTACCTCCACAGCTTTCGGTGTCAAGGAGTACTGAAGACTCCTGTAAGAGAAGAAATTTGTCCTCATCTCTCAGTCTTAAATAGGCTCTTCCTAATTCTGAGACATTGCTCTCTACTCCCAAACTCTCCCATGAGGGGAAATGTCTTCTCAGCATTTACCCTGTCAAGCCCCTAAAGAATCTGATAATCCTATCCTCCAATGAAATGATAACTTCCTTTAAATAAGGGGGCCAAAACTGCTTAGAGTACTCCAGATAGGATCTTATCTACAAATTTTACAATTACAGTAAATGTTCCCTATTCTGATACTCCATCCCCCTTGAAATAAGGGCCAACATTCCATTAGCGTTCCTAACTACTTACTGCACCTGTGTGCTAGCTTTCTGTGTTTCCTAAGATGGCAGGAGACCGATCCAATTGTACGATATAGGTTAAAGTGGAAGAATAGTTTCTAATTTAAATGGGGACTGGACTTTCAGTCTCTGCTGGAGCCAACTTTGGAGGCATGTAGGAGCTAAAATTGGCAATGCCAACCACTACCCTGCTCCATGGTTCAGCATGGTGGCTCAGTGGTTAGCACTGCTGCCTTGCTGCCGCAGAACCAGGGACTCTGGATTTGATTCCAGCCTCAGGAGTTCGCACATTCTCCGGGTACTCCGATTTCCTCCCAAAGTCCAAGGATGTACAGTTAGGTGGTTTGACAAGCACAATGTCCAGGGGTGTGCAGGTTAGATGGGCATGCAGTTGCATGGGAAATGCAGGGTTACAGGGATAGGTTGGGTCTCGATGGGATGCTCTTTGGAGGATTGGTGTGAACCTAATGGGCCAAATGGCCTGCTTCTACATTGTAGGGATACATCCAAACTCTGACTATATTTGAGGAGGTGAGGTTGAATGATGGCAGGGCTACCCGTCAACATACAATGGGTCGCTGATCAGACTCATTTAAAAATAAAATTGCGACTAGCTAATTGACTTTAATTGGTATTTTCCAGTCAGTTTCCAGTTTCCCACAGGCAAGATGATGTACTTAAAGATATCCTCTTGGCGGCAGTCTGGGTTGTGGCCAGTACTTGATGCAGGCCTAGAGGCCCCCTGAACAAGAGCAGCCACCCTTTAGGGTTAAATACCCCTATTGTCTCTGATAGTGGTAGCTCAACTCCAAAAAGCAATTTTTGATTAAGAGTACAAAAAAAAACTCTGGTACCTCCATCTTGAAACACTTGCTTTTTGAATAACCTAAGAAGCTTTTAGCTCCGTTTGCTGAATGGCTGGTTTATAATGCAGAGAGACACCAACAGAGTGGGTTCAATTCCTCTACTGGTAGAAGTTACCATGAAGGCCCTGCCTTTTCAACCTCTCCCCTCACTTGAGGCATGGTAACCGTTAGGTTAAACTCCTCACCACTCATCACGGTGGCTCAGTGCTTAGCACTGCAGCCTCACAGTGCCAGGGATCCAGGTTGGATTCCAGCCTCAGGTGACTGTCTGTGTGGAGTTTGCACATTCTCCCTGTGTCTGCGTGGGTTTCCTCCAGGTGGTCTGGTTTCCTCCCACAATCCAAAGATGTGCAGGAAAGGTGGATTGGCCATGCTAAATTGTCCATGGTGTTAGGTGCATTAATCAGAGGGAGATGGCTCTGGGTGGGTTGCTGTTTGGAGGGCTGGTGCAGACTTGTTGGGCAAAAGGGCCTGTTCCCACATTGTAAGGAATGTAATATCTCTCAAATGAGAGAGTAGCCTATGGTCTGTGATCAGCACTGCCTTTCAAGCTGGAAGGCTTTTCATAGGTTGTCTCCCTTCAATGGCCACAACACCATTTTTAATTGGACAACAAGTTTATCTCCAGGCAAATCAAGGGAGTGTCCCAGTGAAAAGCCCAATGAGTAACTCATTCATCATGGCTGATTCGGTATCCACAAACTGTCACAAATCTCCATTTCTCCATTTGAAGGGAGAATCCAGTTACAGGTCTGAATCCTCCACTCGTGTTTCAGAAATGCGGTTAAATTAAGAGGGCAGAAACCTGATTGCGTGGTTGCTTAGTAATTCTGACTGATTTTTATTCTCTACTTGGACTGTCTCCAAACGCAGCTGCATTAAAATATTCGCAACGGGATTTCATGATCATTATTCAGAATTCTTGTTCGGTATGAAGCTCAAATATCCTTTTTATGCAAAATTTCCCAACAAATGATAATTAACATACTTCTTTTTATTTCTCACTGAGGAAAGGATGTAATTACCTCAGGAACATCATTTTATTTAGGAAGTGCTTCCTGAATCTACGTAACCATCTCTCATGCCCTGACAGACAGTGTCGGCTGGTCCTGCCCCCCAAAGTCACCTTAGAGCTTTTTCTTTTGCTTTAGTACATATGTATTTTACTGAAGGAAATTAATTTTTCACAGAGATTTAAATTAAGACACTGTTCATGTATTCAGCTTCTTTTCCTGAATATTGTTTTTAATCATATAATTTTATTACATATCAAAATACTCTTTTTAAAACAATGTTGAAACAATAAAAGCTCATCTTCAAACTCCAGCTCTAGGGTCACTTGCTCCTCCAGAGCCCCATCTGAACTCCCAGAACCAATATCTCAGGGCATAATACATGGCCAGTGGCCACATAAACGCCCGTCACAAACATCGTTATCTGACATGTGCCAACCTCTCTGCATCATTGTGGCATATCACCAATATACTTACTGTATGCCTCTGCTCTGTAATAATGAACATTGGAGTGTATTGGGCACAATTTATTGTAATAGTCCTGCACAGAGACCGACACCTAGCTCTCACACTGGACCAGGCTGTACCACAGGGCTATTTACTCGGTCTCTTAGCACCCCTCTATTCGTGCTGACCTGAGTGATCACAGCATCCCTGCTTTGCTTTGCCTTGCATTTTAATCATTTCCCTTTCAGCTGCACTAAAAGATTTGCAAAACTTTTGCCATGCACAAATCCAGACAGCTTGTCAGACAATGAAATTGACATTTTGCTGAACACTATAGTCAATTTCACACCTGCACCATGTGCCAGTTTGCTATGTGCTGATCACACTTCATGAGCATCAAGCTAGTGACGTTTTTTCAAAGTGGTCCTCAGTGAAGACCAGGAAGACAGTCTTCAGGCAGAGGATACCAGACACAGGAAGACAAGGGTATCTTCCAACATCAAGCAAGGCACCTGGATCACCACGTCTGCATTCTGGGGAATGAGTCACTATCAACCATGTGGTCTGATGTAACAGTTCCAGGGGTTCTGGGAAGACGGTTTTGGAGCTGTAGAGACATCAGCCACGGGTCTACTCACTCAGTTGAGGGCTGTCTGACTGTGAGATAGGAGGCAGGCCATTGTTAGTCTTGGAGCTGTATCCACAAAAAGTCAAGGGGGGTTATAAGGGACCAAAGCTCTGGGAGGGTGGCTGGTAAACTCAGTTGTGGAGATTGGAGAGAGAATGTGGACATGCAGAGGGATTTAAAATAGTGAAGTGGGGGGAAACTCAAAACATAAAAGGGGGAGGGATAGACCATGGGAAGGAAAGGGGTCATGTCAGAAATGAAGGTCATTGACTGTAAGTAGTTCTCTGGCTTCTATGGGGAAGACAGTGCACTACTCGACCTAGCATGTTTGCTTGTTATGCAAGGGGTTGGGGGAATGAAATAGACAATTGAAGCCTCAGATAGATGGATTGGTTGGGGCCTTAGAGATGTGCAAAGTCTATGAGATTAACAGGGAGGACTACCAGAAAAGGGTAGTTTATGTTGGGGATTCACCAAGGCAGAGAGGTTGAGCATAAGACTCACCGTTCATGAAACGACTGCTGTTGTCTTCCATCTTACTGTAAGTAGTAAGAGCCGAATGGAGATGAAAATTACTACAAGCATACCTAGGCTGGGTAGGTAATGAAGTGAAGAAGAGGGCTTTAATTTCAAGTGACGTGCAACCCAATTCCTTGCCCCAAACAGATGCAAAATAACTAATGAATCTCACTAATGCTGTGATGCAGTAGCTAAGTTTGTCTCCCTGGAAAGATGAAGGCCTAATTGCCAAAGTAGCAATCAATGCTGTTTACGGATCACCAGAAAGTACTAACCTCACACCTTGGAGCACTGAACTTGTAGCACTGAGGATAGATGGATACTAAATCTTCAGTGTTGTAATTGTACCTAAAAAGAAAATCACACCACAACTAAGAATGAAAAGTGTACGCAATTTTTCAGAATAGAAACTTACTTACGTTGGCACCACAGTACATTCCCAGATTCCAGAGTTGGGATGGAGTGAGCTAGCCCTGCATTGGCCCCAGTTAACTTTGAAGTTTAGTCTGCCAACCCAGGATTGTTTGTGTCCAGTAGGCGAAGACATGCTGAATGTGTCCTGCCCAGAGACAGGTGCACCCTCCTCAGTTTGCACTCCTACAAGACTGAGGGTGATAGGAAGTGTGGAAGTGGAAGGCTCAGCTACTTCTGGAGCAATATTCCCACTAAGCTGTGTGGCTGCACAACTACTCAGAGGTTCTTTGCTCTCTGATTAACTTGCTGACACATTTACTCCTACTTCTGGAAGCTACTGCCATGCCTAGGCCTAGGAGGTCCCTACAGCAAAAGCAAATGTGGAGGGAACATTGTTCTGGAGTGTCCTGAGAGGCTTCTGGGCAGTGCCTGTGTGTTACTGTTGGTTACGAGGGCGATGGAGTGCAGGTCTGTGTGCATATTCAGCAGATTCTGAGACTGTTGGACATCGTCCCCATAGCAGTCACCAACCTGTCCAAAGCGGCAGGGACAGCAAAGGTCTCAATGGCATTGCTGCAGTCCTTCAACCTCTGTGTCAGGTTTTCCAGTGCCGCTGGCAAACCTACCAACTATTCCTGTGGCTACTTGGGTGTTGTAAGAAGTCCCTAATTACTGGTACCATGGGGTCCTTTCCTGTAGTGGTTGAACAGGTTCCTAGTGTCCAGTAGTCCTCTGCATTTCTTTCTTTTGTTTCTTTCTCAACCACCTGGGGAGCCATGGCAATGAAGTGCTCACCAGCTAGTGCTCTCGACTCTAATGTCAATAAAATGCTTACCAATGTGTCAGTATCTAAGTTGGTGGTGGATGCAGGAGGCAGTCTTACTACCTTCCTCAAAGCTGAAGAGGCGTGTCTTGTAGGGCAGGCTCTTTACTGCGCCCACACCTCCCTCCAAGGCCCCAAAGGAAACTTCCATATCCGCCACAGATTCACCTGCACCTCCACACACATCATCTATTGCATCCTCTGCACCCGATGTGGCCTCCTCTATATTGGGGAGACAGGCCGCCTACTTGCGGACAGCTACCTTAACGCTATATATAATTCAGTCAAATCCATCAAATTCAGCACCGCCTTCCTAACCTGAGATCTTCTTCCCGACCTCTCCGCCCCCACCCCAGTCTGACCTATCACCCTAACCTTGACCTCTTTCCACCTATCACATTTCCGACGCCCCTCCCCCAAGTCCCTCCTCCCTACCTTTTATCTTCGCCTGCTGGACAAACTTTCCTCATTCCTGAAGAAGGGCTTATGCCCGAAACGTCGATTCTCCTGTTACCTGGATGCTGCCTGACCTGCTGCGCTTTTCCAGCAACACATTTTCAGGCTCTTTACTGCAGCCATCATGTACATCTTGCTGATGTTTAGAGGAGACAAAAAAGAAAGAAATTTTGTAACCAAGGGTTAGAAGTTGTTGCATGTAATAGAAAACTCACAGTGGAGGTCATAGGAGAGTAGCACAACAACAAACAATGCTTCTTACTTGGTTGCTGGAGCATGAATGTTTCCACATCTTCACAAGACGATATTGATTTTCTCCTGCAAGGTACAAGATCCTTTCCTTGTCGGAATTGAGGAGTCAAATATCCAGCAACTGTCCTGGCTCTTTTTGCTCTATCATGAGCCATATTCTTCTGTAATAAGAGAAGGGGAGGGATTGAATGAGGTCAAAGTGGATGGCACAGCTATTGGTGCTGGTTCACCAGAGGTGGTGAGATGACCTGAGTGAGTAGGAAGCACAGAGACCATGCAGGGTCAGTAGGGTGGGAGGTTGGGGTGAGTGAGAGCGAGTGAAAAAAGATGTTGAGGCAATAATGAGCATGGTAGAGTGTGAGGGTTGGTGTAAGTGGGTGCAGTATCAGAGAAAAAGTTAGTGTGAGTTCACAGAAAGCAGATGATGGCACTTACCTGGTGGAGTGAAGGAGGTGATTGATCATTTTCCTGCATTGAGTGTGTTGCTGGACTCGTGGACACTGCACTACCCTGACTTGTGAACACAGATCAGGCTGGCAGGCGTGGTGTTGTGACACCTTCTGCCAGTGGAGGAAAAGAAACACATCCCTCCTCAGTACCAACCTGTCCTTCTTGATCTCTGTCTGCAAAGCAGGATGCCAATTTCCCCTTGTCTGCCATGTCTGGTGCAAATGTCTGCAAGTGCTTGAACAGCGAATATCAACTTAAGATAATTGACAAAGAACCAAAGGCAACATGAGGAAATCTTTTTTTATGGAGTAAGTTGTTGGAATGCGTCGACTGTGATTGTGTCTTTCAAAGCAGTTTGAAGACAAAAATGTTTCAGGGCTACAGTGAAACGATAGGGATGTGGATCTTATCAAGCAGTTCTTACAAAGAGTCAACATGGAAATGATTGATGAAATAGCCTCCTTCTGAGCTGCAGCCATTCTTTTTCCGTGAGTGAAAATATCCTTTTAAGTTGTGTTGAGATTTATGTAGGTCCCCAAGCCCCCAGTGGAGATGCTTATCCAAAATGCCAGGTCCTCTCCAATGTGAGTGTTAATTACATCTAATAACTGTGCCCTTTTCAGAAGGGTAACCACTGTCCTTAGTTATAAACTAATAGATTTACAAAGTTGGTGGAGGTATCTGACAAACTCTTTCATTTGGCCATGCTGGATTCTCTCCAATTACCCTTTTAGAGAAATGATGCCTGTGTTATAATGCCCAACAAGTTGAAAGGTCATGTCAGCATCCTTACAACTAAGTATAATAAGATTACTTAACATAAAATTACAAGTGCTGATTTGCATATAAATTAATTTGCCTTGTTTACTTCTGGATCTGCATATCATTATTAGATGCTCAATCTATTAATAATGGAAATGTAAGAGCAGAGAAAATATAAAATCTTGCAATATGTTTTGAGTTTTTTTGTTTAAAAATGAATTCAATGTTCTATATTACTTATGCATTGATTCTGAAATAGTTTAAAAGGAGTGTTCTTGTGATTACATCTCCAGCATATATTAGTAACATGAACATGATTATTTTGAAAGCTGAACTGACAGTAACGTAACAGAAATAAGATAAATTACATTTTAAAAATATCTGAAGGCCTTTTGAATATGTATTATTGGTAATTAGAGTGAATAATTCAAATCCTGGGGAGCACAGGTTAAAAATGAGGACATTAGGACTAAGAAGGGAAGTCAGATGGAGCTTCTTACCACAGCAGTAATAGAATGATGAAGAAATTACTAAGGAATTTTATTGAAGGTGGATAATGTAAACATTCAAGAGGCAATTAGATATGTTTGTGAAAAGAGATGAAGAGAGAAATGAAGTAGTGAAATTGTGAAAGACTCAAACTTGTTCAGCTGGTTTGCCATTCCTGATCCCTATAATTCTTGTTTTAAACAGCCAACAGAAGTTTGTGTTTGTACCAGCGACCTTTAAATTTTGATGGTGGTTAAGAAAAATGAGCTCCTTTTTGCTTTCTTTTGCAAGGCGAATTGACTGGAGAATTAGGTGATGATTCACAATGCATCATCCTGATATCATAAATTTACGATAGTATAACAAATGGTTAATCCCTAACATTGCATAGAGACATGTAACATCAATTAGCTAATACCATAGTGGATTTGGTTACATCTGAGTATTAAAAGCAGATTCATGAAAATTGTGTATATGAAAATTTCCATTTTCAGATGCTGTTGTTCCTTGTAATGCTGTTTACAAATGGAGGCTGTGAAATTCTGATTCATGTTTCATTTTCAAACTACTCAAACATCATTGAATCAGTACTAAATACAGGTGCATTGAATATTAGTATACAAGACTAGTCTTAGATAGGGCAAATTTAAGCCCACACTGTTTGATTTCTTTTCGGGAGGTGCATTGTCACTGTGTTCCATCCAAGATAAAGGGTGAATGAAATTATTTTGTAACTGAACTGTATGAATCTGAATGGCTCAAATTCAATTTTTATTCATTCTCGAGGGAGTTAGCTCGAATGATGTTGGGAAGTGCTGAAATTAGCTTCATACTCTGTGGGACAAGGTGGGAGAGAATTAAGTTTTCATTCTTGATTGCTATCTGGTGAGCTCTGACAGAAATTGGTTGGTGGAAAGAGTAGTTTCGAATTGCTCTTGGTTATGATCCTCCAGTTGCCAACATGAACATTTTAGATTTAGGTTTGGATTTTATTGTCAAGTGTCTCAAGTACAAAAGTTGAGGAGTACAGTGAAAAATGTATAATGTTGCCACATACAGCACCATCTTAGGTACAAAGGTACTTCAAGTACAAATAAACTGAGGTACAAAGTAGTAAAGGAAATAGAGTTTAAAAATTAAGCATTACCTTCATAGAATAAGTCGAAAAATAAAGAAAAAAGGTAAACTTAACATTAAAGTCCTTTTTAATATAAACTAGAGAAATAAAAGAATAAAGGTACAAATTCAATAGTCTTTGATGAGTCCTTCCCTTAGCACACAGTCTGGGTGACCACTGCTGCCTGTTCTCGATGCCATGTTGAGCCCAGGACTGAAAAAAAGAGAGAAAATCACGAAGATTGAAAAAAAAAGGAAAGAGACAGATGGAGTGGATGAGTTCCAGCTGAAGTGTCCTACTCCCACCACCATCTTGGTATACCTTCAAGGAAAGGGAGTGGGAGGAACAGTTGACTTTATGCCACCAATTTTTATTGTCTTTGTAAGGGGATGGTGAGAAATTCTTCCTAAGTCCCCTATTGCACTTTGTCTTTTGGGCAAAATTATTCCAAATATGTTTAACAAAGACACATGATCCTAAGAAGAAAAATGGGTCCAGCTATAGTAAAAGAAAGGAAGATATGCTGTTATGCATAACCTGTCAGGGCATCCGAACATGCTTTCCAACCACTTCAGTGTTTTTCTAATTTAGTCACTATTATAATATAAGAAAGATGGCAGCTGATTTATGCACAACAATTTTCCAGAAACCGTTATAAGCTACCAGATCATCTGTTTTACTGATATTGATTGAAGGGTGAATATTGTCCAGGACACCAAGGAGAACTTGCTCTGCCATTCTTCGCAAAATGCCATTGCATCCTTTGTCTTCCTCTGAAAGGGCAAAGGAGACCGAAGCACTTGCTCATTTAAAACAGCAGCAGGGGAGCTCATTTCTGCAGAACGCCTTTTCCATTTATAAAATGGATTGAAGAATTGTGAAAACTTATAAAAGCTTGCCCTGCATGACAGGAATTATCAGTGCGTCAAAAGTCTGGCATAAGACTGCAGTGAAAATAACAGCAGGCATTCCCTCAGCTTTTGTACATTCAGATATAAGAACAAAACATTTGACAACTATTTTGATAAATTGCTGAGCAGACTCTAATATATACACAACAAATAAAAAATGTTGGAGAGCTTAACTTAGAAACTTTTAACATAAAGAGAATGTTAAAAAGATTACAGAAGAGGAAAGTTAAGTGATGAGCACTATTATGGGCATTGACAAAGTTTATTTGTGCAAGCATTTCACTGCAGGAAAGTTTCAAAATATTAGGAAATAGAAAGAAACTACTTCCATTTTGACAGGACCTTTTAGAGATCAGAAGTGAAATAACTTTACAGAGAGGGTAGTATCCTTGTTGTCAAGTTGCCCTTTATTTACACCTGGAAAGTTCTTGATACTGATCCAGCTTCCTCAGAATGAACAGAATCTCTGACACACGTGTTTATGTGTGTCAGCCAGGGCTCCCTGATTGGACCAAATATTCTATGAGGTCCACTTGTCTGACCTTGTTATAATCACTACATCTCTCCCTATCTGATTCTGAGGACATAGGCCAATTCTCTTTTTTTTCCTGTAGCTCCGGGGGAGTCTCAGCACCAGATCAGGTTTCTCCAACTTTGCCTCTGATACAGGTGGTGTGTAATGCACAGTAACTCATCTCTTGCACCTAGAATTTCTCAGAAGGAATTGATTCTCCTCTTCAGGTGGCAAAGACGTCAAGGTGGTGACATCTGCATGACCATTTCAGATTCTGAGGTATCTTCAAAACTTGGAGAGGGAGAACCCACAGGTTTCAGAACAGTCAGAAAAGCAGTCGAGGAGACAGGCATTTTTTTCTCCCACACCATTTGCAAGTTTGTAGCTTTCATATGGTCCACTTGCTTGTTCAGATACTCAGTCTTTATACATTGGACCTGACCTCGCATCAACCGTACTCTTACCCACGCAGGCCACTCCCGTGGTTCCGAGGCCAAACTTCGTCCCCTGAAGTAAATCGTCTCTCTCACTTAGTGGAGTCTTGTGTCGGGCATTGGCATTCCTAATGCCGTTTCACCCTCCTCCCAGGTTCAGGAAGATCAGATTTAATCTGGTACTAAGTCTATTCCCCATTAACCAATCTGCTGGAGCTATCTCTGTAGTTGCATGAGGAAAGGCCCAATAATCAAATAGGAACTGGGATAGTTTGGTATCCAGTGAAAATGTAAACTCATTCTTTAAGCCTGCCTTCTCAGTTGGGACTGCTTTTTCTGCCAGACCATTGGAAGATTGCTGGTATGGAACTGTCCCTATATGTTCCAATGCCTCTCCCCCAAGTCCCTCCTCCCTACCTTTTATCTTAGCCTGCTGAGCACACTTTCCTCATTCCTGAAGAAGGGCTTATGCCCGAAACATCGATTCTCCTGCTCCTTGGATGCTGCCTGACCTGCTGCGCTTTTCCAGCAACACATTTTCAGCTCTGTCCCTATATGTTGACTACCATTTGACTTTAGGAAATACTCAAATTTCCTGCTGGTAACCTATGGCCTGTTACCTATGACCAACACATCTGGAGTCTATGTATTGCAAAAGATGCGAGCAGTTTTTCTATCATTGTCTCTGTGTTTGACTAATGAACTCTGTGCACCCAGCTATTTTGAGTGGGCATCCACAATGACTAAGAATCTTGAGCCCATGATAACATGTAACTGAGTCCAGGGTTTACCCAACCATTCCCACGAATGTGGGGGAGCTGCTGGTGATAATTTTTGTTCTCGTTGGCATCCTGTGCTCCGCCTCACCAATGTAGCTACGTCTGCTTCCAGTCCCAGTCACCCGGCATAACTTCTTGCTAACATCTTCATTTTGAAAACCCTTGGATGACCCTGGTGGAGTTCAGCCAGTATTTGGCAGTGATCTTTACTCAGAACAATAACTCTTGCTTCCCATAATAAGATGCCATCCTCTTCTGTGATCTGATTACTCAGAGTACAAAACGTTCTTAATTCTCTTGGGTTGGCTCTTTTGTTTCCCCCATCACCATTAGCTGTTTCAATTTTGCCAGATCTTTCTGCATCCAAAGTCTGATATTGTCAGAAAATGTGTCCAGAAAATTTAAAAACCATCATGGGCTCTTCCAGTGGTTGTATCTCCGACGGGGAGGTGATTCAATGTGTCCACATTTGCTACTTGCCCCCTCCCCCCCGCCGATGGTGTTCCAACTTGTAATTATACCCACTTGGATGAGAGCCCACCACTGAATTCAACCTAAAACTGTGAGCAGTACTGCCTTGCCCTCTTTAAGTAGACCTAACAGGGATTTGTAGTCTGTTGTTGCCATAAATTTACGTCTGTACAGGTATTGGTGGAATTTCCTGACTCTAAATATGGCAGCTCAGTGGTTAGCATTGCTCCCTCGCAGCATGAGAGAGACCCAGGTTCAATTCCAGCCAGAGATGACTGTATGAAGTTTGCACATTCTCCCCATGTCTGTGCGAGTTTCATCCAGTGTTCTGGTTTCCTCCCACAGTCCATAGATGTGTAGATTAGGTGAATTGTACATGCTATGTTGCCCATAGCATCCAGGTATTGTGTAGGTTAGGTGGATTAGCCATGAGAAATGCAGGGTTACAAGGATAGAGTAAGGGGAGTGAGACGGTCTTACCTTCGCTGCTGCTCGCACTGGAAATGCAATAGATGTGTAGATTAGGTGGATTGTACAAGCTATGTTGCCCATAGCATCCAGGTATTGTGTAGGTTAGGTGGATTAGCCATGAGAAATGCAGGGTTACAAGGATAGAGTAAGGGGAGTGAGTCTGGGTGGGTTTCTTTTCAGAGAATTGGTGTGGACTTATTGGGCTGAATGGCCTGTTTCCACACTGTAAGGATTCTATGATTCTATGACTGCCAAATTGTCCTTCTCTATCTGGATGTATTCATGCTGTGCATCAGCCAAAGTCCTGAATACATGTGCTATTGGGTATTCCTCCCCATTGGTCCACCTATGAACTATTACTACCCCAATGGCGTTTGGGGAGTCAACACATGTCATTACCAGGCGAAAGTGAGGACTTGCTGATGCTGGAAATCAGAGTCTAGGTTAGAGTGGTGCTGGAAAAGCACAGCCGGTCAGGCAGCATCCGAGGAGCAGGAAAATCAGGAAAGCCCTACAGTCTTGATGAAGGGCTTTCGCCCGAAACATCAATTTTCCTGCTCCTCGGATGCTGCCTGACCGGCTGTGCTTTTCCAGCAACACTATAATCTAGACATGTCATTACCAGATCTTGCTTGGGATCAGATGGTCCCAACACCTTAGAGGATGACAGCTGTTTCTTCACTTCCTGGAAAAGTATGGCTTGGCTACATGGTCATTTCTAGGCTGACCCTTTTTTAAGAATTGATGCAAAGGTGTCAAGATGGAGGCCAGGTTATGCATGAACTTTCTGTAATAGCTCACCAGCCCAAGTTCCAGACCAAAGCTCCAGTACAAATGTGGGAGCCGTCGCATTTTGAATGCCCTCACTTAATCTTCCAATGGATGTAACTTGGTTTTGTCGAGTAGGTCACTTGGGGTGCTTTGAGCAAACATCTTTCCCCTCTAAGGCATATGCCTGCCTGGAATAAACATCTAAGGACTATGTCCCATTTCTATCAGTGCTCCTTATTGGTCATCTCTGCTATTATGACATCATCTAGATAAACGGTGACCTGGAATAAACCTTGTAAAATGTTCTCCATTGTCCCCTGAAAAATTGTACAGGCTGATGATACTCAAACGGCAGTCACGTATATTGGTACAAACTCTCCTGGGTATTAATTGTACCATACTTCTGAGAATCCTCATCTAACTGCATTTGAAAGTACACATGGCTCATGTCCAGCTTCATGAAGGACAGCCCCCTGACAGCTTTGTGTGTAATTTCTCTAGACGAGGGTTGGGAATTTATCCAGCTGTGAAAAGCAGTTTCCCATTTGTTTCCCACAAAGATGAACCCATTGGGCTTCCCAATCAGTATGATTGGTGCTGTCCATTCCACAACCTGGGCTGGTTTGATGATTCCTTCACTTTCCAGCCTCCTGATTTCTGTCTCTATTTCTGCCTGTAAGGCAAATGGTACTGGGTTGGCCTTGCAGAATCGAGGAATTGCTTTCTGGTCAACATGCAGGGTGGCCTTGGCTTCTTTGATTATTGCTAGACCTTCCTGAAAAATGTCCGAGTATTTAATTAGGACTTCACTCAGGCATCCATTTTCTAATCAAAACAATGTCCAGCCAATCTAGGTGAATCTTTCTCAATGAATTTTGCCCCATTAAGCTTGGCCCCAAGCCTTGTACAATACTCAGTGTTAACTAAACTAGCTGCTATCATAAGAAAATAGAGCCAAATTTGTATCCTTCAACTACAACAGTTCCCCTTCTTGGTTCTCAGTCCAGCTGAGGGCTTGTACCATCTTAAGGTTTGGAGTCCAGTTCAAATTTTGTTGTAGCCAACCACTGAAACGGCCGAGCTGGTATTGACCTCCATTAGAACAGGGTGACCATTTAACCATTTGGTCTAGGCTTGGCTTTGTTTTGAGGTTTTGCCGAGGACTGACCAAGAGTCTCTCTGTTCAGGATATGTCTTGAATGACGTTAAGCAATTGTCTTCACTCAAGTGGTGTTATGGAAGCTCAGTCATACTGGCGTGGGTGATTGCTTCCGTCAGAATATCATGCAACTCATATGCTCCACTGGCAGCATTTTCTAATGATAAACATAGTTGTATTTTCAGTTTGAAGTCCAGTTCAGCTTTAGCTGGTGGACTGTTTTGCATGGTTACATCATTAATCCCATTTTTGTCACCACTGAAATAACTTCACAGATGGTCTCACCAATTCACGCTAAATAAGTCCTTAAGGGTTATAATCTCCTGATTACTGTCTGAGCCGATAGCAAATTGGCATAGGGGCACAAGGATAAGCAAAATAAACATGTGGCAAAAAGAGTGGTGCACAAAAGAGGAGTTCCTTTACCTGGGGCACTGGCACCAGTATTGGAACAGGAGGGATCTGCACCATTGAGACGGTCTCCACCTGAATCAATCTGGGACCAGTGTTCCAGAGAAAATGGTGAATAGGGTGGTCAACAGGACTTTAAACTAGAAAGAGGGGAGGATGGGAAGGAGTATAATGGTCAATGGGAAACAAAGAAGCAGGTTAACATCTGTGGGTGTGGATTCAAATGGTTGGAAAAATATGAGAAAAGGAAAGGAAAGGAAAACTCAAGAGAGGTTATTAAAGTTTCCAGCAAACAGAATAGGCCAGAGTATTTAGAAAGGGTTAGGAATCAAACTTCAAGCACACTGGATAAATGAATGACAGTGAGAAGAGGGAGGTTAATACAGGACTGAAGGCATTGTATCTGAATGCACACAGCATATGAAAGAAGATAAGTCAGATTGAAATTATTAGGTATGGTGTGGTGGGCATCACGGAGATGAGGCTGCAAGGGGATCAGGATTGGGAGCGAAATGTCCAAGGGTAGACATCCTATCAAAAAAACAAGCAGGTGGGCAGAGGAGATGGGCTTGCCTTATTAGTAAGAAATGAAATTAAATCAGTAGTAAGAAAAGTAGAATCTGTGTGGGTAGAGTTGAGAAACCACAAATGTAAGAAAGCCATAGTGGAAGTTATATGTAGGCGTCCAAATCGTAGTCAGGATTTGGGGCACAAGATACACCAGAAGATAGAAAAGGTGTGTAAGAAAGGCAAGTTAACAGTGATCATGGAGAATTTCAAAATGCAGGTGGACTTGGAAAATCAGGTTGATAGTAGATCACAAGAAAAGGAATTTGTGGAATGTCTACGAGATGGCTTTTTGGAGCAGCTTGTGGTGGACCCCACTAGGGAGCAAGCAATTCTGGATTTAGTGTTGTGCAATGAGGCGTACTTGATAAGGGAGCTTAAGGTAAAGGAACCCTTCGGAGACAGCGATCATAATATGATAGAATTTACTGTGCAATTTGAGAGCGAGAAGGTGGAATCAGATGTAACAATATTACAGTTGAATTAAGGCAATTACAGAGGCATGAGGGAGGAGCTGACCAGAATGACTGGCAGAGAAGCCTAGAAGAAAGTCAGTGGAACAGCAATGTTGGTAGTTTTTGGGAGACAAAGCAAAAAATCATTCCTCGGAAAAAGAAGCAGCCTAAAGGTACATTGAGGCAACCATAGCTGACAAGGGAAGTCAGGGACAGTATAAAAGCAAAAAAGAAAGCATGTGATGTGGCGGGGGCAGTACTAAGACCAACAGAGGACAACAAAAAAAGAAATAAGAAGGGAGAAGAGTAAAATGAGGATAAGCTAGACAGTAATATAAAATGGGATTGCAAGAGTTTCGTTAGATATATAAAGGGCAAAAGAGATGCAAAAGTGAACATTGGACTGCTGGAAAATGACACTGGAGAAGTAGTGATAGGGACCTGAATAAGTACTTTGTGCCAGTCTTCACGGTGGAACATGTGAGTAATATCCCAAAAATTCAAGAGAGTCAGTGGGCAGAGGTGAGAATGGTGGTCATGACTAAGTACAAGGTGCTAGAAAAACTGAAAGGTCTGAAGTGGATAAATAACTTGGACCAGATGGACTACACTTCAGAGTTCTGAAGGAGATAGCTGAAGAGATTGTGGAGGCGTTAGTGGTGATCTTTCAGAAATCACTGGAGGGCCCCAGATGAGTGAAAAATTGCTAATGTAACCCCTGTTTAAGAAGGGAATAAGGCAAAAGACAGGAAATTACAGGCTGACTAGCCTGACCTTGGTCATTGGTTAGATTTTGGAGTCCATTGTGAAAGATGAGATTTCTGAATACTTGAAGTGCATGGTAAAATAGGGTGAAGTCAGCATAGTTTCACCAAGAGGAGGTAAGGAGCATCTTAGTTCCAGGAGAGCCAATGAATGTTATGTACCTTGACTTCCAGAAGGCCTTTAACAAGGTGCCACAGAGCAGGCGACTGTGTAAGATAAGGGCCCATAGTGTGAGAGGCAAGGTACTGGCATAGATATAAGATTGGCTGTCTGTCAGAAAGCAGAGAGTGGGGATAAATGGGTCTTCTCAGGATGGCAACCGGTGCTTAGTGGTGTTCCACAAGGGTCAGTGTTAGACTACAACCTTTCCATTTCTGCATTAACAATCTGGATGAAGGAATTGAGGGCATTCTGGCTAAGTTTGCACATTATACAAAGATAGGTAGAGGGACAGGTAATATTGAGGAAACGGGGAGGCTGCAGAAAGATTTGGACAGGTGAGGAGAGAGAGTAAAGAAGTGGCAGATGGAATACAACATGGGTAAGTGTAAGGTCATACATTCATGTAGGAAGAATAGTGGTGTGAACTATTTTCTACATGGGGAGAAATTTTAGAAAGTTAAAGTGCAAAGAGACTTGGGAGTTCTTGTCAATGATTCTCTTCAGGTAAACTTGCAGGCTGATCAGTAGTTAGAAAGGCAAATACAATGTTGACACTTATTTCGAGAGGACTTGAATATAAAAGCAGAGATGTACTTCTGAGGGTCTATAAATCTCTGGTCAGACCAGATTTTGAGTATTGTGAGCAATTTTAGGTCCATTTCCAAGGAAGGGTTTACTGTGCCTGGAGCGGGTCCAGAGGAGGTTCACGAGAATGATCCCAGGAATGAAAGGCTTAACATATGAAGAATGTCTGAGCAATTTGATTCTATACTTGATGGAGTTTCAAAGGATGAGCGGGGATCTAATTGACACTTAGAGAATACTGAATGGCCTGGACAGGATGGACATTGGGGAGATGTTTCCTTTGGTAAGAGAGACTAGGACCTGAGGGCACAGCCTCAGAGTAATGGGCAGACCCTTTAGAGCAGAGATAAAGAGAAACTTCTCCAGCCAGAGAGTGGTGAACCTGTGGAATTCCACAGAAGGCTGTGGAGGCCAGGTCATTGAGAATATTTAAGACAAAGATAGATTGGTTCTAGATTGTCAAGATGATCAAGCATTACAGGGAGAGCATGAGAGAATGGGGCTGTGAAACTTACCAGCCATGATTGAATGATGGAGCAGACTTGGTGGTCTGAATGACTTAATTTCTGCACCTATGTCTTATTGTGTTTATTTACGGAGAAAGTAACATCAAAGATGAAGAGACAATGCAAGGGAAAGTCTTCTCATAAAGCATTTCTAAATTCAAAAGGTGGATGTGATGCATCCGAAGATTAACATGATTCATAGAATATAGAAGAATACAGCGCAGTACAGGCCCTTTGGCCCTCGATGTTGCGCCGATCCAAGCCCACCTAACCTATACTAACCCACTATCCTCCATATACCTATCCAATGCCCGCTTAAATGCCCATAAAGAGGGAGAGTCCACCACTGCTACTGGCAGGGCATTCCATGAACTTACGACTCGCTGAGTGAAGAACCTACCCCTAACTTCAGTCCTATATCTACCCCCCCTTAATTTAAAGCTATGCCCTCTTGTAATACCCGACTCCATACGCGGGAAAAGGTTCACACTGTCAACCCTATCTAACCCCCTAATCATCTTGTTTTTTGTGTTAATTTGATTCTTGCTTTTTGTGTTAATTTGTTGCTCATTTTTCAACCATAAACTGTTGGTTAGCATAAATATGTCGAGGAAAACCAAAATACTTTTCCTATCAGTACGTAGCCTCTCCATTGACTGGTCCTCTGAGTGCCACATGGAAACTGGGTCCCTTGTAGCCATAGGCTGATGCTTTAAGGATCTTGAGCAAATTTGGATTCAGACTTAAGTCCACCTGACTCTCTCTTCGATGGTAGGTAAGTTGATTCTGAAAGATAGGATTTACATGTATTTGGAGAAGCAAGGAATGATTCGAGACAGTCAGCTTGTGTGAGGAAAATCATGTCTCGCAAAAATGATTGAGTTTTTTTGAGGAAGTAACCAAGAAAGTTGATGAGGGCAGAGTGATAGACATTGTTTATTTGGACTTTAGTTTGGCATGGCCGATGGGTTAGTAAAGTTGGACCACATGAGATTCAGGACAAGCTTGCCAATTGGATACAAAATTAGCTTAAAGGCTGGAGACCGAGAGTGATGGTAGAGGGTTGTTTTTTTTGGACTGGAGGCCTGTTACCATTGATATTCCACAGGGTTTGGTACTGGGTCCACTTTTTTTTGTAATTTATATAAACGATTTAGATGAGAATATAAAATGTATGGTTATTAAGTTTGTGGATGACACCAAAACTGATGTGGAATGTGAAGCAGGTTATGTAAGTTTACAAAGAGATCTTGATCAGTTGGGTCAATGGGCTGAAGATTGGTGGATGGAGTTAATTTGGATAAATGTAAGGTATTGCATTTTGATAAAACAGACAAGGGCAGGATTTATACAATTAGAAGTAGAATTTTGGGTAGTATTGGAGAGCAGAGAGATGTAGGGCTTCAGATTCATATTTCTTCGAAGTTTGCATCACATATAGACAGGGTGGTTAAAAAAGCATTTAACACGCTTACCTTCATTGCTCAGACCTTTTGAGTATAGAAGTTGGGACAATATGTTTAGATTAGATTAGATTACTTACAGTGTGGAAACAGGCCCTTCGGCCCAACAAGTCCACACCGACCCACCGAAGCCCAACCCACCCAGACCCATTCCCCTACACCTAACGCTAGGGGCAATTTAGCATGGCCAATTCACCTGACCTGCACATTTTTGGACTGTGAGAGGAGGAAACCGGAGCACCCGGACGAAACCCACGCAGACACGGGGAGAATGTGCAAACTCCACAAAGTCAGTCATCTGAGGCAGGAATTGAACACAGGTCTCTGCGCTGTGAGGCAGCAGTGCTAACCACTGTGCCACCGTGCTGCCCACGTTGACGTTATACGATGGATATTATTAAGCTGGAGAGGGTTCAGAAGAGATTTACCAGGATGTTGCTTGGAATGGAAGGTTTGAACTATAAGGAGAAGCTGGATAAGCTGGAACTTTTTCACTGGAGTGTAGGAGGTTGAGGGGTGGCCTTATAGTGGTTTTACAAAATATGAGGGGGTTTAAATGAGATGAATGGCTGGTGTCTTTTCCTTAGGGAGGGGAATTTCAAGATGGGGACAGGCATATTTTTAAGGTGAGTGAAAAAAGATTTAAAAAAGAAATGGGGACAATATTTTTACACAGAAAATGGTTCGAGTGTGGAATGAACTTTCAGAGGAAGTGGCGGTTGCAGGTACAGTTACAATATTTAAAAGATATTTAGGTAAGTACATGCTTAAGAAATGTTTGGAGGGATATGGGCCAAGTGCAGGCAGGTGGGACTAGTTTAGTTTGGGATTATGTTCGGCTTGGACTGGTTGGACCAAAGGGTCTGTTTCTGTGCTATATGACACCAGCATATACACTTGCCCTGGCATTTATCAACCAAGCTCCCAGCGATAAGTGAATGGTTCAACTGCTATGTTGAAGGCTGAGGGGGCAAAGGGAGAAAACTCTGGAGGAAACCCAAGGAAGATGCCTAATTCTATGTTTTTTTTTTCCCCAGCATCCTAATCAATGCTCTGCATTCATAGAATCATAGCATCCCTACAGTATTAAAGCAGGCCATTCGGCCCATCTAGTCCACACTGAATCTTCGAAGAGCATCCCACCCAGACCCACTCCATCCCTATATCCCTGTATTTCCCACATGCTAATCTACCATGACCACATACCCCTTGAAATCATGGACAATTTGCCAATGCCAATCCACTAACCTGCACTTGTTTGGACTGCGAGAGAAAATCACAGCACCCAGAGGAAACCTACGCAGGTACAGGCAAACTCTACATGGTCACTCGAGGCTGGAATTGAACCTGGGTCCCTGGTGCTGTGAAGCAATAGTGCTAAACACTGAACCACTGGCACCAACTGCTTGGTGCCAAACTGGGAGGTCAAATTGGGCGGTCTTAATGTTTGTGAAACCTAGGGCCTCCACAAACATTTCCTAGATATATGCTGTTGTGAGGGCACACCAAGATAATACAATACATGGGGACATGATGATCCCAGCAAGACTGACATGGAGAGTGGTGCTATGTGCTATGTGCTATCTCCAGTGGGAGGGAGTATCATATCCACACTCAGCCCTGAATAAAATAATTATTAACTCTCCACAGTCCATCTGCTTCAATGGAAGCTTCGCATATTTGCTTATCAAGGCAAGCAAATAAAATAAACAAAAGGAAAGGAATGGCAACTCTTAAGTTGGCAAGTTGGAACATCAGGACCATATGCGTTAGACTGGTACCTGATTTCTAGCTGCTGAATAATGCAAGCAAGAAAGCTGTAATTATCAAAGAATTTGATAGGTAAACGTTGACATAGCTTCCCTATAAGAAGACAAGGTTCACTGAGAGTATCACTGAACAAAAACCATTACTCATTCTATTGGCAGTGCAAGAGTTCACAGGCGACTCCTAAGCAGGAAATGGGCTTCTCTGCAACAAACTTGCTGCTTCAATTACAGACGATTCCACAAATATCTGAAAAATGTGAAAAACAGATGAAGCTAGCTGTCTCATGCTGCTACTTCATAGTAGACACACATTTGGTACTTTCCACTACAGAATGCTGTTGTTGAGCCAATGAAATGTTCTACCGAACACACAAATGAGTAATGTGATATGTGTTTCAGTGCTTTTGCAATGCCAGGTACAATAGCCAAATGTCTTAACGACCAGTGGACCATCTGAAATTACATGTTCTGATAACTGTCTGCAGAGGGCAGCATGCCAATCATACTCAACTAGCCTGTGCTTTTAAAATTTAGAGCATAGTATCTAGCGCTAGATGTGTTTCTGCTGTTAGACAATGTTTCCAGTAGACCAAAGCTCTCCTCTGGGTGGAGTCATGCCTGTCACTAAGGAAGATAGTTATGGTTGTTGAAAGTCAGTCATCTCAGCTTCAGGGCATTATTCGCAAGAGTTCCTCTGAACAATGTTCTAGACCCAACCATCTTCAGGTGTTTCAACTCCATCATAAGATCAGAATTAGGAATGTCCGCTGATGACTGAACTATGAATAGCACCATTTCTGACTCCTCAGATGCTGAAGCAGTCCATGTCCAAATGCAACAAGACCTGGACAATAGGTTTGGATAAAAATATTGGTAAATAACATTCTCACCACAGAAATTCCAGGCAATGACCATCTCCAACAAAATGAAATCTGACCACCTACCAGCACTGAAGCTTCCAATACCAACATCCTGAGAGTTACCATTTATCAACACCTGAACTGGGCGAGGCACATAAATACTGTGGCTACAAGAGACATTAGGGGCTAGGACACAGATTCAATCAATAAGCACATTGACCTGGACCCAATATACCGACTACTGTAGCGGACAGCTGGAACTGACAACCGGAAGCGGCAGGTACAAATCACTATAAATGCCGGAGGTAACATCACAGAAGCGTTTAACAGGAGGCTCCCAAGCACTGAGGATGTCACCTAGACAGGAGCTGAAACGTCTGCAACACAAATTCCCAGGTCGGCGAACAGAACCACAACAAGGGGCTAGGACTACTGCAGCAAGTAACTTAACCCTACCTCACCAAAGTCTGTCCATCATCTACAAGGTACATGCCAAGAATGTGATATAACACTTCCCACTAGCTTAGGTGACAGCTCAAACAACATTCAAGAAGCTGACACCATCCAGCACAAAGCAGCCTGCTTGATTGGTACCACATCCACAAATATTCATTTCCTCCACCACTAATGCGCATTAGCAGCATTGTGTACCATTTACAAGTTGCACTGCAGAAATTCATCAAGGGTCTTTAGACAGTACCTTCCATACCCATTATCACTATAGTTTAGAACAAGTGCAACAGATACAAAGTAGTATCATCATTGATTGCATGTTCCCCTCCAAGAACCTAACCATCCTGACATGGACCTATAATGCCATTCCTTCAGTTGCTGATCAAAATGTTGGAATTTCCTACTTAACAGCATTGTGATGTAACTAAACCAAATGGATCCCAACAGTTCTTGAATCATAGAGTTTGCAGTACAAAATAGGCCCATTGAGTCTGCACCAACAAAATAAACTACTCTAAATCTACACTCATGCAACTTTCCTCCATTTACTCTGGAGCCTTGAATATTATGACATTATAAATGCTCATCCAAATACTTTTTAAAGGTTGTGCATCATCCATCCTCCCAAGTAGTGCATTTCAAATTCAAACTATTCTCTGCGTGAGAAAAAAATTCCACTGGTGACTTCTGCTCTAGAACATGAGTAATTTGTAAGGCCTTCAGATTCCTGGAGCAACCATGCAATAATGTCACAAAGCTGGAGATAATTGAATATAAATAATATAGTACAGGCAGAGTTAGAACTCTCTAGAAGACTCAGAGAAGCACATGGGCATGAGCACACAAAGAAAATAGATTAGTTCTTATTTAATATAACTTTAAACTAAAGCTTGGTTTGTCTATGATTAGTATATGCAGCAGGGTTTAGGGTTCGATCTGAACTTCGATCTGAAGTAAGCCTGAAGACACTCCTTGCCTTTGCCTTCATAACTAGTCTATAAGGACCCAAACTCATAATGTGGCAGCAAACCACATGATAAAAGAGGAAGGATAGCCTCGGGTACGGATGAATAACCTCACCCATTTTTGTCTGTAGATGACTGTCTTATTCAGATTTAATAAAATCATGAGTGATTAAGAGAGAAAATTCTCAAGGCTTTTGAATCAACCTTGATGCATGATAACTATCTTAATTCAGCTCCATCTGAAGTAGTGCTGTGTAGGCATCAGTTTCTGAGATCAATAGCAACATAATGATAGTTGCAGAATTAAGTGAGTAACCTGAGAACACTGTTTTTTTGCATGCATGCAGCTGCCACACTTGTAGGCCACAGCAAACTCTCTCCGTCCTCTGTGTGTGTGTGTGTCTCTCTCTCTCACACACTTGCTCTCTCTCTCTTTCTCTTTCTCTCTATACTAACTACAGCTTCCATCCTAAATGTTCATCAAAAGGCGCCCTGCAGGAAGATGGAGTTAGATGCTCTTTATTGCAGTTCATGTCTCTTGCCACATTTATCAGTAAAATTGGATTACCAGTTGGCAGCTGCAGGTAGACAAGGTTCCGCAGTGATTAAATATGCAGACTGGCTATATTCACGGTGACAGACCTCTGCTTATTCCACTGCAAACACCATCTGTCTGTTAAGGGCTCTCAGTTCCTGAAATTTTGTATGAAAATAAATCATCGGTATCTTCACATTATTGTTTGAAAGAAGCAAAAATGTAAAGGATAAATCCATAAATGGTAGCTGTCAGGCATATGCCAGTATTTCCATCAGTACATAATTATGAAATTAATACCTTATTTATTTGCAAGTAAAATTTTGGTATAAGATGTCTGGGTATTGCATTTCATTCATCAGTTAGTAGAAGAAATACGTGGTTAAAATGCAACATAAATCAATATTACTGACTACCTTTTTCATTCCCTTCACTTAGTCCCTATGATTTACCTGAGAGGCTGGGTGCAGGGCGGAAATGGGTGATGGTCTGATTATGCCAGTTGATGCAGTACAGACCATGAGCCTGCCACCTATGCCTTATCCTCTTTCTATTATTCTGAGTTGGAAAGGAATCTGGAATCCTTACATAATTAAAAATAGAGAGTGCTGGAGAAACACAGCAGGTCATACTGTTTTCCAGAGCTTTCAGTTTTTATTTCAGATTTCCAGTATCTGGAGCATTTCAGAATTTTGTTCCAGAATCATGTGCTGAGCTTTCATTTACCTAGCTGGGATCGTATCGTCAGATTGGAATATATAAACTCTAGGACTCTGCATATAAACACTGTGAATCCCACCTACAACAGGGATGATATAAAGCAGTCATTTATTCAAGAGCTGATGTTGTTATTGCTGCTGGGACTTGACTACCCCTGCCATTAAAACTTCTGCTGGAGCAACTGGTCCTGCCTCTTATGTTGGAGATACATGGGTCCGGCCGTTTGCTGGGAAATTGTTTCAACTGCTTTGGCTAGAAATGACTGATCTTATCACTCTGCTGGGAATAGCTGACCTGCTAGTTTTCTTCCCTCGTCTACCCACAGTGGTATGGAATGCTTAGTGCTCCATCTAGTGACTTAGCTAAGAGAATGTTTTCAATCTTTTGTGTTTATGACATTAAACTTCTCAAATCAAGATTATTTAATCCTATTGAAGTGAGAATATAATTGAACATTGTTTACTAATGAGATATCAAGAAATAGGAACAGGAGTAGGCCATTCAGCCCCTCAAGCCTTCTCTACCATTCATTAAGATCATTTCTGATTGGATTGAGGTCTCAACTCCACTTGCCTGCCTGCCAACAATAAACCTTGACTGCTTTCTCAATTAAATTCTGTCTAAATCAATATAAATATGTTAAGTGACCCAAGTGGAATCTTGTACTGCTTCAGGGAGCAGGAAGCAAAGTGGAGGGAATATGCTAATTGGACAAAAGACAAAAAATCATATTCCTGATGGTGGGATTGAGCTCCCCAGTGTTAAGGACTAGGAAGCCCTTTTGCATGCATTAGTGTCATATGGCTTGTTTAAAGACCAGTTTGCTAGTTTTTGTGTGAACAAGAAATATTTGCCTTCAATTTCATGTCTGTATGGTGTACAGCAGGTGAGGTAGATATCTTCCTGTTGCTGTCTTGTTCTTTATGGGAAGCCTTTGTTTACGCTGTCTCAGAATTGAGATCATGTGGTGGTAGTCTAAGTTGTATGAGGAATGGAGGTGGATGCTGGAGAGGAATGGGCATTGGTTAACAAAGCTGGACAAAAAGTGTAAGTCTGTCTGGGCAAGGTTGAAAGCTTGGCTGGAGCTGGAGGCAAATTGACTGTGGCAGGGTGGAAAGGTCAAAGGATTTAGGTGTAGGCACCCACTATGAGAATCTGGGTGATGTTGCTGCCTTGCAATGAATGAATGCCCCTTTATACCCCTTTAGTATGATACCAGGACCTTCAATGCTGTAAGATAACAGCAGGAGCATCAACTTTTCGCTTCCACCACAATATATATTATGCTCCTGATGTGTGTATATTTATTAAGCTGTGATCTATGTAATCATGTGAATTAAGATGACTCATCTCCAAATCAGAAATGGCATTTAGTTTTATGCCCAGAGTTGAACTTCTACTCCAAAACAGAAGATTCTGCCCATAGACTCCACTACTGTTTGGGGAAGAGAAATCCAAAGACTAATGATCCTCTGAGAGAAGAAATTCCACCTCATCTTAAACTTGGCTCTTCAACAAAAAAAAGTGACAAAATAGTTCAATTTATTCATATTCTTAATCGGTCTGGAGCTCAAACAGAACAAATCTGTTAGAGTAATGGAATTTTTTTTATTGATCCCTAATGGTCAGTGGTGATTCTGAGATCGGAGACTTGCTGGCGTCAGCAGTAAACATTGTCAATTTTATCCAGTTTTGCTGCTCCCACAAATGTGCATTTTTTTTTTCATAAAAAGTCACATTGCTTTTTGGAAAAGTAAACTCTAAGCCTCACTCCTGTGGAGGCCTCTGTGTAACCGTGACCAGTAAGTTATGTTTTTATTGCTTTTAACATGTGAGTTACACTACTGCAAATAATATTTTAAAAGTGGATATTTCTTGTCAAATCAACTTTATCCTGCTCCTTCTGTTCTGTGAGCACTGGGCTACAAACACTGGTGAGCATCAGGGTTAGGGTCCAGCATCGATCTGACCTGCACTAGGTTGGAAATCTGCACTACAGCAGTGAGGCAGATGAGGGGAAGACCTACTTGCACAAAAGAAAACATTGAAGAGGAATCTTGCCAGGTCTTTCATCAGATGTCTCATGGGAGTGTGTATAGCCAAAGAGGGCATTAGGAACCTGGAAGCAGCTTGTGTTCTTGGCAGTACAGACACTAAGATTATTAGTTCCAAGCAAATGTTAAGTTAGCAAAACTCCATCAAAAATGACAGTAAGGAGAGCCAAGTCCTTGCATGTAATTTAGAAGTTGAATATCCAACACTGTACATTGAATATGAAACAATTAGCACTGCCTGTGGAGTTTGGCTACAGAATAGCCAGCTTATGTGTGCAGTTTGGATCTGAATAGCCAGCACCGTGTGCAGTCTGAATATGAATATCCAGCACCGTGTGCAATTTGGTTATGAATATACAGCACCGTGTGCAGTCTGAATATGAATATACAGCACCGTGCGCAGTCTGAATATGAATATACAGCACTGTGTGCAATTTGGATATGAATATCCAGCACTGTGTACAGTTTGGATCTGAATAGCCAGCACCGTGTGCAATGTGGATATGAATATCCAGCACCGTGTGCAATTTGGATATGAATATCCAGCACCGTGTGCAATTTGGATATGAATATTCAGCACCGTGTGCAATTTGGATATGAATATAGAGCACCGTGTGCAGTTTGGATATGAATATCCAGCACGGTGTGTTTGAATATGAATATCCAGCACCGTGTGCAATTTGGATATGAATATCCAGCACTGTGTACAGTTTGGATATGAATATCCAGCACCGTGTGCAGTCTGAATATGAATATACAGCACCGTGTGCAATTTGGATATGAATATCCAGCACGGTGTGTTTGAATATGAATATCCAGCACCGTGTGCAATTTGGATATGAATATCCAGCACCGTGTACAGTTTGGATATGAATATCCAGCAACGTGTGCAGTCTGAATATGAATATACAGCACAGTGTGCAGTCTGAATATGAATATACAGCACTGTGTGCAATTTGGATATGAATATCCAGCACGGTGTGCAGTCTGAATATGAATATACAGCACAGTGTGCAGTCTGAATATGAATATACAGCACTGTGTGCAATTTGGACATGAATATCCAGCACCGTGTGCAATTTGGATATGAATATCCAGCACCGTGTGCAGTCTGAATATGAATATACAGCACCGTGTGCAGTTTGGATATGAATATCCAGCACCGTGTGCAGTCTGAATATGAATATACAGCACAGTGTGCAGTCTGAATATGAATATACAGCACAGTGTGCAATTTGGATATGAATATCCAGCACCGTGTGCAGTCTGAATATGAATATACAGCACCGTGTGCAATTTGGATATGAATATCCAGCACCGTGGCAGTCTGAATATGAATATACAGCACCGTGTGCAGTTTGGATATGAATATCCAGCACCGTGTGCAGTCTGAATATGAATATACAGCACCGTGTGCAATTTGGATATGAATATCCAGCACCGTGTGCAGTCTGAATATGAATATACAGCACAGTGTGCAGTCTGAATATGAATATACAGCACCGTGTGCAATTTGGATATGAATATACAGCACTGTGTGCAGTTTGGATATGAATATCCAGCACCGTGTGCAATTTGGATATGAATATCCAGCACCGTGTGCAGTTTGGATATGAATATCCAGCACCGTGTGCTGTTTGAATATGAATATCCAGCATCGTGTGCAGTTTGAATATGAATATCCAGCACCGTGTGCAGTTTGGATATGAATATCCAGCACCGTGTGCAGTCTGAATATGAATATACAGCACCGTGTGCAATTTGGATATGAATATACAGCACCGTGTGCAGTCTGAATATGAATATACAGCACCGTGTGCAATTTGGATATGAATATACAGCACCGTGTGCAGTTTGGATATGAATATCCAACACCGTGTGCAATTTGGATATGAATATCCAGCAACCGTGTGCATTTGGATATGAATATACAGCACCGTGTGCAGTCTGAATATGAATATACAGCACAGTGTGCAGTCTGAATATGAATATCCAGCACCGTGTGCAGTTTGAATATGAATATCCAGCACCGTGTGCAGTCTGAATATGAATATACAGCACCGTGTGCAATTTGGATATGAATATCCAGCACCGTGTGCAGTCTGAATATGAATATCCAGCACCGTGTGCAGTCTGAATATGAATATCCAGCACCGTGTGCAGTTTGGATATGAATATCCAGCACCGTGTGCAGTCTGAATATGAATATATACAGCACAGTGTGCAGTCTGAATATGAATATACAGCACCGTGTGCAATTTGGATATGAATATACAGCACCGTGTGCAGTTTGGATATGAATATCCAACACCGTGTGCAATTTGGATATGAATATCCAGCACCGTGTGCAGTTTGCATATGAATATCCAGCATCGTGTACAGTTTGCATATGAATATCCAGCACCGTGTGCAATTTGGATATGAATATCCAGCACCGTGTACAGTTTGCATATGAATATCCAGCACTGTGTGCACTTTGGATATGAATATCCAGCACTGTGTGCATTTTGGATATAAATATCCAGCACTGTGTGCAATGTGGATATGAATATCCAGCACCGTGTGCAATGTGGATATGAATATCCAGCACCGTGTGCAATTTGGATATGAATATACAGCACCGTGTGCAATTTGGATATGAATATACAGCACCGTGTGCAGTTTGGACATGAATATCCAGCAGAGTGTGTGCAGTTTGGATATGAATATCCAGCACCGTGTGCAGTTTGGATATGAATATAGAGCACCGTGTGCAGTTTGGATACGAATATACAGCACCGTGTGCAGTCTGAATATGAATTTCCACCACCGTGTGCAATTTGGATATGAATATACAGCACCGTGTGCAGTTTGGATATGAATATCCAGCACCGTGTGCAGTCTGAATATGAATATACAGCACCGTGTGCAATTTGGATATGAATATACAGCACCGTGTGCAGTCTGAATATGAATATACAGCACCGTGTGCAATTTGGATATGAATATCCAGCACCGTGTGCAATTTGGATATGAATATACAGCACCGTGTGCAGTTTGGATATGAATATCCAGTACCGTGTGCAGTCTGAATATGAATATACAGCACTGTGTGCAATTTGGATATGAATATACAGCACCGTGTGCAGTTTGGATATGAATATCCAGCAGAGTGTGTGCAGTTTGGATATGAATATCCAGCACCGTGTGCAGTTTGGATATGAATATCGAGCACCGTGTGCAGTTTGGATACGAATATGCAGCACCGTGTGCAGTTTGGATATGAATATCCAACACCGTGTGCAGTTTGGATATGAATATCCAGCACCGTGTGCAGTTTGCATATGAATATCCAGCACCGTGTGTAGTTTGGATATGAATAGCCAGCACCGTGTGCAGTTTGGATATGAATATCCAGCATTGTGTGCAATTTGGATATGAATATCTAGCACGGTGTGCAGTTTGCATATGAATATCCAGCACCGTGTACAGTTTGGAT
>NC_057723.1:65586659-65589027 GCF_004010195.1 Chiloscyllium plagiosum
TGCAATTCTTTCGGTTTTTTTCGAGCATTGTGTTTGGTTTGAATATAAATATCCAGCACCGTGTGCAATTTGGATTCGAATATCCATCAGTGTATGTGCAATTTGGATACGAATATCCAGCACTGTGTACAGTTTTGATATGAATATCCAGATTTGTATTTGCAGTTTAGATATGAAAGTGCAGCACTCTATGTGCAGTTTTTGTGTGAATATCCAACCACGCGTGCGAAGTTTGGATATGAATATTCAGCACCATATGCAGTTTGGGTGTGAATATCCAGTAGTGTGTGTGCAGTTTGGATATGAATATGCAGCAGTGTATATGCAGTTTGGATATGAATATGCAGCAGTGTATGTGCAGTTTGGATATGAAAACACAGCACCGTATGTGCAGTTTGGGTGTGAAGGTCTAACAACGTGTGCACAGTTTGGATATGAATATCCAGCACCATGTGCAGTTTGGGTGTGTGAATATTCAGCAGTGTGTGTGTTCTATTTGGATATTAATATCCAATGTTGTGTGTGCTTTGTATGTGGAATATCCAGCTTTCTAATGTGTGTAACAATCATATTATGAAAAATGAAATCATAACAAATTTGTGATATTGACTAGCCTTCAGTGTGTGATGTTTGGATATGGAATAGCCAGCACTATGCGTCTAGTTTAGATAAAGAATATCCAACATTATGTTTTTGGTTTGGTTATGAATATCAACATTGTGTTTAGTTTGGACTTGGAGTATCCGGCTCTTTGAGTATAGTTTGAATATGAATAGATAGGGAATAGCTATACTGTAT
Organism: Chiloscyllium plagiosum; assembly: GCF_004010195.1. Classification (NCBI taxonomy): domain Eukaryota; kingdom Metazoa; phylum Chordata; class Chondrichthyes; order Orectolobiformes; family Hemiscylliidae; genus Chiloscyllium; species Chiloscyllium plagiosum. The sequence continues at coordinate 65,587,458 of NC_057723.1, forward strand.
AGGTAGTTTGGGGATGGGACATTGTGTGCGTAGTTTGGTATAGGATAACCAGCGCTATCTATGTTGTTTAGATATGAAATATCCAGTAATGTGTGCAGTTTGCATATGGAATATCCAGCACGTGTGCAACTTGATATCAAATAGTGAACATTGCCTTAAATTTGGAATATGGAATATCTAGCATGTGTGTGTAGTTTGCACAGAGGATAGGAGCCCTGTATTTGGTTTGGATAGGGAATATGGAGTATTGTGTTGTAGTTTGGATACAGAATGGTCCATCAATAAGTGTGTAGTATGGATATGGAAAAGCCAGTCCTGTATGTGTAGTTTGAATTTGGATGAGTCAGCAGGGTGTTCAATTTTGCATATGGAGTAACCACACTGTGTGTGGTTTGCTTCAGGAATATCCAACAATGTGTGTTTGAAGTTTGAATATGAAATACCCAGCTCTCTGTGTAGGGTTGAAATGTAGAATTTCCATGGATAGGCAGAGCTTTTGATATGGGATACGCAGTCTTGTGTATGCAGTTTGAATAGGTTGTAATAGGTGTGTGTGTGTTTGAAGGGGGTGGGGTAGGGTGGCGGGGAGGGCTGGGGAGCGGGGTTGTATCTTGAATAGCCAGCATTGTGTGTGGCATTTGGGTATGAATATACAACACTTTGTGAGTAATTTGGCTATTGAATATCCCACAATATATAATGATTGAATGTGGTTTAATTAACACTGTGTCTAGTTGGGATGTCTGGCAGTATGTGTGGAGTTTGGTTATGTATTAACAAGCACTGTGTACAGTTCTGAACTGGAATCACCAACACTGTGTGTGTAGTTTGGAAATAGAATAGCCATGTGTGGAGTTAGGATATGGATTGGCAAGCACTTATATGTAGTTTAGTTAACGAATAGCCAGAACCATATGTACAGTTCAGATATTGAATAGTTAACATGATGTACTTTGGAAATAGAATAGCCAATACTGTATGTATGGTTTTGATATGGGATAGCCAGAATTGTGTATCTCAGTTGGAAGTGGGACCACCAGCATTTTGTACAAATTGGACAAGCATGAGTTGGCACTCTGCGTCCAGTTCAGACATGTAATAGCCATCATTGTCATTTGGATAAGTTCTTGGATCACTGGGGTATATTTTGTGGTAAACATAAATTCTACAAGAGAGACGGCTTGCACCTTAATAGGTTAGGGACCAGTATTCTGGCAGGCAGGTTTTCTACTGCAACACCGCTACATTTAAACTAAGTAGCGGGGGGGAGGGGACAAGCTGGATGTTTAAAAAGGAAATTGAAGGGAAAGTTAGAACAAGAGAAGTCAAGAAAGACAACTGTATTAATGAGGCAGAAAACTCGGAAAGGCATCATGCTGTAAGGTTGAGTGAAATAAGGGTTGATGGGAAGGGTGAGAGCAGTAACAAATTAAAAATACTATACATGAATGCACGAAGCATTAGACATAAGATGGATGAGCTTGAGGCTCTTTTGGAAATTGGCAGATACGATACTGTGGGGATAACTGAGACGTGGCTTCAAGTGGACAGGGCCTGGGAAATAAATATT
>NC_057723.1:65591371-65627541 GCF_004010195.1 Chiloscyllium plagiosum
GCTGTACAGGGCCCTGTTGAGACCACACCTGGAGTACTGTGTGCAGTTCTGTTCTCCAAATTTGAGGAAAGACATTCTGGCTATTGAGGGAGTGCAGCGTAGGTTCACGCGGTCAATTCCTTGAATGGCAGGACTATCTTATGTTGGAAGATTGGAGCGACTGGGCTTGTATACCCTTGAGTTTCTAAGACTGAGAGGGGATCTGATTGAGACATATAAGATTATTAAAGGATTGGACACTCTGGAGGCAGGAAACATGTTTCCGCTGATGGGTGAGTGCTGAACCAGAGGACACAGCTTAAAAATATGGGGTAGACCATTTAGGACAGAGCTCAGGAGGAACTTCTTCACCCAGAGAGTGGTGGCTGTGTGGAATGCTCTGCCCCAGAGGGCAGTAGAGGCCCACTCTCTGGATTCATTTAAGAAGGAGTTGGATAGAGCTCTCAAAGATAGTGGAATCAAGGGTTATGGAGATAAGACAGGATACTGATTAGGAATGATCAGCCATGATTATATTGAATGGCGGTGCAGGTTCGAAGGGCTGAATGGCCTACTCCTGCACCTATTGTCTATTGGAATAGTCTTCAGGGTGCATATAGTTTGGATGTGGAAAGCCATGATTATATTGAATGGCGGTGCAGGTTCGAAGGGCTGAATGGCCTACTCCTGCACCTATTGTCTATTGTCTATTGGAATAGTCTTCAGGGTGCATATAGTTTGGATGTGGAATAGCAAATATTGTGCAGGTAGTTTTCTTACAGAATATCCCGCACTGAATGCATAGTTTGGATGTGGAATGGCCATCATCATTTATGCACTTTGGATATGGAATAATCAACACTGTGTAATTTTCACACGGAATAGCCTGCACTGTTCATGTATTTTGTGTAAGGAATAGCCAACACTCTGTGTTTAATAGAAACAAAGGAACAAAAGATAGGAGTAGAAATAGGCCACTCAATCCTTTGAACCTGCTCTGCCACTCAATAGGATCACAACTGATCCTATTTGAGCTCAATTACCTAATCCACCCCCTGCTCCACCATATCCCTTAATCTCTTTAGCTACAACAGCTATATTTACCTCCTCCTTGAAAACACATGTTTTGGCCTCAACCACTTTATGTGGGAGTGAATTCCACTTGTCTTGGTGAATAAATGTTGCCTCACCTCAATCCTAAAAATTTAACCCCTTATTCTGTGCTGTGTTGTATCCATTCTCTGGCCCAATCATGTGACCCAATCATCTGGCTGCTCCCTTCCTGTAAGATGGTGGTGGTGTAGGGCTTGTGAACCGAGGACTCATCTGCTCTGACCACATTTCTTTCCTTTATTTTTTCCAGTTTCTCTTCTCATCTTTTCCCTTTTTTTACATTACTTACCTCTTGGTGAAGAGCTCAGTTGCAGCATCGGCATTGGTGGTGATGGGTAGGCCTAGCAGCGGCAGTGACGTCAGAGATGAGTTCAGGTTGTCAGCGACTCTATTGATAATAGACAATCAGGAGGCTGGAAGAACACAACAAGCCAGGCAGCATCAGGAGGTGGAGAAGTCAATATTTTGGGTGTAACTCTTCTTCAGAACTGGGTCTAAGGAGGAGCTGCAGATAAAGGAGGGTGTGGGGGAGGGGAGGGTTTTGGATGGGGAGAAAAGTGGAGTGGCGAGGTAGTTATAGGTGAACAAAGGTAGAGGGTATGACCTGGTTGGTCGATGGGAGGAATGAATCCAGTTGGTAGCTGGAAGGAAGGTCAGTCAGAGGAATGGAGGGTGTTTGGGGGGAGGGGTGTTGGGAAGGGAGTCAGTCCTAGCACCAACTCAACATTAAGTTCATCTTACCTTCGTTTGGCAGCTTTGGGTGAGGAAGGAGGTTCCAGGAGGCTGCTGCAGCAGAGAATGCGGTGTAGATCTGGCCACTCCTTGTTGCTGCATCCTGTTTGCTCCTTTGACTAGGCTGCTTTGGCGATGGCTAAGGATGAGGGGGGTCTGGACTTGGGATTTCAGAGGTCAAGCTTTCTTTGAGGCTTCTGCAGCATCTTCTTGGCAGCATGGTTCTTCTGGTCTGGCCTGGGCATCCTATCAGTGGCTTCAGTCAGTCTATGACTCCATACAGCTTTTTCTTTGACAACATATTGTGTCTAGCCCAGGATTCCAACTGGAGGGTTGGGTCCTTGAGCACAGAGCTGTGGAACCGACTGAGTGGACTTCATCTTAAGTTCTCTTTTTTTATTTCCTTTTTAAAATTATATTATCATGGAAGGACTGTTATTCTGAACATTTTATTCCATTATTTTTCTAAATTATTGTTATGATTTCGTACTTTTGAATGTCTGTAATGCTGGACTTTTTATTTCTTTATTTTTCTATTATTTATCCTAAGAATTTGTACTCAAGAATGTGTACCTAGGTATTTTGGTACCTAAGATGGTGCTGTAAGTGGTATCTTGTAAACTTTTCATTGTATTCATGTGAGTACATGTGACAATAAAGCTAATTCAATTCAATTATTCCTAAACAATGACCCCAGTTTCTGGACTTGCCCCACCGTTGGGAACATCCTTCTTGCATCTAACCTGTTTAATTCCATTAGAATTTTTTGGATTGCTATGGGAATCACCCTCCCTCATTCTTCTAATCTCCAGTGAGTACAATCCCAACCGAACCAATCTCTGCTCATATATCAGTCCTGCCATTCCAGCACTCAATTTGGTAATTTTTTGCTGCACTCCCTCTATATCAAGAATATCCTTACTCAGATAAGGAGACCAAAACTGCACACAGTATTCAAGGTGTGGCCTCACCAGTGCCTTAGGAGAAAGTGAGGACTGCAAATGCTGAAGATCAGAGTTGAAGAGTGTGGTGCTGGAAAAGCACAGCCTCTCAGGCGACATCCGAGGAGCAGGAGAATCAACACTTCGGGCATAAGCCCTTCATCAGGAATTAGGCTTGTGGGCCAAGGGGGCTGAGCGATAAATGAGAGGAGAATGGGGCTGGGGGAAGGGAGCTGGAAATGTGATTGGTAGATGAAGGTGGGGATGAAAGTGATACATCAGAGAGGAGGGTGGAGCAGATAGGTGGGAAGGAAGATGGACAGGTAGGACCGTTCAAGAGGGCAGTGCCAAATTGGAAGGTTGGGACTGGGATAAGGTGGGGAGAGGATAAATGGAGAAACTGGTGAAATCCACATTGATCCCGTGTGGTTGGAGGGTCCCAAGGCAAAAGATGAGACGTTCTTCCTCCAGGCATTGGGTGGTTAGGGTTTGGTGATGGAGGAGTCCCAGGACCTGCATTTCCTTGGTGAAGTGGGAGGGGGAGTTAAAGTGTTCAGCCACAGGGCGGTGGGGTTGGTTACTGCGGGTGTCCCAGAGATGTTCTCTGAAACGATCCGCAATTTGGCACCCCCTCTCCCCAATGCAGAGGAGAACACATCGGGTGACATGTGTGGAAGTACAGGTAAATTTCTGCTGGAAGTCGAAGGATCCTTGGATGGCACTGGCGGGGGGTGTTGGGGTTGATGTGGCACTTCTTGTGGTGGCAGGGGAAGGTGCCAGGAGGGGAGGGTGGATTGATGAGGGGGTGTTGACCTGACAAGGGATTTGTAGAGGGAATAGTCTATCTAAAACCAGTGCCCTGTATAATGTCAGCATCATTCCTGTATTCAAATCCTCTCACTGTGAAGGCCAACAGTTTGCCTTCTTCACTGCCTTCTAAACCCGTCCACTTCATTTCACCGACTGGTACACGAAGACATCCAGATTTCATTGAACGCTAGTTTGCAGTTTGGATAGGGAGTATCCAGCACTTTATATCTAGTCTAAATAGATCTTTAAAATTCATTCATGGGATGTGGGCATCGCTGCTGGACCAGCACATATTGCCCATTCCTATTTGCTCTTGAGAAGGTGCCTTCATGAACTGCTGCAGTTTATGTAGATAGACACACAATGCCATTAGGGAGGGAGAGAATTGCAGGGTTTTAACCCAGCAACTAACAAAAACTGAAGTTGCTAGAGAGACTCTGCAGATCTGGCAGCATCTGTGAGGAAGAAAGGAGACTTAATGTTTCGAGTCCAGTAACTCTTCATCAGAACTTGATGTATTTCCTAGTCAAGATGATGAGGATATTGGAGGGGAACATTCAGTTGGTGATGTTCCCACGTATCTGCTGCCCTTGTCCTCGTAGATGGTAGTGTTCATGGGTTTGGAAGGTGCTGTCTTAGAATATTTGGAGATTTCCTGCAGTCCATATTACTGCTACTGAACTTCAATGGTGAAAGGAGTGGATATTTGTGGAAGACTGCTCTGTCCTGATGCTGTCAAGCTCCTTGAGTGTTGTTGGAGCTGCACTCATCCAGGTAAGTGGGAAGTATTCCATCATATTTCATTTGCATGGATAAGTGCAGGTCATGTAGATAGTGAATAGGCTTGGAGGAATCAGGAGGTGCACTACTCACTGCAGTATTCCTAGCTTCCCACCTGCTCTTGTAACCTTTGCATTTATATAGTTAGTTGAGTTTGATTTTTGGTCAATTGTAACTGTCATGATGTTGATAGTAGGAAATTTAGTAATGGTAATGCCATTGAGTGTGGCATTAAAAGGAGTGGTGGTTAGATTCTCTCTCACTGGAGATGGTCATTGTTCAGCATTTATGTGATGTGAATATTACTTACCACGTGTCAACCCAGATCTTGCTGCATTTGGATGGACTGTTTCAGTATCTGAGGAGTCATGAATTGTGCGGACATCCTCATGTCTGGCCTTATGATTGTGGAAAGGTCACTAATGAAGCAGCTAAAACATGGTTACAGCTAGGACACTATCCTGAGGAACTCCAGCTGAGATGACTGATTTCCAACAACCACGGCCATTTTCCTATGTGGCAGGTATGATTCAAAACATTGGAGAGTTTTCCATCTGATGCCCACTGCTTCCAGTTTTGATAGCGCTCCCTGATACTATAGTCAGTCAAATGTGGCCTTGATGTCAAAGGCTGTCAGTGTCACCTCACCTTTGGAAATCAGGCCTTTTTTCAATGCTGGAACCAAGGCTGTAATGAGCTCAGGAGCTGTGTGACCCTGGCAGAACACAATCTGGGTGTCAGTGAACAGGTCATTGTTGAGCAGGTGCTGCTTGATAGCACTTCTAATCTTCTACTGACGATCAAGAGTAGATTGATGGAGCAGTAATTGGTTGGATTGGATTTGTCCTGCTTTCTGTCTACAGAACGTACCTAGGCAATTTTCTACACAGCCAGGTAGGTGCCAGTGTTATAGCTGGACTGGAATAGCATATCCAGCACTGTATTTAGTTTGGATAAATATTAGGAGCACTATGTGTATAGTTTGGATATGTAGAATTGTGTGTATGTGTGTGTCTATCAGAATACTCAGCACAGTGAGCATGGTTTGGACACAGAGTAGCCTGCAGTGTGTGTTCTTCAACAGGAAATACCCAGCATTATGTGTGTAGTTTGGACATCGCCAGCCATCAATGAGTGCACAATTTGGATAGGGAATAGCAAACAGTGTCTTAGTAGCTTTGTGGCATGGTGGCTCAGTCGTTAGCACTGCTGCCTCACAGCACCAGGGATTGGGTTTAATTTCAGCCTTGTGTGACTGTCTGAATGGAGTTTGCACATTCTCCCTCTGTCTGTATGGGTTTCCTCCAGGTGCTTTGGTTTCATTCCATAGTACATGGAGGTGCGGGTTAATTCGATTGACCATGCTAAATTGACCAAATTGTACAAGTTAAGTGGGTTAACAATAGGAAATGCGTGGTTACATGAATAGGGTAGGGCAACTAGGTCTGGGTGGGATGGTCTTTGGCGGGCCAGTGTGGATCCAATGGGCTGAATGGCCAGCTTCCACACTTCAGGGATTCTATGATATTGAATAGCCAGCAGTGTGCATGTACAGTTTGGAGATGGAAAAGCCAGAACTGTGTCTGCAATTTAGAAAGGGACTAACAAGCACTTTGTGTAAAGTATTTTTATGGAAGAAACCACACAGGCTACAAGCTCTATTAATGTTATAGCCAGCATACTTCATACAGTTTAATATATGATAGCCAATGTCTTGAGCTGAAACAGCCTTGAATAGTATGTCCTTTTTAATGTCATAAACTTTAAAATAAGAACATTGTTTAAAACCAGTATGCATACTTCAGGCTTCATAAGATGTTTTCACATTTAAATATTGTCCCATGTAAATATTTTGAAAGGGGTATTTTAGAAATTTACCCTGTTTGTTTTGCTGTCATTTGCTTTATAAACTATATAAATGAATAATGTACAATAGAGCGCTATGTACTATAAACTAAAAAGTTTAGGGGTTAGCAAAGTAAACTCTTGCCTGTAATCATCCAGACTCAAATAGCAACACATTCTCCCTACTTAATCTATAAAATCCAGTAATATTTAATTATTTAAATCCTTGATTTTCAACATTTATTCATTTGAAGTTTTTTTGCACTAAGCACCAAATGTTACAAACAGCGCTTTAATGGAATAATTTTGCTTTGATCCCTGTAGCAGTCACTGAATAATTTATCACAGGTTATTGCCTTAATTCAGGAGAGGAATTGAGCAATAAAGGCAGATGAAAACACTACAGTTGAAACACCTAAGGGCCTGCTGACTCCTTTGACATGGGTCTTTTGTTGGAATTATTTAGAGGTTATTAAGATGTGTCTTCAGAATTAAGAGCACACTGTAAAGCTGAAGACAGCCATCTTAATTCTAAAGACAAAACATAATGACCCTTCACCCCAGCTGCATCTTGGTTGCTTTATATGTAGACATCATAAACTCTCACAGTGCTGTGTCATCATATCTCCGTTTAAGAAAAAAAAAATCTACTTGAACTATTTAACCAATGTGGTCAAAGTGCCTTCCTTTGATTTTTAAAAAAGTGTTACAAGGTTTTATCTTTATTCCCTTCTCCCCTAAAGGTGCTGAATCTTGCTGGGTTCCATAGATCCTTAACCAGTTATCTGTCTTCATCCATGAATCTAAGCAATTGTAGTATGTTGTCATTTGAGCCATGAAGGGTTTGAGCCACGTAATCCAGTGTTTCACCATAACAACAACAATCTGCATTTATTTTATGCACTTAAAAGGTAACAAATTCCCAAGGCATTTCACATCAGTATTATAAATTTGATATTGATTCTCACACAAAAAACAAGTGACCAATATTGTAAGTTTTGAAGATTGGCTGAAAGTAAGGGAGGGCATTGGCTGAGATGATTCAAGAGCTTGAAGCCTAAGCATCTGAAGGTACATCTACCATTGATGGAGTGAGAAAAATCAGGAATGTGCAAAATAATTGGAGGAGTGCGGAGGATTCAGGACTTCTGAGGGTTACAGATATCTGTTTGGTGTAGGGCAAGGTACCAGTTAATGACAAGGTTGAGAATTGTTAAACTGAGTTATTACCAGAGTGGGAGCTAATCTACTTCAGTGAGTACAGGGTGATTGGGATTTAGTGTGAGTAAGAACACACAAATGCTTCTCAAGAAATGAGCCCTAAAACAACAGAAATCTAGATCTCAGACAATGAAGGGAATGACAGAATGCAGAAGGAAATGATTCAGCCTGTGTTGGATTGAACCCTTCAACTGAAGCAACTTGCTTTGCTCCAATTTTTCTGTTATTTCCCTATTTCTTAATTTTCTTTGTAAAATGCTCATCCAGTTCCCTTTTATCTGATGTACTTCAGTGGCTACATCTGATGAAACTTTTCACCCAAATTGTGAAAGCATGTCTTCTGTTTTCCCTGGTACTTACTGAAAAGTTCTCTGGGAGGAAGTCTATTTACTTGCACTTTCAATATTTCACAATTTACCCTTCATAATTTTGCAAATTTCTATCACATCTGTTCTCATGAAAAAAGTCTGAATTGTTCTAGCCTTTAACTATTGTCATGTGTCTCACCCAGTGCAATCCTTGTAATGTCCACTCTGTCCTTTCCGAGCTAAAGATCTTTGCTTTAATGGGTTATTTTAAATCAGACTGATATTTCTTCTTGTCCAAAAGTATGAGGAACAATTGTTGCCTCACAGCTAATTCGCCCTGGGCCAGATATCTGTTGGATTAATGTTACACCATCTGGTGCACTTTGCCACCCAGCCATCAGGGGAGCCAAAGTTTCTTTGTTTGAGCCACCAGCAGCTTTTATAAGTGACTGCAGCATTCATTACTAAAATGTCTTTCACAAATCTGAAGATTGTTTGATATATAGAATAGATTGTTTCTAACAGCTTACCTGTACCATCTATTGTAATTTTTTGTTCTTCAGTCTACATTAAAGTAATGCATTCTTACAAAGAATGCAGTTTTATGAGCATCTTGTTGCTGTTTTGTTTGGGGAGCATGTCAGCCAGATTTGGGTTCTGTGGACTGCCTTTCAGGGGAAATTCTGTACTTTTGAGGAAGCTTTTATAAGTTAGGTGCTTGGTTGAGGGGGTTAATATCATATTACTAAGGATACATTATGGGTGCAAGAACAGAGAATGAAAAGTGTGTCTTAACAGAAACAGCCACTGTATACCTTTGTCGAGGATTCAACTGATATTTTTCCCCAGAGAGGTAGAAGAGAATGACCAGTCTTATACATTCTGAACATGTGCAGTTTACAAAATTTCTCAGTCAACAACCACAGGTGGGATAAATTCTTTATCTAGTATAAAGTGGGTTTCTTTGCTTTATCCTGAAGACTTAGCAAGTAGAATCATAGAATTTTAAAGATGGAAGCCATTAAGCCTGGCACTTGGTTGAACTATTCAGTTAATCTAACTTCTCTGTCCTTTTCCCATAGCCCTGTAATTTTTCTCCTTCGAGGAGTTATCTTTTGAATTAATACAATTGAAACTGTTTTAACAACCCTTTCTGGCAGTGCATTCCAGATCGCAGCAACATGCTTTGTATAAAAATAATTTTTGCTCACCTTCATAACCGGTATTTTCCCAGCCATCTCAAATCTGTCACATTAGTTACTGGTTCTTCTGATGATTAATTATCAATGTTTTATTTTATTTACATGTAAAATATTTAAATGTGTTCTTTTTTGTGATGAACTCCTTATTGTCTGCCTCAAGGGTACACACCACTTATGACCAACTTCCTTTTAGTCCTTTATTTGTTCTTGGATAATGAACACGAGTAAAAGCAAATGGTAAACAGAAGTCAACACTCAACTAGTCTTAGATGTTAACGTACATTGTTTTAGCAGACTTGAGGTAGCTTTCCTATGCATGCTTTCCCATTCTATCACTCTGAGATGTTATGGTTAAAATAATCATCCAGACTTTGTGTTGGTCGATAATTTTTTCTGCAGCATAGTGAAAGTTACACATGGGACCCTGCAGAATCCTGAAGAAGGGCCTGTGCCCGAAACGTCGAATCTCCTGTTCCCTGGATGCTGCCTGACCTGCTGTGCTGTTCCAGCAATAAAGTTTCAACTTTGATCTCCAGCATCTGCAGACTCACTTTCTCCTACCCTGCAGAATCCCTAACATAGCAGACTCTGAGGGAATTGCCAGGGAGTTGAAGATTCTGTTGAGCAATTCTTTACCACATACAAAAGCTCCCCAACCCCATAACCCTCTACCCCAGGACAGTGTCAGTGAGGGAGCACTTTGGGACAAGTGATCATGATTCTATTAGTTTTAAGATAGTTATGGAAAAGGATAGATCTGATCTAAAAGTTAAAATTCCAAATTGGAGTAAGACAAGTTTGACAGTATTAGAACTTCCAAAAGTTGATTGGGGGAAGCTGCTTGCAGGTAAAGGGACGGTTGGAAAGTGGGAGGCCTTCAAAAATAAGATAACAAAAATAAGATAAGTTCAAAGACTGTGTGATCCTGTTAATGCAAAGAGCAAGGCTAGTAAGTGTAGGGAATACTGGATGACTAGAAAAATTGAGGCACTGTTCAAGAACAAAAAGGAAGCATATGTCAGGTATGGACAGCTGGGACTGAGTGAATCCTTTGAGGAATATAAGGGCAAAAGGAGTATACTTAAAAGGGAAATCAGCAAGGCAAAAAGGGGATATGAGATAGTTTTGCCAAATAGAGTTAGAGAGAATCTAAAGAGATTCTATAAAGACACTAAGGAAGAAACAGTAAATAGAGAATAGGACCCCTTAAAAATCAACGCAACCCCTAGATGGGGAACCCACTGGGGATGGGTGAGATATTAAGCTAATATTTCATGTCAGCCTTGTCTGTGGAGAAAGACATGGAAGCTAGGGGACTTGGGGAATTAAATAGCGATGTCTTGAAAAGTATCCATAGTACAGAAGAGATGCTGGAGGTATTAAATGCATAAAGGTAGATAAATCCACAGGGCCTGATCGGGTGTATCCCAGATCATTGTAGGATGCTAGTGAAGAGATGGCAGGCCCTTGGTGAGATATTTGTATCATCAACAGCCATGGGTGAAGTGCAGGAAGACTGGAGGTTGACTGATATGATGCCATTATTTAAGAAAGATGTAAAGGAAAAGCCAGGCAACTAGAGACCAGTGAGCCTGATTTCAGTGGTGGGTAAGTTGTTGGAATGGAGTCCTGCATCTGGAAATACAAGGACTGATTAGGAATAGTCAACATGGCTTTGTGCATGGGAAATCGTGTCTCACAAGCTTGTTTGAGTTTTTGAAGAGGTCACAATCCAAAAGATGTGCACGTCAGGTGAACTGGCCATTATAAATTGCCCATAGAGTTAAGTGCATTAACCAAGTGTAAATGTAGGGGAATAGGTCTGGGTGGGTTACTCTTTGGAGGGTCAGTGTGGACTTGTTGGACCGAAGGGCCTGTTTCCATACTGTAAGGAATCTAATCTAAAAAAAATTGATGAAGGCAGAGCAGAAACGCTGTCTATATGGACTCAGCAAGGTGTTTGACAAGGTTTTCCATGGAACACTGATCAGCAAGATTAAATCACATGAAATCCAGGGGAGCTAGCCACTTGCATACAAAATTGCCTTGAAGATAAGAGACAGAGGATGGTGGTAAAGAGTTGATTTTCAGACTGGAGGCCTGTGACTAGCCGTATGCTGCAAGGGTCATGCTGGGTCCCCTAAATTTCATCATTTATATGAATGATTTGGATGTGAATATAGGAGGTAAGATTAGTAAGTTTGGAGATGACACCAAACTTGGTGGTATATGAACAGTGAAGAAGGTTACTTCAGAGTACAACAGGACCTTATCAGGTGTGCCAATGGGGCCAAGGAGTGGCAGATGTTGTTTAATTTAGATGAATATGAGGTGTTGCATTTTGGTAAGGAAAACCAGGGCAGGGCTTATACAGTTAATGATAGAGCCCTGGGAAGTGTTCCCAAGTCAAGAGACCTAGGGGTGCAAGTGCTTGGAAGTGGAGTCCCAGATAGACAGAATGGTTAAGAAGATATTTGGCATGCTTGCTTTCCTTGGTCAGTGCATTGAGTATATGAGTTGGGGCATCATGTTGCAGCTGTACAGTACATTGATGAGGCCACTTTTAGAATACTGCATTCAATTCTGGTCTCCCTATTATAGGAAAGATGTTGTTAAACTTGAAATGGTTCAGAAAAGACTCACAAAGATGCTGCCGAGTTAGGAGGGTTTGAGTGAAAGGGAGAGGCTGAAAAGGCTGGGGCTTTTGTTTCCTGGAGAGTCAGAGGCTGAGGGATAACCTTTTGGAGGTTTATAAAATTATGAAGGGTATGGATAGGTTGAATAGCCAAGGTCTTTTTCCTGGGATGGTGGAATCCAAAACTACAGGGCATATGTTTCAGGTGAGAGGGGAAAGGTTTAAAATGGACCTAAGGAGCAACTTTTTCATGCAGAGAGTAGTGCATGCATGTAACGAGCTGCCAGAGGAGGTTTTGGAGGTGGGTACAATTACAACATTTAAAAAGCATCTGGATGGATAGGAAGGGTTCAGAGGGATATGGGCCAAATGCTGGCAAATGTGACCAGATCTGCTTAGGATATCCAGTCGGCTCAGATGAGTTAGATGGCAAGGTCTGTTTCCATGCTGTATAAGTCTATGACTCGCCAATCCTTGCCATCAAAGCCAACCACAGACCCATCAACCAGACACCCAATACCTTCTCTCCAGCACTAGACCTGACCCCATTTCCCTTGACACTGGACTTAACTCTCCTTGATCCGAAAAACTGTCTCCCCCAACAGTCCATCTACCCTGAGTGACCTGACACATCCCCCCATTGCCGGAACCAATACCCCTTACATCACCATCAGACCCAATCCTCCATTCCCTCCACTTACTTCGTACAGATACCTCCGCCTCCCTCCTTCCCAAGATCTGATAGCTTCCATCCATCCCAACCAACTCCAAGTAACATATCTAGTACCCTAATCCCCTACCCACCTGAGAACCTTCCCACCTTCAATCTTCTTACTGTGCATGCACCCTTTTTCTACCTGAGACAATTACCTCACATTTACCTTACATACTTAATTCTTTCAACGAAGCTGTCAAACTTATTGTCTGTGATGCTGGGTCTTCAAATCACAGAAAATGGCAACTGACTGCTGTGAGAAATGAGGTGTGGTTTGCCATTTCCTCGATTATCCTGTGCTACAAGAGACTTGTCAGATTTACAGTCTGGCTACAAATTTCGAAAGGAACCCTGGTTGGAAATTCCTGTCAGAAATGAGGACCTCTCCCTTCATATTCAAAAGACATAGCAGAGAGGAGTCTATGTGTGATTGCCTGAGCTCAGAAATCTAGGCCAGTGCAACTGACTCAAGCTCAATGTCCTTTTCTTTTATTTATTGTTCTTGTGCTGTACATAAATATGAATTTCTTTGCTGAATTTTTCAATTCTGGAATGTATAAAATCTTGTGGATATTTCCTCTTTCTGATAATACTTTCTCTGTCATCTTCTGTCTTTTGACTCAAAGTAAATCAGCAGCTAGTGATAACCAAACAAATAGGAGACATACAAATCAAAAGCAAGTAAATTGATTGGAAAGCAGTGAATTAGAGGCTACTGACAATTGCAGGCACAACCTGCATTTATATAATCCTATCACTCCCAAAAAATATCCCAGAGAGGTTTTAAATTTCATGAAAACTTCAACAGTTACATATTTCACAATAAAAATAATAAAACTTACTCATAGAATGACTCTTTTAATAACATGTTTGAAGTTTATGTTAAAGATTTTAGTCTGTCTCAAAAGTCTCGATTTAACTGAACATATTTCTCCTCAGACACAAGGTTCATTCGTTTTTTTCAAAAGACTTGAAAAATAACTGACATTGAATTCATAAAGTTTAATTTTCTGTTTAAAATATTAAAATTTGGCCATTTCGTAATGTGCAATTTGATTTCTACCTCTGAGCGAACCTTCACTTTTGACAAGCAGTATTTCTGATGTGAAATGCAAACAGAAATTGTTTGAAGAGTTCAGCAGCTCTGGCAGTATCTGTGAAGAGAAAGTAGATTAATTTTCGTGCCCAATGACCCTTCTTCAGAACCAAGGTTCTTCAGTGTTTCTGATTTCCAGCATCTACAATTCTTTGGTTTTTTTTGTTTAATATTTGTGATTTCTTTTTTTTAGTTAATCTTGCTTCGTAATGGACAGCATTTACAATTAAATGTCCATTTCTAACGGTCATGAGAGCATCATGAGTCAACACATTATGTGGTACTGGAGTCACTTGAGAGGTGGCAGGTTGCGTTTGGGTATGTGACAATCTGACAACTTCTTTGGTCATGTTCTGGTCCCAGTCTGTAAATTGCCGGATTTACAGTTACTCAACTTTTCATGGTAGAATTTTTATTCAGGACATCTGGGTTGCAAATCCATGATGAGAATGCAATGATGTTTAGAAAGATTTGAAAAGGTTATTTTTAAAAAAGATTTATTTTTGAATGGAAAATTTAAATAGTAATTCCGTTTCTTTTCAAGTAATTTAAGAGTAGTTGTAAGGTGAACTGAAATTCTTGGCTTGCCTGATTGGCTATTGTCTTTGTCAATCCTAACAAGACCTTTCTGCTTGATTTTTCCAACAATTTTACTCGATATTTTCATAGGATTTGGATATCACTGGCAAAAACAAGGTTTATTTCCCATCCTGAAATAATTGATTAATTCTTAAGTGTCCTAAAGATGGCAGTGAGCCTTCTACTTGAATTACTGCAGTCCAGCTAGTCTAAGGACACCCATAGTACAGTTAGGGGAAGAGTTGACAGTGAAGGGACAATGACAAAGTAGTTTCAAGTCAGAATAATGCCCGGCTTGGAGGGCAAGGTAATAATCTCATGTATCTGTTGCCCTTGACCTTTTAGTTGGTAGAAACTGGGAGCTTGGAAGCTACTGTCAAAGAAGCCTTAGTGAATTATTGCAGTGCATCTTGTAGATGGCACATACTGCTGCCACCATACACTGGTGAGCGAAAGAATGGTTAAATTATTGCCCAGGATGCTGAATGCACAGGGATCAATTTGGAGTGTAGTATTATTTGAGTGATGCGGTCAACCATTTTTGCAGTTTAAGCTAAACTTCTTCAGCTTTGGATGATTTTTTTTCTGTTTGTGAAAATGTATAAGTTGCCAAGTATTCTCATGATGCTGTATTGTCAGAATTCTATGACTCTGAAAGTCGAGATGTTTACTGATGATTGCACAACATTCAACACCATTCACAACTCCTCAATACTGAAGCAGTCCATGTCGATATGCAGCAAATCCTGGTCAATATCCGGGCTTTGGCTGACAGGTGGCAAGTAACATTCATGCTTCATAAGAGCCAGACAAAGACAGTCTCGAACAAGAGAAAATCTAACCATCTCCCCTTTAACATTCAATGGCATTATTATTGCTGAATTCCCAACTATCAAAATATTCAGGATCACCATTGACCAGAAACTGAACAGAACAACCTCATAAAAATTGTGTCTATAAGAGCAGGTCAGAGGTGGGTAACTCACCTCCTATCTCCCCCAGTTCCTATCCACTACCTACAAGTTACGTTTTACATGGAGCCATGAGCCCTGGTAGCGGATTCAGAACGTAACTCCCTCTGTGCTCTTGCAGTAGTGTTCCAGGCCAAATCACCTTCAGCTGCTTCATCAGTGATCAGAGCAGGTCCAAGAATGGGAATTCTGAGCCAAGTTACTCACCTGATGTCTCTGTAATGCTATTCACACAACCTAAGTCACAGAAAAGAAACGTGCTATCCTAGCCTGGTCTGGCATGCATGTGATTCTCGACCCACAGCAATGTGGTTGACTCTTAACTGCTCTCAATGACAGTTGGGGATGGGCAGCAAAAGCTGGCATTGCCGGTGATAGCCACATTACTTATTATTCCTGATGAAGGGCTTTTGCCTGAAACTTCAATTTTTATGCTCCTCGGATGCTGCCTGACCTGCTGTGCTTTTCCCGCACCACTCTAATATTGACACATTACTTGTTATAGACCAGATCAGACCCTGTCAAAATATTTAAAGAAGGTAGCCTAGATCCTAGCTTTTTCTTATTTTAAAGGTAAATGTGAAGTGGGTGTTTCATGTGTGAAGCAACTGGTCAAACCACTCGGCTTTAAGCAAAACAGAATTTATTTAAACACTACAGTTGAAACACAAAAGAAAGTGGAATTTTGAATAACTTAAACTACTGGAAAACATAACTGACCAGATACATTAACTGTTATTAATTAACTCTTCCAAAACAGTAACATCCTATAAACACACCCCAAAAAGGTAAATTCAAATGCAGGAGGGAACAACATTCAAAGAGAGATTTCAGAAGAAAATCAGAGGAATTCTTTATGGAAGATTGCAACTCTCCTGGACACTCACATCTTGTGCCTGCTACAGCTAAAGACAAAATAGAAAAACACCTGTACTGGGAAAACTGGCCATTTCCCCCTCTATTGTTACACTACACCTCTGACTTTAGGACCTCTTTCAAAAAAACCAAGGACAAAATAACCTGCTTAGGGTGAAAGCATCGTCACACCTCCCCCCTTAAAAACAATGAACCATCAGTCTGCAAAGAGGAGTTCATTTTAATCCCCTACGTCTTACTCTGTTAGTGCATTACAACATATATGTATTGACTCTAAGCATGCAAGCATTCATTATTACATTATATTTCAGTCTGTATATTCTTGCCAACGAACACCTCCATTTTTCTTCATCCAAGTCTCAACAACATGTTAATAATTACATTTTCTCGTCCTGCCGTATGTATAATTTTCAAATTGAATGGCTACAGTAATAAGCTTCATCTAAATAGTCTGGGATTTTTGTCCCTAAATTTCTCCAAAAACTTTCATGGGTAATGATCGATATATATGACTGTCTCAGACACGTTACTGGCAATATAACTGTTGTAACGCCAACACCAAGCTCAAGGTCTCCTTCACAATTGTGGAATATTTCTGTTGATGAATATTCTGTTTCCTGAAGAAATACCCGATAGGTCTTTCTATCTTTTTGTAGTCTTATTGTAAGAGTACAGCACCAACACCCATACCATTCGCATCGATAGCTGCCTTGATTGGCTTTGCGTAGTTAAGTGTGGCTAATACTGGGGCAGTGGTTAACACAGCTTTCAGGCTGTCGAATGCATTCTGACATTAGTCTGTCCACTGACATTTTCTGCATTTCTTCAGTAAGTCAATGAGAGAAGCTGCCACACTGCTAAAATTAGGCATGAATTTCCGATAAAACCTACTCAGTCCCAGCAACCATAGTATTGCCCTCTTCATCGGTGGCGTGGGAAACTCCCCAATAACTTTTGTTTTCAGATTCCATGGGGCCATCTGTTGATGTCTGATAACATGGCCCAGGAACATGGCTTGAGCTTTGGCGAATTCACTCTTGCCCAGGTTTATCACCAAACCTGCCTCCTGAAGTCAGTTGAATTATTCAGAGAAATGTTGCAAGTGTTCCTACCATGGGTAACTAAAAATCACCAGGTCATCTATGTACATCACACAACTGGGTAATCCAGAAATGACCTTATTGGTTAGTGTGACAATGCTGCCCCTTTAACAAGCTTATTTTGTCCTTGGTTTTTTTCAAGAGGGAACGTAAAGGCAATATGTCTGAAAATGGTTACGTCAACAATGGCCAGTTCTCCCAGTTCATGTTTTTTCTAGGTTAGTCTGTTTTTGCAGGCAGTCAGAATATTCTGGTAGCAGAGAAACTGCTACACTGAAACAAGGTTCCATGCTTCAACTGATGTTTCTTGCTTTACTCTTCTCTGAAATCTCTCCTGACTGTAAGAAATTGAGTTTGAATTTACCATGTGCCAAGGGGTGTGTTTATGGGATGTTGCGGGGATTGAAACAGCTCCTTCATTAGGTTGCAATATTGAGTCAGTGGGGCTTTCAAATAATTAAGTTATTCTAAATCTGTTTTCTTTTGTATGTGTTTGAACCATCGCATGTGAATAAATTTGTTTTGCTTAACCAGCTGCATCACTCCTGGAATGTCCAATGCACATCTGCCTTTAAATTAAGAAAAAGTTAGGGTTCAGGGTATCTTCTTAAAATGTTTTGAGGGAGTCTGGCCTGGTCCATAACAGATAGTCCTTGAAATGTGGCTAACGCATTTTTCATACCAAATGGTATGACTTTAAATTGGTATAGTCCATTCAGTGTTACAAAGCCAAAATTGTCTTTGCTCTTTCAGATAAAGATACTTGCCTGTGTCCTCTAAGTAAGTCCAACTTAGAAATATAAGGTCCTTGATCCACCTTCTCATCACAGTTTTCCAGTCGGATATGGATCAGACTTTGTAACTGCATTGACTTCACCATAGTCTGCACATAATCGTTAGGTACCATCTGGTTTTGGCACCATTACCAAGGGTGAGCTCCAGCTGCTGCAACTCACTTTGATTATATTGTCTTGTCTTATGTTGTATTCAATCTCTTTTTGAACCTGTGCCAACTTTGGACGGTTAAGTCTATAAGGATTTTGCTTAACTGGAACAGCATTTCCTATATCTATTCCCAAATCCTGATGAAGGGCTTTTGCCCAAAACGTCAATTTTCCTGCTCCTCAGATGCTGCCTGACCTGCTGTGCTTTTCCAGCACTACTCTAATCTTGACTCTTTCCTATATCTATTCAGACAAATGAAATAGGCAGAGGTTCATCAAGTCATATTACCAGTGGGTTATAGAATTTAGATTAGTACTTCCCAGCTTATTCCCACTTATCTCCCCATGCGATAATAATAATTCTTTTAGTTCATTTTGATTTTCCTCAGGAAGATAACTCAATAATTTATTACAATTTTTGACAACTTCTTCATTGTCCAATTTAATTTGAGGAATATCCAATAGAATCCTCAGAAGTTGGTTCTTCACTCTGTGTTGTAACCAGTAACACATTCTCCTTTTGCTTTCCTTTCCTATCAAAATACTTTTTTGAGCATATTTACATGACCAACTCAGAGAGATTTCTTTCTGTCATGAGTCCTTATCAAATAGCTCACCTCACTTAATCTCCTTTCAACTTGATAAGGTCCACTAAATCTTACTTTTAAAGGTTCATCTATCACTGGATCTAGCATTTTATCTCTGTTAGGAAAATTGTGAGTTTTTCATTTCTCGTCTGCATCCTGTTTCATTATATGCTGTGATATTTTTAAATGCTGTCTAGCCAACTCCCCCGCTCTACTTAACCGTTCCTTAAAATTTGACACATAGTCCAAATATGTGGTCTCTGAATTCTGACTCACCAATTTCTCCTTAATTAATTTTAGTGGACCTCATGCCCAAAAATGATTTCAAATGGACTGAATTTGATCAATTTATTCGGTGCATCTCCGATGGCAAAACATACAAGTGGAATTCCTTTATCCCAATTATCAGAATAGTCTTGACAATAAGCCCTTAACATGGTTTTTAATATCTGATTTCTAGCACTCCCTGCAATTCTGGATGGTACGCAAGGGATTTGAATTGTTTTATTCCTCAGCTGTCCCTAGCCTCCCTGAATAATTTAGATGTAAAATTGGTGTGATTGTATCTCTATGGATATTCCATATGTAGTGAAAAAATTTGAGTAACTCCTCTAGTATCCTTTTAGCTGGGATATTGCATGATGGAATGGCCTCTGGAAATGTGGTAGACACATCCATTATTGTTAACAAATACTGATTCCCATCTGTTGTTTTAGGGAGGGGTCCTACACAATCAATTAAGACTCTTGTAAAAGGTTCCTCAAATGCACAAAAAATATATTAAAGGTGCAGGTTTCCCAATTACCTGACATGTATGACATGTCTGGCAAAATTCAGCTACATCCTTGTGCAGTCCAGACCAGTAAAAATGTTTTTATATCTTAGCTTGAGCTTTTCTTACTCATCAGTGACCTCCTACTGGGAGTTCTTGCACTACATGCAACACCTCCTTTCTACAACCTACTGGTGATATGACTTGATGAACCTTCTGCCTATTTCTCACCTGCCTGAATATGTGATGGTCTCCACTTCTTCTTTAAGACATCATTTTTATGATAGTAGCACTCGAGAATACACTCAGATTCTCCTTCCGTGTATGCTTTTTGATACAGTTGCTTCAGTTTTTTTCCTTTCTGTTGTAACTCAATTAATTTCTCTGAGGTAAACATATCCACTTTGTCCTCCACCTGTTCTTGTTTTGGCTCAACTATTTGACCAAACATGTTCTCTGATAATTCTACTTCAGATTCCTTATTTTTATTCTTTGATTTTTCCTCCTGTTTCAACTGGTGACTTTATGACCTTGTTGTCACACAATCAGGAAAAATCCCGTAATACCTCAATGGCCTGATTTTCCACTGGCCTTTCAACCACTGTAGACACCATGTCTAATTGTGACCCCACTATATCGTTACCAAGGACAAATTGTATTCCTGGAGGCGAGAGTTTCTCCAATGTGCCCCCACCACTTCTCCACTTTTCATGGACTCTCTAACCTCATTCTACTTAATGGAGCACTTCTCATCTGTGAATTCCACGTACTAGCACTTGTCTGGCAATAATCCTTTTAAGTTACTTATCTCCTCATCTCTCAACGCCAAAGATTGACATGAACCTGTATCTGGATTAGAATGGTGCTAGAAAAACACAACAGTTCAGACAGTCTGAACTGCTGTGCTTTTCTAGCACCACTCTAATCCAGAATCCGGTTTCCAGCATCTGCAGTCACTGTTTTTACCTAGT
The DNA here is from genome assembly GCF_004010195.1 of Chiloscyllium plagiosum. Taxonomy (NCBI): domain Eukaryota; kingdom Metazoa; phylum Chordata; class Chondrichthyes; order Orectolobiformes; family Hemiscylliidae; genus Chiloscyllium; species Chiloscyllium plagiosum. Next base: position 65,611,549 of record NC_057723.1, read on the forward strand.
TAATGAACCTGTATCTCTTAATAGTGTAACCTCTTTACCTGCTGCTCCTGGACTTTGCAAGTAAACCTTACCTTCACAAGTAAATGGTTTAAGAAGATCTGGAACTTACTTCTCAACCAACCTCAAACCAGGTTGAGCATTCTAGTGCAGTTTTTTAGCCTCCACCGTGTGCTTTCTGTTACTACTTTAACAAAATTCACTGGCCTAATCTGTTTTCCTACATCTGTCTCCCCAGTGTTTTTTCTAACCCACCAACACTGTGACTTCATGTGGTCTGCTTTATTGCAGTGAAAAATAACTGAGCCTTTTAACTTCTTTTCCCCTTCATAGATTTCCTTTTTACTTTGTGGTAAGCTACCTTTATTATTATCTATTTTTCCCTTATCACCTGAGGATTTCTCTTTTCCCCAGTTTCTATCCCTCACAATTGACATTGATGTAGGAAGCCAAACTTTGATTTATGAAACAACTCATGATCGTCAGCCACTTCAGCTGCTAATCTTGCCATTTTAACTCTCTGTTCTTCCACAGGAGTTCTCTCAACCTCAGGAAGTGAATTTTTGAACTCCTCCAGAATATCGACTCTCTAAGATTGTCATATGTTTGATCTATTTTTAATGCCCTTACCCATCTATCAAAATTGTTTTGTTTGATCCTTTCAAACTCAATTTGACCAGGGTACCTCCTTAGATTCCTGAAACATTGTCGGCTTCAGGCACAAGGTCATATGCACTTAAGGTGGCTGTCTTCACATCCTCATACTATCCAGATACCTCTTCTGATAGAGATGCAAATACCTCACAAGCTCAATGTACCAGCTTTGTTTGGATCAACAAAACCCGCATGGTCACTAACCACTTCATTTGTTTAGTCACTTTCTCAAATTAGATGAAAAAGGCTTCTATGTCTTTCTCATCAAATTTAGGCAATGCTTGATATATTAAAACAGATCCCCACCAAACCTCTGGCTACAATGGATTGATTCAACGTCACTATCTTTCTCGCTAAGCCTACCTTCTGCCTTCATCCTTTCATGTTACCTTTCCTGTCTAACTATTGTTATGATACAGAGTAAACTTTCCTGCTTAATTTAAAACCAGAACATAGAAAATATTTATCCCGGGTAGTAATCTGTAAAGATTCGAGTGACCAAGGACTATTTAAACTAAAGTTAACAACTTTATTTCCTAAAGTATAACAGAGAATAATTAACTAACCACTATTTATAATTTCTTTCTCTAACCTATCTTCTAGCTTTCCTTCTATAATACTAGTCCGATAAAACTCCCAATTAAGATTTACAAAACAACACTTCTTATCTCAAAAGCAGGCAGCTGTAGGTTCTTGTCTTCAGATCTTTCTGTGTCTTCTTTTCTCCTTATTTGTAATTTCTGCATCACAGAAAAGATATTTTTAACAGAGAGCTATTTTCAAGCAGTCTGTTTACATGCTGGGCTGTGGCAGATCTCCTCTCAACTGTTCAATTTTCCTCGGTCTTGTACTCCAGACTATCGGATTTTGTCATTGGCTTGTAAGATTATCAACATACTCAATTCAAACTTGATTGGAGTTTGTTATGTTTCAAGTATAATTTAAACTGATTGGCTGAATTCGAATTTGTTCTTGTCTCCAAGCAACGGACTAATTGATTGGTTTGACCCAGTGTTACATTGTTACCATTTTTTAGTACACTTGTTGCTGGGTCTGGTAATTCTGCTGCTTTTAACTCACTTAAAGGTATACCCACATATTCATAACAGTACCAATTTCTGACGTTCAAACTCTCTCTCTTTTTCTGCTTCCTCTCTCACTTTTCCCTTTCTTCTCTCTCATTTTACCTTTCTTCTGTTAGGGCCTTCCTCTCCATTTTCCTTTCCTCTGCTTTTAACAGTAATTAAAGCTGTTTCAGTTTCCTTTCATGTTCAAGCTACTTCATCTGCAATTGAATTCTAGCCATTTGCAAAGATTCTGATGCCATTGCCAGCAAATTTAAGTGCCAAGTTATTGCTATAGTTACCTCTTTTCTTCTCACAGACAAAGACAACCCCAACCTCAGCCAGTCTGCCAATTTCAGCAGCTTTGCATTGCTCACCTTTTGTAAAACCCTCAAAGTCACTTCTTCTACCCCCCCCCCCCCCCAGAAAACTCTTAGTGACTGAAAGAGCCATTACTACACAAAGCAATGTTTAAACCAACTGAATTCACCTGGAACAAAAGACAATAACACCTACTATCCGCTGCCATTGAGTCTAACAACCCTAAACTCAAATTGGAATTATAGAATCAATCCCAACAAGAGCCCCCAATCTGTTATGGACCAAGCCATACCCCCTCAAAATATTTGAAGAAGGTAGCCTAGACCCTAACTTTTTTCTTATTTTAAAGGCAGATTGAAGTGAGTATTACAGGTGTGATACAGCTGGTAAAACCACTCGGCTTTCAGCAAAACAGAATTTATTTAAACACTACAGTTGAAACACAAACACAAGAAAGTGGAATTTAGAATAACTTAAACTACTGGAAAGCTTAATCGACCAGATACAGTAACTATTAGTAATTAACTGTTCCGATACAGTAACATCCCATAAACATACCCCTTGGCAAAAAGGTAAATTCAGACTCAGGTTCTTACAGGTAGGAGGGAACAACATCCAAAGAGAAATTTTTGATGAAAGTCAATGGAATTCTTTACTGAAGCTGGTAATTCCCCTGGATTCTCATATGTTGGCTTGGCATCCCATCCCAACTTTCAACATTCATCCCCTCCACCACTGATCCACAATGACAAAGTTGTGCTGTATGTTCAAGATGCACTGCAGCAATCCACCAAGGCTCCTTTGAAAGTACCTTTAAAATCTGTGACGTTTATCGCTTAGAAGGACAAGGCCAGGAAATGCAAAGCAACATGCCCCCCTTGATTGTACTGTTGTTTGGTGCCAGTGCCGCCAGCATCCACATCAGCAAACAGGCTTCTGACACTCTCACTATATTATAGATTCTCATTAAATTATGTAATCCTCTTTAACTCTATAGTCCTCCAAGATGTTTTTTTCTTCAAAATTTAGCATCTTCCACAACTTACATTTTAGTCACTCCACCATTGGCATAGTTTCAGATTATCAGGAATTACCTACCTAATGTCACTCTTTGCCTTTTAAAACTTAAGCCTAAATTAAAGCCAGGTCACCTGTCTTACTGCACTCTCATGTGATTCAGTGTATATTTCAGTTCAGTAATACTGTGAAATGCTTCAGGATGGTTTTCAATTAAGGTCAGAACAGTCCAGCTTCTTGCTTCTCTGCACTCTATTTTCGAGTAAGTATATTTTATAAACTCAGCCCTGTGGTTTGCAGCCATGGACAACCAGTTCGGTGATCACAGCCTGATCTAATTGAATGTAACAAGTGTCTGTTGCTTCACAAAAAACAACTTTGCAGTAAAGTGCTGAAAGAGGACTTAAGTGTCTGATTTGTTTATGTGAGGAGCCTGAAATCTCTTTCAGATGTGGCCATAAGATGCAAATTTTGTTGTCTTTACCATTGTGACAAGTCATGCTCTTCAGCTCATAATATATGGATGTCTATTGACAAAGGCTCATGAGGCTATTTAGCAACCAAAAACTTATTTTTTGCACTTTGAAGAACAACATGTTGTTTGACATTTTGTGATAATATAATTTCTTTGTTGGCCAAAAACTATTGAAGTAAATATTTTTTGGAATGAAAATTCTTCCCAGAATTTTCTCCTATTTTCATTCTGATGCTGTTTGTAACTGTAATATGTTAGTATTGGATATTTGTGGAGTGCTCAATCTTTAGGACTTTAGCACGAGTGTTAATCTTAGTTATGAAGGCTAATGGGCAAAATATAGCAAGCTGTCCACTTATTTTGTGGTGCTGTATTTTGTAACTTAAACTTTCTTTAATTTGAAACCCTAATCTGTGTGGCATGTATGGCTATTTCCAAGTCTGATGAAGGGCTTTTGCCTGAAACGTCGATTTTACTGCTCCTCGGATGCTGCCTGAACTGCTGTGCTCTTCCAGCACCACTAATCCAGAATCTGGTTTCCAGCATCTGCAGTCATTGTTTTTACCTATTTCCAAGCCAGTCTGGTTCTCAGCTGGTGTTTGGAGAGTGACAAAATCAAGCTGACTGTTGGTAATTCTCAAATAATAGATAGCTAGATAGCAGGTAATTTCTTTTTTTTCTTCTTTATTCATTCACGGGATGAGAGCAGCACTGGCTAGGCAACATTTATTGCCCATCCCAAATTGCCCAGAGGACAGTTAAAAATCAACCACCTTGCTGTAGTTCTGGAGTCACATTAGGCCAGACCAAGTAAGGATGGCAATTTGCTTCCCTAAAGGACATTAGTGAAGCAGATTTTTTTTTCTAACAATCAACAATGGTTTCATGGTCATCATTAGATTCTTAATTCCAGATTTTTTTTCATTGAATTCAAGTTCTGCCATCTGCTGTGGTGGGATTTGAACCCAGGTCCCCAGAACATTATCTGGGTCTCTGGATTAACATTTCAACAATAATACCAGCCTGGCCACTGCCTCTCATATTATTTAAAGGCTGTGACATAATGAAGATTTCTGATCATCTCCTAAACTCCAGGACAAAATTTCAAAACTGTTCATGCACATTAGCAGAAACCTAGCATTTCATTCCTATCTTAAACTCACTCCTGGATATTTTACGTATGCAAAACAAATATTAAGAATTATTCTTCAAATTCTGTTTTTGAGCTCTGACATGTTTGTATTGATTTAGCAAACCAAATTAAGGACGGCAGAATAACTTGGAAATTAGGTTGACCATCCAGCCCTGCAACCTGACTGAAGAAAAGAGGTACGGAATATCACATCATATTCCCAGGAAGTCATGTCACTCCAGCCCAGCTTCACAGCAACTGAGAACAGAGCCATTTATAGACCAACTGCGAACATCACAGATATCACTTTAAATGTTTTTAATATCAGAGCAGAGAGCAACAATACTGCGTTAAGATCCCTATAGACTCCAGTATCCTGAAGAGAAAGGAATCCCTACAATGCAGTCAGAGCCAAGCTTCTGGTACCACAAGTCAGTAATGACCTGTTCATGGTCTGGTCCTCTGATGCAAACCCTTCTCAGCACTTTAGAATCCCTGAGCTATTCGAACTACTTTTAACATTCAGACTCTTTTAATTCATTTATTGAGTCACCATGCACTTTAAATGTTCTGTTTTATTCTCACTGCCAAAGAAAAACTGGCCTTTTTGTAGAGAGCTTTATTTGTTTCTCCTCATATGGATTGCTCTAAAATTGACTGCTGCTGCAGCACAAGGACTGAAAACATAAAAACACTCACTTAACTTTGATTAAAGTTTCTCCAGCCCATTGGCAACCTCAACCAAACTCATAAATTCTCAAAAGTCTAATTAATTCATAATCAGGCATTCCATACGCACCCCTTCTCAAATGCAGTTTCACTTTGTATTTAAAGGGATATCCTGTTGATGTAATCCCTATACTCCCTTGGACATCCTGTGACAGCTTGAATTCAGAATGCACTTGTTCAACTCCATTTGTTCCTGTCTGAAGGAACAACATAGGTAAATGCCAACCAATCAGATTATTGACCAATATCTGTCTTCAGCAGTTTATATTTACCCTTGAGATCCAGCAAAGTAAGTTGTTCAGAGTAGAGACTTCTTCAAAGATATTATCAGATGTCAACATCCCAACTCATACCTCTCATTATCATTGATGCACTTTGCTACTCATCTGAAAGATTTATAAAACTTGGCATCTGGAAGAGATCAGCATTGGAATCTAGAAAGGCAAACACTGGATTGCCTTGCTACTTGCAAGATTTTATGGGAATATGATAAATGAATCATCTGATATTTGCAGTAGATATGATGCTTATTATATGTAGTGTCAAACCAGATTTTTTATTTCACAGAAAGCAAATTACAATTTTTAATTCACTTCCTGCCCAACAAACTAAAATCTCTCAAAGTAAATTACAGTGGATACCAGAATTCTGAATTATAAAAGAAAATTTTAGACTGGCAGCATCTATTGTGAATGAAACATAGTGAACAGTTTAAATCAATTACCTGTTTTCTGGGAAATAAGAGGTCTCCAGTCATTATTGTGAAGGAACAAAAACAGAAATTGTTGAGAAAACTCAGCAGCTCTGGCATCAAGGAGGGTCACTGAGCCCGAAACATTAACTTTGATTTCTCACCACAGATGCTGCCAATCCTGCTGAGTTTCCCCAGCAATTTCTGCTTTTGTTTCCAGTATTCATAGTTCTTTGGGTTTTTTATGTTTATTATGATGAAGGTGCAGTGTGTGAGACAAAGCTATACCCCTAATCCAAGGAGAGAAAACATTGCTCATGAAATGAAGTTACCTCCTTTGAATATTGTGTAGTAAAATTGAAAGTATAAGAAACTACACTTGGTGATTTGTTGGCCATTGCTGCTTTACTTGGTGTTTAAAATCAATACTGTTTCCTGCACATTGATATCTTGGGCTGTGGGCATCTGCACATACACTGAGGCTACTTGCCCCTTTTCCGTAAGTGAGTTTCTTCAAGTCCATATGTACTTTAACATTCTTTCACTTGCATAGTAGGTTCTGAAATGCAGCTCTCTACTGTTGCGTCTAAGATCTCACTCTTCACATGCTCATTTTTGACTGGTCTCTTTGTCTTTCTGATGTTAGAGTCATGTGTCTAATTACATAATTATGATTTACATGAATCTCATTATGTCATATTGCTACCTTGATTTTGCTGGAACAAAGAACAGAGATAGAGCATTGTTTATGTAATCTTAGTCATTGGTCCAGCATTTCTCTACCAAAATATGAAGTGCAGATGAAAGTTGCCAGCAATATTATGCTTCTTGCAGACTCTGGCCAAGTATTAGAGTAATACCTGCTTGCCAAACTGGCATTTATGATAAAGATGGAACTGTGCATCTGTTTGCTTTCCTTCCTCTCTTTGTGCACAGGATAATGGTGATTAGGTGAGAGTTGGTAGGTTGGGATTCTGCCCAGTCTTTCAATGATATCAGAAGAAATAATAGTGGATTTATCAACATTTTTTGGGATGGCAATGATTTTGAAACATTTTGGTGACCCACAATAAAATATTCTCAGGCCTTACTGATACTTGTCAACTTTGGGGAAAAAATCTTCAATTTGACTTTCTTTCAATTCTTTCTTTCATTTACTTTCTCTTTTCTTCAATACCTTTTCTTCAATAACTGTAGTTAGTCCGTCATTCATCTCCCAACCATTGCACTGGAGTATTTGATTTGCAGATTCAGTCTCTGATTTTGAACAAACTTGCTTTTAAAAAAGGAGTTTGGTCCAATCTTAAACTGCTATACAGCAATATATTGTTACTCTGTTGCTGATCACATAAGTTATCCCTGTTTTTACAGAGGTAACCTCCTGGACTGGTCAGCAGATGAAAAGTGAAGGTTTCTCAGCCAGAGTTGTTGGTGGAGGAATCAGATTCTAATTTTAAAAAGAGTTAGAAGTTAAAAGCAGTAAAACTGAATAGAGGTCCAGTTTGTCTTGTAAACCTGAAAGTGAAGGTCCATAACAACCAGTGCATTCATTTCCAAGTATTACCCCTATTTTGAAACTATTTTCCCTCTAAGAAAAGATAGTAAGACAGGGTAAATCATTTGATTTTGATACAGAATTCTATTTATATCATTTGAAAGCTATTGTTTGTTGAAAGTTAAAACTCACTCTTGTACATGTTATGATGAATGTTTAGAAATAGTAAAGTTTACAAATATGGAGACACTGAATAAGCAGAGTAGCAATACAATTGGTCACCAACAACATCCCACAGGATGTCATAAACAAGTCTGTCTCAGCTTCCTTCTGGAAAACATGCCAGCTCCCATATGTACACCAAACATATTGGAACAGGAGTAGGCCATTTAACCCCTTACATCTGCCATTAAATGAGATCATCGCTGATCTGAGTCATGGAGTCATAGAGGTTTACATAGAGGAAACAGACCCTCCGGTCCAACCATGCCGACCAGATATCCCCACCCAATCTCGTCCAACCGGCCAGCACCCAGCCCATATCCCTCCAAATCCTTCTTATTCATGTACCCATCCAAATGCCTCTTAAATGTTGCAATTGTACCAGCCTCCACCACTTCCTCTTGCAGCTCATTCCATACACGTACCACCCTCTGTGTGAACAAGTTGCCCCTTCGATGTCTTTTATATCTTTCCCCTCTCACCCTAAACCTATGCCCTTTCGTTCTGGACTCCCCGACCCCAGGGATAAGACTTTGCCTATTTACCCTCTCCACGCCCATCATAATTTTGTAAACCTCTATAAGGTCACCCCTCAGCCTCCGACGCTCGAGGGAAAACAGCCCCAGCCTGTTCAGCCTCTCCCTATAGCTCAAATCCTCCAATCCTGGCAACATCCAAGGCTTAATTCCATATACATGCTTTTAGCCCATATTCGTTAATATCTTTGCTTAACAAAAAATTAATATCCACCCACCTCATCCACTGTGCCCATTGCTCTCAGTGTGATCTCCTCTACATCGGGGAGGCAAGACGCCAACACACAGTGTTTGAGGGAACATCGCTGGGACATACGCACCAAACAACCCCATGATCCAGTGGCCGACCACTTCAATTCCCTCTTCCATTCCACCAAGGACATGCAAGTCCTGGGCCTCCTCTACCTCCAAACCCAAGCTACCGAATGACTGGAGGAAGAACACCTCATCTTCCATTTGGGACCTTTCAACCACATGGCATTATTATCGACTTCACTAGTTTCCAAATCTTCCCTCCCCCCATCTCATCCCAGATTCAACCCTTCAACTCGGCGCCACTCTCTTGACCTGTCCTACCTATCCATCTTCCTTCCCACCCATCTGCTCCACTCTCCCCATTGACTTATCACAATCACCCCCCCATCTGCATCTACCTATCGCCTCCCAGCTACCTTCCCACCAGCCCCACCCCCACCCTCCTTTTTATCTCTCAGCAACCCCTTCCCGACATTCCTGATTAAGAACTAATGCCCGAAATGTCGATTCTCCTGCTTGTCAGATGCTGCTTGACCTGATGTGCTTTTCTAGTGCCACACTTTTCAACTTTAACTCTCCAGCATCTGCAGTCCTCACTTTCTCCTAATGACTGAAAAAATTATCTATCTTAGATGTAAAACTAACCATTGATCTCACGGCAACTGCTGTGTATAGAAAAAAATTCCAAACTTCTAGCACCCTTTGTGTGTAGAAGTGCTTCCTAACATCTCTCCTGAATGGTCTTGCCCTAATTTTTAGACTATGCCCCCTAAGTCTTGAATCCCCAAATGAATAGACAGAGTTTATCTTTATCTACTCTTATCCTGTTAATATCTTGAAGAAAAAAGTAAAATACTGCAGATGCTGGTGAATTGAAATTAAGACAAAAAGTGCTGGAAAACCTAACAAGTCTGGCAGCATCTGCAGAAAGAAAAAATAAAATTAACATTTCGAGAGCAATGCAAAACGTCTCTGAAATTTAACGACGTGTTTTCAGGTACCAATCTCCACTGCATGAGAAATCAACACCTCAATGAGTCAGTTCATTCAGGAGAAGAGGGGAGAAAGCTGAGAATTTAACTAATTCTAAGGCCCACTATGTTTACACTCTTATTAAAATTATTAATTTATATAACCTTTGACTAGCTAATAGGTGCTTTGATTTCCATTCGGATCTGTGTAAAAGAGTGATGTTTTTTGTGCTGGATGATTCACTTTGCACCTTTTAAATGTATTTGTTGTGTACTGTGTATGTAGTGCTTTGGTACATAGGATTTATTCAGCATTATACATGTTGCTTCTTTGTTATTTGGCACTGTGTATAACAGCACTTACAGTTTAAGCCAATTAAAGTCATTCTCACACAGTAAAACTGAAGATCTTGTCTCCAGAAGCTATAAAGAACAGACGATCCTCATTATTTTTAATAAAAACTGATATACGATATCGACTGTGCAAGTATGAAGGTCAATATTTCCTGTTCACATTATGCAATAATCTTTCGTTCTTTGGTTATGTATCAAGCTTTAGAGTGAAGAAGGAAATGCCTTTAACTGTGAATGACAACAGTCTGCAATTTGACTATTATTGGCTCGTTGCATCTCCATCTGCTGTCTAATAACATAAAAATCAATTACTTTGTCTTTTTTTCTCCAACAGTGCATGTTGATAGGCCTGTCACGGGACCTCAGAGGGATTGCCTTTGCTCTGAACACAAAAGCCAGCTACACCATGCTGTTCAACTGGCTGTATCCTTGCAAAAGTGTCACAGTGCCAGCGTTGTACAAAATGAGCCATTAGCTGAATGCTCTTGCGCTGTAGGGAAGGAGGAAACTGTATTAGCTGGGGTATTCTACAGTTCAGCTGAAGCCCTGTCCTCAGATGCTAGCAGCAGGTCTCCCCTCCTCCATCTATCCTATAGCCTCAGGGCCTGTTGACCTCTTCTATGATCCATGCCTTTGTCGCCTAATTGTACCAGAACAATATTTTGGGAGGGAAGAGCAGATGTAGACTGTAAAGGAAGCAATAAAAAAGAAAATGATGTGTGCTTAAAATATATATATATAAATTATATTTGTGAAACACTGGTGTATTGCCAAAACTAGCTCTTCCATCTGGAACTTCTTTTAAATTTGGTAAGAATGTGCATGGAGCTGCCGCAGGAAGTCAGCAATTCTCTTTGTGAGTGACAGTGAGTTACCCCAAAGTATTTTCTTGAGTAGAGAGCCACATTATCCAACCCAAACCTATTAATTGCTGTCCTTCAAAGTAGGTGGTTCTTCAACGCTCAAAGTGTAGGATTGATTGGGTGATTTTATCATCATATGTAGTTCATACAACTGCTAGAGAGTGCATTTATCAGCATCTTAATTAATGACTTAAGAGTGATTTAAAAACAAAGTATTGGAAATGGAATGAGGGGGATGCCTTACCTTGTTTTTACCAGTGGATGGCAGTACTGAGTGCAGTTAAACTTGTTTCAGAATTGAGGCTAAAAGAAAAATTGAAAGTATGGTACCAGATTTTTATTTGCAGATATTCTTAAACTGACTTCAGGCCATCAGAGTGACATGATGGATCCAAACTTGCCATTTAATTTTGGCCTTTGGTTTATTACTCAAAAAGCATAACAACTACAGTTCTATATTGTGTTGTTTAATTACTCCAACATTGACTCTACAAAACACTTATCAACAAAATGAATGGACCATTTCAACTGTGCTCAGATTATTGCTTCCACACTTTTTCCAACTTAACGTGCTGGAATTATGTTACTTTAAATTTAATACAAGTAGGACAGTCTGCACCTGAACCAGAATGAGACCAACATCCTTACGGGTGGGTTTACTAGAGTCATAGAGATGTATAACACAGAAACAGACCCTTCAGCCCAACTTATCCATGCTGGTCAGATATCGCAACCCAATCTAGTCCCACCTGCCAACACCTGGCCCATATCGCTTCAAACCATCCTGTTCATATACCCATCCAGATGCCTTTTAAATGTTGCAATTGTACCAGCCTCCACCACTTCCTCCAGCAGCTCATTCCATACACATATCACCCTCTGAGTGAAAAGGTTGCTCCTTGGGTCTCTTTCATATCTTTCCCCTCTCACCCTAAACCTATGCCCTCTAGTTCTAGACTCCCCTACCCCAGGTAAAAGACTTTGTCTATTTATCCTATCCATGCCCCTCGTGATTTGATAAACCTCTATAAGATCACCCCTCAGCCTCCCATACTCCAGGGAAAACAGCCCTAGCCTGTTCAACTCTCCCTATAGCTCAAATCCTCCAACCCTGGCAACATCCTTGTAAATCTTTTCTGAACCCTTTCAAGTTTCACAACATTTTTCCAATAAGAAGGAGACCAGAATTGCACACAATATTCCAATAGTGGCTAAACCAATGTCCTGTACAGCCGCAACATGACCTCCCAACTCCTGTACTCAATACTCTGACCAATAAAAGAAAGCATACCAAACGCCTTCTTCACTATCCTATCTACCGCAACTCCACTTTCAAGGAGTTATGAACCTGCACTCCAAGGTCTGTTTGTTCAGCAACATTCCCTAGGACCTTACCATTGAATGTACAAGTCCTGCTAAGATTTTGCTTTTGGAAGGAGTTTAAACTAGTTTGGGAGGGAGAGGAGTCAGTGTTAGTAAGAAAGTGACACAGAGTATTTTAGTAAAGGAACGAAGGCAGAGGGAATTCAGCCATAGAATAAAGTCGTAGAGTCGCAAAACATGCAGCATCGCAAAATCCATCTGCGTTACAGAAAAATGCCCTTTGGCCCATTGTGTCTGTGCTGGTCTAAAATAACCATCTGACTATACTAATCCCATTTTCCAGCACTTGGGAGAAAAGGATAACGGGAGACTGTAGGGTCTTTTAGGAACCAAGAGACAATATGTGTGTGAAACTAAATGACATCAGGTAGCATGGTGGCTCAGTCGTTAGCACTGTTGCCTCACAGCACCAGAGACCAGTGTTTGATTACACCCTTAGATTCCGCCAAGGACATGCAGGTCCTTGGCCTCCTCCATCGCCTGACCCTGGCCACACGACGCCTGGAGGAAGAGCGCCTCATCTTCTACCTAGGAACCCTCCAACCCACACGGGATGAATGTAGATTTCTCCAGCTTCCTCATTTCCCCTCCCCCCACCTTATCTCAGTCCCAACCCCCAGATTCAGCACTGCCCTCTTGACCTGCAATCTTCTTCCCGACCTCTCCGGCCTATCACCATCACCCTCATCTCCTTCCACCTATCGTATTCCCAAGCGCCTCTCCCCCAAATTCCTCCCCCCCACCTTTTATCTCAGCCCACTTGGCACACCAGCCTCATTCCTGAAGAAGGGCTTATGCCCGAAATGTCGATTCTCCTGCTCCTCAGATGCTGCCTGGCCTGCTGCACTTTTCCAGCACCACACTTTTCAACTACACCCTTAGACTGTCTACTTGGGTTTCCTCCCACAGTCCAAAGATGTGCAGGTTAGGTGCATGGCCATGTGAAGTGCAGGGTTACAGGGATACAGGAAGGAAGTATGTCTGGGCGGGATGCTCTTTGGATACTCTGTGTGAATTCGATGAGCGGAGTAGCCTGCTTCCACATGGTGTGGATTCTATGATCCTATGACATTGGAGTGGTGTAAAATGAGTACTTTACATCTGTATTCACTTTGGAGAAGAAAGACGCTGGCACAGAATTTGGGAAGAGGGAGTGTGAAGTTGTTGAACAGTTCGACATAGGGAGTGAGGAGGTGTTGGAGGTGTTGACAGGCTTTAGATTAGATTAAATTACTTACAGTGTGGAAACAGGCCCATCGGCCCAACAGGTCCACAACGACCCTCTGAAGAGCAATCTACCCCAGACCCATTTCCCTCTGACTAATGCACCTAACACTATGGACAGTTTGGCATGGCCAATTCACCTGACCTGCACATTTTTGGACTGTGGGTGGAAACCCATGCAAACACGGGGAGAATGTGCAAACTCCACACAGACAGTTGCCTGAGGCAGGAATTGAACCTGGGTCTCTGGCGTTGTGTGGCATCAGTGCTAACCACTGTGCCACCGTGCCACCCATTCACTTTTAAGAGGACAAATCCCCAAGCTCAGATGAGACATATCCCAAGCTGCTGTAGGACACTAGAGAGGAAATTACAGGGGCTCTGATCCAATTTTTAACTCCTCTCTGGCCACAGGGGAGAAAGTAGAGGACTGGAAGACAACTAATGTGTTCCACTTTTCAAGAGGATAGTAGAGATAGACCGGGGAATTATAGACAAGTGAATCTCACATAGGGAAATTATTGGAGAAAATCCTAAAAGAGAGAATTAAATTCCCTCCCTCTTGAAGAAACCAGGTTTAATCAGGCTTAGATAGCAAGGCTTTGTCAGAGGGAGGTCAAGCCTTACAAATTCGAATTTTTCAAGGAGGTGACCAGGTGTGGTGATGAGAGCAGTGCAGTTAATGTAGTTTACATGGGTTTCAGCAAGGCCTTTGACAAGATCCCACATGAGAAACCGATAAAGAAGGTAAAATCACACGGAATCCAGCGTAATCGGGCAAGTTGGAACCAAAACCAGCTTAGTGATGGGAGACAGAGGGTGGTGGTAAAAGGATGTTTGCATGATTGGAGGCCAGTGTCCAGTGGCGCAGACAGGGATCAGTGCAATGTCCATTAATATTTGTGTGATATATGTATATATATATATGGAAGAAAATGAGGGGGACGATAGGCATCTGCGGATAACATGAAGATTGGTCGTGGACAATGAGGAAGAAGGTCTCAAGTTATAGGAGGATGTAAGTGGTTTGGTCAGATGGGCAGACAGAATTTAACCCTGATAAATGTCAGCTGATCCATTTTGAAAGAAGTAACAACACAAAGGGGTACTCAATGAATGGTGGGACACTAGGAAACTCAGAGGAATAGAGGAATCTTGGGGGGCTTGTCCACAGATCCATGAAGGTGGCAGGACAGGTTAGTGGGGTAGTTAAGAAGGTATACAGAACACTTGCATTTATCAGTCATGAGGTAGTTTATAAGAGCAATGAGTTTATATTGGAGCTCTGCAGGACTTAGGTTAGGTGACAGCTGGGGTACTGTGCTGTTTTGTTCACCACACTATAGGAAGGATGTGATTACATTGGATGGCATGCAGAGGAAATTCACCATAATGTTGCCTCAGATCGAGCAGTTTATCAACGAAGAGAATAAAGTAAAATGACGAACTGCAGATACTAGAAGTCTGAAAGAAAACAAATTGCTGGAAAAACTCAGACAGTTTGGCAACACCTAAGGAGAGAAAACAGAGTTAATGTTTCATGTCCAGTGACCATTCTTCGGAACAGTTCCATACAAATGTCATGGGACCCAAAACATCAACTCTGCTTTCTCTCCACAGTTGCAGTTATGAAGCGAGTCTGGGTAAGTTTGGTTCGTTGTCTTTGGAGCTGAGAAGGTTGAGAAGGGACCTGACTGAGATGTATAAGATTGTGGGGAGCAGGGTGAGTGCAAAGTGAGAGGGAGGTTTAGAGGGTTTTGTTTTTATTTATTCATATGGTGTGGCTGTTGCTGGCTGGCCAGTATTTATTGCCTGTCCATAGTTACCCTTGAGGAGGTGGTGATGAGCTGCCTCCTTGAACCGCTGCAGTCCACCAATGATGGGTTGACCCACAATGCCATTGGGGAGGGCATTCCAGGATTCTGACCCAGTGACTGAAAGAACAGCAATGTATTTCCAAGCCAGGATGATGAGTGGCTTGGAGGTGAACTTGCAGGTGGTGGTGTTCCCATGTATCTGCTGCCCTTGTCCTTCTAAATGGAAGTGGTCATGTGTTTAGAAAGTGCTGTCAGAGGATCTTTGGTGAATTACTGCAGTGAACCTGGAGCTAAAGTTGTTCCCATGTATCTGCTTCCCTTGATCTTCAGGATGGCAGAGGTCACAAGTTTGGAAGGTGCTGCTGAAGTAGCCTTGTTAAAATGGAGTCTGATGACATCCACTCATATTTATGTCAAAATGGTACCATGACTGATATGGCATGATTAAACCCGACAATCCAAAACTTAATATAAGGACCATGAAACATAAGAGTGAATGTAGGCTATTCAGCTCATCACTGATGAAAATGTGTTGCTGGAAAAGCGCAGCAGGTCAGGCAGCATCCAAGGAACAGGAGAATCGACGTTTCGGGCATAAGCCCTTCTTCAGGAATGAGGAAAGTGTGTCCAGCAGGCTAAATAAAAGGCAGGGAAGAGGGACTTGGGGGAGGGGCTTTGGAAATGCGATAGGTGGAGGGAGGTCAAGGTAACGGTGATAGGCCGGAGTGGGGTGGGGGCGGAGAGGTCAGGAAGATGATTGCAGGTTAGGAAGGCGGTGCTGAGGTCGAGGGAT
>NC_057723.1:65628064-65634659 GCF_004010195.1 Chiloscyllium plagiosum
TTGGAATTGGTCCTCCTGGGAGCAGATGCGGCGGAGACGAAGGAATTGGGAATATGAGATGGCGTTTTTACAGGGGGCAGGGTGGGAGGAGGTGTAGTCTAGGTAGCTGTGGGAGTCGGTCGGTTTATAGTAAATGTCCGTGTCGATTCGGTCACCCGAGATGGAAATGGAAATGTCTAGGAAGGGGAGGGAGGAGTCTGAGGTGGTCCAGGTGAATTTGAGGTCGGGGTGGAAGGTGTTGGTAAAGTGGATGAACTGTTCAACCTCCTCGTGGGAGCACGAGGTAGCGCCGATACAGTCATCGATGTAGCGGAGGAAAAGGTGGGGGGGGGTGCCAGGGTAGCTGCGGAAGATGGACTGTTCCACATATCCTACAAAGAGGCAGGCATAGCTGGGGCCCATGCGGGTGCCCATGGCTACTCCTATTCAGCTCATCAGGTTTGTTCAGCTATTCAGGCTGATCTGATAATCCTCAACTTCACTTTCCTGACTTTTCCGTATAATCCTTGATTTCTTTCCTGATTAAAAATATATTTTAGCCTTGAATGTACTTAGTTAACCAGCGTTGAAAGCTCTTTTTGGTAAAGAATTCCACAGATTCCCTATCCTCTGAAAGAAGAAACTCCTTCCTCTTTCTTTCTTATATTTGCAACCCTTTATTCAGACAGTATGTCTTCTGATCCTGGACAGTCCCACAAGGGAAAACAACCTCTCTGCATTTGCCCTGTCAAGTCCCCATCGAATCTTGAATGTTATATTAAGACTGACTTTCACTCTTCTAAATTCCAATAAGTTCTTATCTTCTCTTCATAAAACAGTCCCTCCATGCCTGGGATCAACCTAGTGAACCTTCTCTGGCATGCCTCCAATAGCAGAGTCTAGATTAGAGTGGTGCTGGAAAAGCACAGCAGGTCAGGCAGCATCCAAGGAGAAGGAAAATCGACGTTTCGGGCAAAAGCCGTTCATCAGGATGGGCTAAGTAGTGCTGTGATTCTGTGATTTTCCCTACCTATGCTAGCTTTTTATGATTCATACATAAGCACTTCCAAGACCCTGTACTCCAGATCTTTCTGCAGTCTTTCACCATTTAAATGATAATCAGCTTCAATGTTCTTCCTGCCAAATGTTGCTACTTTACAAGACATTGGTAAGGCCACTTTTAGTATACTGCGTACAGTGCTGGTCACCTTGGTATAGAAACGATGTTGTTAAACTAGAAACAGTGCAGAAAGAATTCACAAGTTTGTTGCTGGGACTGGAGGGCTTGAGTCATAAGGAGAGTTATAGCAATATACAGAAGCAGACCCTTCAGTCCATCTCAGCCATGTTGACCAGATATCCTAACCTAATCTAGTCTCCTTTGCCAGCACTTGACCTAAACCCTTCTTATTCATGTACCAGATGCCTTTTAAATGTTGTAATTATACCAGCCCAAACCATCTTCTGGCAGCTCATTCCAAACACGCACCATCCTCTGTGTGACTATGTTGCCCCTTAGACCCTTTTTAAATCTTTCCTCTCACTTAAACCTATTCCCTCTAGTTTTGGATTCCCCTCGCCTGGGGAAAAGACATTGGCAAGACCCTATCCATGCACCTCATGATTTTGTAAATGTCTATAAGATCACCCCTCAGCCTCCGATGTTCCAGGGAAAATAGCCCCTGCCTATTCAGTCTCTCCTTTTGGCTCAAACTCTCCAAACCTGACAACACCCTTGTAAATCTTTTCTGAACCTTTTCAAGTTTCATAACATCCGTTCTATAACCGGGAGACCAAACTGCACACGGTATTCCAAAAGTGGCCTAACCAATGTACGGTATAGCCACAATATGACCTCCCAACTCCTATACTCAATGCACTGACCAATAAAGGTAATCATACTAAATGACTTCTTCACCATCCTGTCTACCTGCAATTCCACTTTCAAAGAACTATGAATTCCACCCCCCCCCTCCTCAAAAGCTCTGTTTGTTTGGCAGCACTCCCCAGGACCTTACCATTAAGTGTGTAAGCCCTGCCTTGATATGCCCTGCCAAAATGCAGCACCTTACATTTACCTAAATTAAACTCTATCTGCCACTCCTCGACTCATTTGCCCATCTGATCAAGGTCCCATTGTACTCTGAGGTAATCTTTTCACTTTCCACTGCATCACCAATTTTGGTATCATCTGCAAACTTACTAACCATATGTTCTATCTTCACATTCAAATCATTTACGTAAATGACAAAAAACACTGGACCCAGCATCAATCCTTGCAGCACACCGCTGGTCCCAAGGTCACCAGCAACTCTCCATCGCCACTCTCTGTCTCCTGCCTTTAAGCCAATTTTGTATCCAAATGGCTAACTCTCCCTGTATTCCATGTGATCAAACCGTGCTAACCAGTCTCCCATGCAGAATCTTATCAAACACCGTACTGAAGTCTATATAGACAACGTCCACCATTCTGCCTTCAGCAATCTTCTTTGTCACTTCTTCAAAAAAACTCAATCAAGTCAGTGAGACAAGATTTCCCACACACAAAGCCATGTTGATTATCCCTAATTAATCCTTGCCTTTCCAAATAAATGTAAATCCTGGATAGGCTGGGTATTATTTTCCCTGGGAGTGTCAGAAGTTGAAGGGTGACCTTACAGTGGTTTATAAAATCATGAGGGGGATAGGTAAGGTGAACAGCCAAGGTCACTTTCCAGGGAAAAGGAGTCCTAAATTAGAGGGTTTAAGGTGAGAGGGGAAAGATTTAAAAGGGACCCCGGGGGGGGGGGCAGAGCTTTCATACATAGGTGTGGCACATATATGAAATGAGCTGCTGGATGAAGTGGTGGAGGGGGATTCAGTTAAAACATTTAAAATACATTTGGACAATAGGAAAGGTTTAGAGCGATATGAGTGAAATGCAGACAAATGGGACGAGTTTAGTTTAGGACACCTGGTTGGCATAGATGAGTTGGACCGATGGGTCTGTTTCAGTGCTATATGACTCTTATGATTCTGACTTCATACTTTTCTGCATTCTACTCCAAGTGCAAAGTTTTTATCCACTGACTTAATCTGTCTGTGTCATCTTAGCATTTGGCTTCCCTTCTGGTTTGTATTATCTGTAAACCTGGTTACACTACATTCACTTTCCTCATCAAATCATTTAGTATGTATTGTAAATAATTGTGGCACCAGCACTGATCCCTCTGGCACTCCAGTAGTAGCAGATTGAAATCCTGAAAATGTTCTCCTTATCCCAAGTCTCTGCCTTCCATTAGTTAGCTAATCCTCCATCCGTGCTAATGTACTACCTCAAACACCATGGACTATTATCTTATCAAATGTCTTATTAAAGTCCAAATACATTGCATCCTCTGCTTCCCTTTTATCTATCCTTATTACCTCCAGAAAGGGTTATAATAAAATTGTCATGAGTTTCTCTTCATAAAGCCATGATGACTCTGCTTGCTGATACAATGTATGTCTAAATGTTCTGCTGCTACATCCTTTAGAATGGACATTTTTTTTCCCAGTAACAGGCATAAAGCTAACTGGCCCATTGCTACTTTTTTTGTCTCCTTTTTTTAAAGTAAACGTTTTACTTTGGCTGTTTTCCAGTCCTTTGGGATTTTTATAGAATCTAAGGATTCTTGGAAGATTACTACCAGTGCAGCCACTATCTGTGTCTACATTTTTTTAATATCCAAGTATGCATCTCTTCGACAGCTTTCTGTGTTAGTTTTGATACTGTACTGTTCGCTCCACATAAGTTGATATAATCAGCAGCATGGACAATAGATTGAACCAAGATCCTTCCTGATTTGTGTGCCCCAGCACCATACTGAAAGTGCACGCAACCATGTAAATATAATTCTGACTGGCTTTCTGAAGAGCAGCTCTTGGCAAAAATATGTAGAAGTGTTGTATTTATAGTTTCTTCTTTTTTTCAATTTATCAGTTTCTGTCATTTCAAAAGAGTAATATCCAGACATTTATGTGTCAGCTATGATCATCAATCTGCTGGTGGGTTTTTTGACAGCTACTTTCACCCTCACTGACTATTTTCACTGTATTGCTTTAAAAACATTTCTTCTCATCTGTTCCACACTCTCAAATTTTTGATCAGGTAGATTGCAGTGTCTGGTGTTCAGCTGCAGAGCATTAGTCTCCAATACCTTTACACCTTTAACATTAGGTGCCCTCTTGCCTTTTTACTCCACACAACAGTTGTTCAGTTGTCTTTTCCATTACAACTTGCTGTTGGACATTTTATATGCTCCTAAGAGTAGGTGTTGGCTGCGCTGAGGTGCTGCTGTACGAAAAGGAATAGATTCCTATGATTAGCAAAACAAAAAAATGAAAAGTGGGATATTATATCATTGTGGTAAAGTATTTAATGAAATAATTTTCAGGTGTCTCACGATACTGATCAATGTTAATTTATTGAGCCAACGTTGGGCGAATCTACCCCAGAAAAGATTCTGAGGCAGCCCTCTATTGCAGGGAGGATTCATCAGATATTTATGCATTGTAAATCATGTATACACTACATTACTTGAATTCCAATAGGTGTATTTTGATCAAACACTTTGTTTTTCACACAACCCAAAAGTGGCAAGATTCCTGTTATTCTCACACTCCCTATCTCCCCAAATGCCATCCAACCTTCTCTCCGAAGCCTGTGCTTCATTCCCATCCTAAACCCTACTGCTTTATCTTTCTCAGTATTGTAAGGGTCATCCTTGCATTCCATTCCAAATACAGCCTCAGGGCTAATGCATTTTCACAGAAACTCTGCTGCATCAGCATCTGAGTGTGTTTGTGTAGTTTAACTACTTTTTCTTTTAACCTAACTACTTTCTTGATTAAGAAAAATGGAAAATTAATCTAAAATGATTTATATGATTAGTGTTTAACTAAAAATCTGTACCTCATTCTCACCATAGCTGGTAATTTATGTGGACTTACAGGTTAACTCATGCTGTATCCAAATTTTCCCATAACGATATCTATATTTGACTAGATTGCTGCCGTTTACATCTTCATAGAAAGTTACGGAACAGAAAGAATTTAGTAGGCCTATGGAATTCTATTCATTTGAATCGTCTGAGTCTAATTTATTCATCAGCTTGTTCCAATATAAATGCAGATGTTTTGTTTACATAACTTTCCATATTCCTCTTATTCAAGAAACTATCTTGCTCCCAGTTAGTGAAATACATTTTATGAATTTTGCAAAGCAACTCAGTCTGGACTCAATTTTAGTTCTTTTTGTGATTATTTTAAATTTGTGCTTTCTCATTCAGTCTCATTGATTAGTCAAGAGAATTTAGTGCAACTTGCCCCGATCTTCATGATCTTAACTGTGATTATAAAGCTACCTAAAATTGAGCCAGGACCCCAAGCGGAGTCACGAGCTACAATCTTGGGATCATAAACTCAGAGGCAGCAATACCCACCATGTAGCTCTTCCTCTCACTTACACAGATCTTCTGTGCCACCACTTTTATAGGTCTTCTCATCCAACCTACTTTGAGTTCTTAGAAATGAAATTGAAATGCATTGGAACCTGCAAATTGGTCTGTGCTGCTTACCTTAAATCTCACTGCGTGCTGATCAAACAATCATAGGTTGTTTTCTCCCTGTATTTTCAGCTCATATATTCACTGGTCAGCAAACGCAGGTGAGAAATAGACTGATTGGACAAGGAATTCTACAGCATTTTTAAAAAGTTCACTAATCTGTTGTTCTGTGTATCCTAGACAAGAGTCAGGGGGCTGCAGACGCATCTTTCACAGGCTACAATCTGCCTGCAGGTCACATTTTGGGCAAGCCTTTTTAAAATGACTAAAAATCACCCATGAGGAGAAAGTGAGGTCTGCAGATGCTGGAGATCAGAGCTGGAAATGTGTTGCTGGAAAAGCGCAGCAGGTCAGGCAGCATCCAGGGAACAGGAGAATCGACGTTTCGGGCATAAGCCCTTCTTCAGGAATGAGGAAAGTTTGTCCAGCAGGCCACACACATCATCTATTGCATCCTCTGCACCCGATGTGGCCTCCTCTATATTAGGGAGACAGGCCGGCTACTTGCGGAGCGTTTCAGAGAACACCTCTGGGACACCAGGACCAACCAACCCAACCACCCTGTAGCTCAACATTTCAACTCCCCCTCCCACTCCACCAAGGACATGCAGGTCCTTGGACTCCTCCATCGCCAGACCACAACAAAACGACGGTTGGAGGAAGAACACCTCATCTTCCGGCTAGGAACCCTCCAACCACAAGGGATGAACAAGGATTTCACCAGTTTCCTCATTTCCCCTCCCCCCAGCCTGTCTCAGTCAAATCCATCAAATCCAGCACCGCCTTCCTAACCTGCCATCTTCTTCCCGACCTCTTCGCCCCCACTCCAGTCTGACCTATCACCCTCACCTTGACCTCTCGCCACCCATCACATTTCCGACGCCCCTCCCCCAAGTCACTCCTCCCTACCTTTTATCTTAGCCTGCTGGACAAACGTTCCTCATTCCTGAAGAAGGGCTTATGCCCGAAACGTCGATTCTCCTGTTCCCTGGATGCTGCCTGACCTGCTGCGCTTTTCCAGCAACACATTT
>NC_057723.1:65635099-65656441 GCF_004010195.1 Chiloscyllium plagiosum
GTCTGCCCTATCACCCTCACCTTGACCTCTTTCCACCTATCACATTTCCGACGCCCCTCCCCCAGGTCCCTCCTCCCTACCTTTTATCTTAGCCTGCTGGACAAACTTTCCTCATTCCTGAAGAAGGGCTTATGCCCGAAACGTCGATTCTCCTGTTCCCTGGATGCTGCCTGACCTGCGCTTTTCCAGCAACACATTTCCAGTAAAAATCACCCATCCCCAACCACAGTTATCTTTCACTCTATCCCTTAAGTAGACATTTCATTTACCTAGATACAGTCCAAAATTAATCTCTGCTTCCAATGGCCCAGACACGTCTCTTTTTTCCAACCAAATACTTTCTAATCCCAGATGCTGGGAATCTGAAATAAAAACAGAAAGTGCTTGGGCTTGGATCGGCGCAACATCGAGGGCCGAAGGGCCTGTACTGCGCTGTATTCTTCTATGTTCTATGTTCTATGCTGGAGAAACTCACCAGGTATGGTGTCATTTTGAGTTAAATATGACTCTTTTTCAGAAACTCGCCAAAGAAGAGTAATTCTGAAAAAGGATCATGTTGGCCTTGATATGTTAACTGCTGGACTCCTGCAATTTTCAGGTCCTTAAGACATAAGCGCAGAAATTGAGTCTGCCCATTGTAACAACTCATAACCACACTCCTTGAGAAAAAGCTAAATTCAGACACAGAGTCTTACATGCAGTTCTCCAATCCAGGAGGAAACAATATTAAGAGGGATTTCAAAGAAAGTTGCAGCTAGGAATCATTTCCTGAAGTTTATAACTTTCTGGGATCCCGAACAGCTTCTGCTGCTAAAGCTAAAAAAATGTAGAAAGCCTAGTCTGTGAGAGCTGGCCACTCCCCTTCCATTGTTCCATCTATTTTTAAAAAACTTAAAGACTTCCTAAGTTATTTTCTTTAGCCATTTTCAGTAGCTAGTTCTGCACCTCTGCTTTTATAACCTCTCCAAAGAAACCCAAGACAAAATAACCTTTTTAAAGTGACAGCATTGTCACAACTGAAAGTTGGAAAAGCTGAGAGATGTTACCATTAATTAGTGATGGTATTAGTCCAGAAGAGTGGAATGACTTAGGAAACCAAGATGTAGAAATGTTTTAGATAGAGATAAGAAGTGAGTCACTTGTGGGAATGGTGCACAGGACCCTTAACAGTAACCACGCAGTCCAATGGAGTATAAAAGGCATTAGTGGTATCTTGTCAGAAAGATACAGATGGTAATCATGGTAAATGTAATCTGCATGTAAACTTGGAAAATTAAATGGCAAAGGTCATCTATCACTTCCCTATGTTGTGTACCACTACTATACTTCAGTGTAGTTTCACAGTAATAGAAGCAGGAGTTGGCCATTTGGCTTGTCAAGCCTGCTCTGTCATTCATTAAGATGATGGCTGATCTATCTATCATCTCAGCTCCTCCTACCTGCATTATCCCCATAACTAAATTCCCCTACCATGCAAAAACCCATCCAACTGTTTCTTGAATGTATTTAATGAAGCTGCCTTGACTGCTTCCTTGGGCAGAGAATTCCATAGATTCAGTACTCTCTGTGAAAGGCAGTACCTCCTCATCTCTGTCCTAAAACTATTCCCCCTAATCTTGAGCCATGACCTCTAGTCCTAGTCTCACCCACCAGTGGAAACAACTTGCCTGCCTCTATCTTATCTATCCCTTTCATAATTGTATATATTTCTATACGATCCCCTCTCATTCTTCTAAATCCTAGGGAGTACAGTCCCAGGGCGGCTCAACTTTTCCTCATAGGGTAACCCCTTACCTCCAGAATCAACTTAGTGAACCTCCTCCAAAGCCAGTATATCCTTCCTCAAATAAGGAGACCAGAACTGTGCATAATACCTCATGTGCAGCCTCACCAACACCTTGTACAATTGCAGCAGAACCTCTCTGCTCTTAAATTTACATCCTCTAGCAATGAAAGCCAATATTCCATTTGCCTTCCTGATTACCTGTTGCACCTGCAAATCAACTTTCAGCAATTTATGTACAAGCACTGCTAAGTCCCTCTGCATAATAGCATGCTGCAATCTTTCACCATTTAAATAATACCCTGACCTACTATTTTTACTTCCAAAGTGGATAACCTCACATTTATCAACATTGTACTCCATCTGCCAGACCCTTTCCCACTCACTTAATCTATCTAAATCTCTCTGCAGACCCTCTACATCCTCTGCACAGTTTGTCTTTCCACTAAATTTCATATCATCAGCAAACTTGGATACGTTACACTCAGTCACCTCTGCCAAAATATTAATATGTATCATGAACAGTTGCAGACCCATCACCAACCCCTGCAGCACCCCGCTCACCACTAATTTTCAACGTTCCCCTTTAACAAGAAACTTCTAACTCGCTTGTAAAAAAAAAATCACATCTTGTGGAATTCTATGAAAAACCTTGTCTGGACACAATGTTAATTCTTTTTGTGATGATCTTAACTTTGTACCTCTTCATTTTCAATTACTGACTGTTAGAAATAATCTATTGAAATTTGTCTGACCACTGTCTTCATGATCTTAATTGCTATAAAGTCACCCTCTAAGTTTATCCCAACTCTCTGCTTTCTATTGGTTAACCAGTCTTCTATAATTACTAGTACATTTCCCACAACTCCTTGCATTCTTATGGATGAGTATTTTATACGGCACCTTATAGAATGCCTTTTGGAAATCCAAGTATACAACATCCACCTATTCCCCTCCATTCACCACGCCTGTTACATCCTCAAAGAACTCTAGCTAGTTTGTCAAACATAACCTTCCCTTTCTGAATCCATGCTGTGTCTGCCTAATGGAACCCTGTCCAACCAGATATCTCACTATTTCATCTTTAATAACAATCTCCAGCATCTTCCCAATTACAGGTGTTACGCTAACTGGCCTATAGTTACCTGCCTTTTGCCTACACCCTCATATGTAGTCATATGTCAGACTCAGTGCAGTTTCCCCATTCACTTGACAACAATGTTCGGTCATAAAGGTTCCACATTAATACGAGTTGATCTATTAACTGTCCATGTCTGGTTTATTCATCAGCTTGTACCAAATTCAATTCAAGTTTTCCTCTTGCCTAATTTTCAACGTTCCCCTTTATCAAGAAATTTCTAACTCCCTTGTGAAAAACAAAAATCAAATCTTGTGGAATTCTGTGAAAAACCTTTTCTGGACACAATGTTACTTCTTTTTGTGATTATCTTAACTTTGTACCTCTTCATCTTCAGTCACTGACTGGTAGAAAGAATCTGTTAACATTTGTCTGACCACTGCCTTCATGATCTTAATTGCTATAAGGTCACACTTAAGTTACTCAGCTCTAGTTGGGGTAGAAGAATTTCTTGTCAAATCTCTTCTCATAACCGCCAAATGAATATGAACGACATGTTTTCCAAATAGATAGTAGCCTTACGATAAGGAATCATTTATCTAGCATTGACCACCAAATGATAACCTTCAATGTCTGGCTTGAAACAGAGGAAACATGCTTACTCCGATTCTATATTTTGGTAAAGCTAAGGTTAACAAGATGAACCAGTGGCTAAAAATAGAAAATGATCAAAATCATTTTAGAGTTAAACAGAGATGAACAGTGGGATGTGTGTTCAAATAATTTAACTTAATATGGGAACTATAAATGCCCGTAAGGACTAAGAGCCCTACTTACAGAATTAAGCAGTCTAGTCAACAAAAGATACATAGCATAAAACTAAAGGAAAGAGGAGACAAAAGAACAAGAATAATGTTGAACCAAGTAACTTGGAAAGGTAAAAAGATCAGCAAAGGAAAACCCCTTTGAAGACTATAAATTTATTAAGAACAGCAAAAGAAACAGAAAAGTGTTGTAGATTCACGTTTAAAGAAAAGAATAGTCACAGGTCATGTAGGCCTTTCAAAAGCAGAAGTGGGTAATAACAACAACTTATATTTATGTAACACATTTAACAATCATTATTCCATTCTAACTTAAAACAAAATGGCATTCTTTATGAACTATTTTGATTCAGTCTTCACAGTAGAGCAAAGGGAAACCTAGCTGATATCCAGGATATTAATAATTAAACAATGACTTTGATGCTTCTCTGGTCTGTGTTGGATAATCTCCAAGCATATCTAAAAAGATTACACAAAGATGAGAACATTTTAATAGAGGGAACTCCTCATTGTTTGCTACAAAGCTTACAGCTCCACTCTTAACATTAGTATGGGTGAGCTCTTTTTATTCACATCTAAGTATAGTTAATCAATTTCCAATGCCTATCACCTTCTGCTGCCAGATATTGAGCATCTATCAACAGCACCCCTAGGTAATACATCCAGTGGTGAAGGATTCTGCTCTGAGGATATAGACAACACTTGATTTGATTTCTTAGCCTTGGTTATCCCTTAACGTGTCACCCACAGATATCCAGGATATATTTCAATCCTCCAACGTGCTATTGAGCTGTGGTACCATGAGCCGTCATGTACAACACCTATCCTGAAATTAATGGCTGAACTTGTTCACAACAGGTGAGTCACTGCATTTAGAAGTATTTATTTTTGACTGTGAATAAAAATATTTTAAAAACCTGCTCTTGTGCCTGAGAGTGGATTTGAAGATGAGCCAGATAAGCCTGAACACCATCGGTTTAAATAGAATTTTGATTTTTTTTAGAATTAGGATTATTGTCAGGTGTACTCAAGTACAGTGAAAAGTGTACAAAGTTGCCATTCCTTGCACCATCTTAGGTACAAAGATACGTAGATACAAAATCTTAGGTACGAAGAATGTAGAAAAATATTATGGACCAGGCCAGAACCCCTCAAAACATTTCAAGGAAGTAGGTCAGACCCCAACTTTGCTCGTTGTTGTAAGCAGGTGTGAGCGGATATTCCAGGACTGATGCAGCTGGCCCAACCACTTAGTTTTAAACAAAACAGAATTAATTTGCAAGGTTACCGAATGAAACACAAACAAAAGAGATCCAAATAAAGAATAACTAAAACTGTCCGAAAACCCAATAGATTATCCCAACTTTATGATGCTGTTCCAAATTCCTGCAACAATCCCCATAAATACCCCTCGACACAAAAGGTAAAAGCAAACTCAGGATCTCACAGGAGAGATGGCAGAGAGATTCAGCATGGAACATCTTCTTCAATGTAGCTGTTCCTTTGACCAACAACCTCAAGTGCTTACTCTGAACAGCTAGACTGCTAAAACCCAAACCAAACCAAACCAGAGAAAAGCTGAGCTGGGAGAACTGGTCACTTCCCTTTCATTGTATCTGTTTGTTTTCAAAACTTAAAAGCTTCTTCAAGTAGATCAATCCAGACATTTCCGCAACTCTGCCTTGTACAACAATTTTGAAAAAAAGGACATCACAACCTTGGCAAAGGAGTAGCATTGTCACACCTACCCCCCTCCCCCCCCCCCCCCCCCCCCCAAAAAAAAAGAAGCATCAATATTCAAAGATAGCTTCATTTTGGAATCCCCTAATCTTACACTGCTACTCCACTACTATATATATATATATATATATATATATATATATTACAGTGATAATAATCATGTAAACAAGCATACTAAATTCTATTGCAGTCTGTTTTACTCCTGCCATCAAATGCTTCAATTTCTCATCCAAGTATCGACAACATGTCGTCAGTCACATTTTCTCAACCTGCCACATGCGCAATTTTCAAATTTAATTGCTGTAGCAACAAGCTACATTGAAATAATCTGCAATTTATGTCCTTAAATTTTCCACAAACTTCAATAGGTTATGATCAGTGTATATGATAGTCTCAGACTCATTAATGGTGACATAAACATAGAAATGTTGTAACGCCAAAACCAAGCTGAAAGTCTCCTTCTGAACTGTTGAATATTTCTGCGGATGAATGTCCAATTTCCTGGAGAAATACCTGATGGTCTTTCTACCTTCTTGTTGTCTTCCTGGGAGAGCACAGCACTGACATACACATCAATAGCCACCTTGAATGTCTTTGCATAATAAGGTGTGGCTAACACTGGGGCAGTGGTTAACTCAGCTTTCAGGCTGTCAAATGCCTTCTGACAGTCTGCTGTCCACTGAAATTTCTTGCCTTTCTTTAGTAATTCAGTGAGTGGAGCAGCTACACTGTTAACATTTGCTGCGAATTTTCGATAAAATCTGCTCAATCCCAGGAATTGTAGTACTGCTGTTTTTGTCAATGGTATGGAAAATTCCCCAAATGACCTTTGTTTTTGCATTCCATGGGGCCATTTGTCCAAGTCCAATAACATGGCCCAGGAAGGTGACTTGGGCTTTGGCAAGTTCACTTTTAGCTAGGTTTATCACCAACCCTGCCTCCTGAAGTCGATCGAACAATTCTAAAAAATGTGCAAATGTCCTTCCTTCCATAAGAATAAGAAGGGGAAAGAGAAGTTAAAAAGCTCCAGTGTTTTCACTGCAATAAAGTAGTCCCCATGAAATCACAGTATTGGCAGGTTAGGGAAAGTACTAGAAAGCCAGATGTAGAAAAATAGGATAAGCCAGTGAATTTTATTGGATTGATAACGAAAAGCACAGTGGAGGCTAGAAAGCTGCACCAGAATGTACAAGCTTGGTGGATGTTGGTTAAGGAGGAAGTGCCAAATCCTCTTCAATCATATACCTGAAAAGGTAAAGTCTACTTGTGTAGGCCAGGAGCAAGGTAAAAAGGTTACAATATTAAGAGATACAGGATCCTCTCAAACTATGATTTTGAATGATGATGAAATATGTACCTCTGAAAGACTGTTACCAGAAAAAGTACCAGTAATGGGAATTCATGATGAAACAAGAAGTGCTTAATTATGTAGTGTGAGGTTAGAGTGCCCAGTAAAGAGTGGAGAGGTTATTGGAGGAGTACTGGACAAAAACTCAGTTCAAGGAATAAAACGTGTCCTTGCTAACTATATAGTTGGTTCACAGGTAGGAGTGCTGCCTACTGACGTGGTTGAAAAGCCAGTGGAAAGTCAGGCAACTGAACTATTGCAGGACACATACCCTGGGATTTTTCCAGACTGTGTGGTAACGAGGTCACAAAGTCACCAGTTGAAACAGGAGAGATCAAAAAATACAGATAAGAAAGTTGAAGTGGAATTAGCAGAGACCCTGTTTGATCAAATGGTTGAGACAAACCAGGAGCAGATAGATGACACAGCAGACATCTTTACCTCAGATAAATTAACAGAGTTACAGCAGAAAGGTGGAAATTTAATGAAATTGTATCAAAAGGTATACACGGAAAAAGAATCCGAATGTATCCCTGAATGCTACTATCTTAAAAATGATGTCTTCGTGAGGAAATGGAAACCTTCACATATTCAGGCAGATGAGAAATGGGCAGAAGTTCATCAAGTCGTATTAATCTAAGCAGCCTAATCTAAATTCAAGCCTAAAAAACTGAATGCAATATTTAGCACTTTCAGAAAGGCTGTCCAATATAGTACATCCACATAGAGCAAAGGTTATATGCATGGAAAGCTAACAGACTGCAATCCTAAACCACAATGCTCAGTTTCATGAATGCATCAGCATCCATCAGGTGTCAAGTTCCACTTGAACAGAGGTCAGTCTGAGCAGCAGCAATAGACCAAAGGAGAGTGAACCTGGGGTGAACAGTGGTGAGGAGGGGGATCTCTCAGAGTGAATGTGGAGCTGAATCTCGGGTGACGAATGACTCAAAGAGCAGTGGATAAGCAAGTAAAATAACCGAGGAGGCATTTAAGACTAAGACCAGTAAGACTAAGAGGAAGGGAAGATGAGAAGAGGTTACTGAACACTGCAGGACTGGCAGTCTGAAGTGAATGTGTTTTAATGCAAGGTGTATGACTGGTAAGGCAGATTAACTTAGAGTCGTAGGCACGGAGCCATGCTGACCATAATCTCAAACTAAATTAGTTCCACCTGCCTGTGCTTGGCCCATATCCCTCCAAACATTTCTTAATCATATACATATCCAAATGTCTTTTAAATGTCATAATTGTACCCGTGTCCACCACTTTCTCTGGAACTTCATTTCACACACAAACCTGTCTTAGTTTAAGAAAAATTGCCCTTCATGCCTTTTTAAAATCTTGCTCCTCACACCTTAAAAATATGCCTCTTAGTCTTGAAGTTCTTCTCCCTAGGAAAAAGGCACCTGCCATCACCTTATCTATACTCCTCAAGATTTTATAAACCTCTATAAGGTCACCCCTCAACCTCCTGCACTCCATGAAAAATGTCCCATTCTATCCAGCCTCTCCTTATAATTCATGCCCTCCATTCCCGGCAAGATCCTGGTAAATCTCCTTTGAACTCTCTCTCGCTTAATAATATCCTTCCCACAACAGAGCGATCAGAACTGGACACCGTACTCCAGAAGAGGCCTCATCAATGATCTGTATAACCTCAACATAACATCCTAACTCCTTTACTGAGGTCTGAGCAATGAAGGCAAGTGTGCTAAATGCATTCTTAACCAACCTATTGAAACGTGATGCAAGCTTCAAAGAATTATGTACCTGAACCCCTAAGTCTCTCTGTTCTCCAACACTACCCAACACTGTTTTTAATTGTATAAGTCCTGCCCTTGTTTGTTTTACCAAAATACAATACCTTGCATTTATCCAAATTAAATTCCATGTGCCACTCTTCAGCCCATTGACCAAAATAATTGAGATCTCTTTGTTATTTTAGATAACCTTCTTTACTGTCCACTATACCACCAAGTTTCCTGGTTACAGCCCTCGACCGCAGTTATTGGCTTGGCACAGAGTAGAGTAACTCTATTTGTTGTTTCTACCATATACAGCTGGTGCAATAAAAACGAGACAGTGTTCCTCCAGGACCAAGGTGTTATTATGAACACACAGACTACACAAGAGTATAGTCATACACAGGGCAGCATAGAACATAGAACAATACAGCACAGAACAGACCCTTCGGCCCCCGATGTTGCGCTGACCTGTGAACTAATCTAAACCCATCCCCCTATACAATCCCATCATCCACATGCTTATCCAAGGACTGTTTAAATGCCCTTAATGTGGCTGAGTTAACTACATTGGCAGGCAGGACATTCCACACCCTTACCACTCTCTGAGTAAAGATCCTGCCTCTGACATCTGTCTTAAATCTATCACCCCACAATTGGTAGATATGTGCCCCCTCGTATATCATCCTAGCCAACGTCATCATCCTAGGAAAAAGACTCTCACTGTCCACCCTATCTAATCCTCTGATCATCTTGTATGTCTCTATTAAATCCCCTGTTGGCCGCCTTCTCTCCAATGAGAACAGACCCAAATCCCTCAGCCTTTCCTCATAAGACCTTCAATCCAGACCAGGCAACATCCTGGTAAATCTCTTCTGCACCTTTTCCAATGCTTCCACATCCTTCCCGAAATATGGCGACCAGAACTGTACACAATATTCCAAGTGAGGCCGCACTAGTGTTTTGTATAGTTGCAGCATGACATCATGGCTCCGGAACCCAATGCCTCTACCAATAAAACCTAACATACCGTATACCTTCATAACAGCACTATCAACCTGGGTGGCAACTTTCAGGAATCTATGTACATGGACACTAAGATCCCTCTGCACACCCACACTACCAAGAATCTTTCCATTGCCCCAGTATTCTGCCTTTCTGTTGTTCTTCCCAAAGTGAATCACCTCACATTTATCTGCATTGAAGCCCATTTTCCGCCTCTCAGCTCAATTCTGCAGTTTATCCAAATTCCCCTGCAACATTCTTCTACACTTCCCACCACACCACTGACTTTAGTGTCATGAGTGCAAAACATATAAGACAGCACAGTAATTCCTGACAAGACAAGACAATAGGCACAGTGGTGGTCAAATTATAATGTTACAATGAATGATCATTAATAAAACATTGTTTTAGCAACAATTCAAAAAGTCGTCCGAAAATTGCAAATGGAATAGAGTGTGATCATACAGTGTTAAGAAACCTGATGGCTTGGGGGAAGAAACTATTGCACAGTCTGGCCGTGAGAGACTGAATGCTATTCTATCTTCTGCCAGATGGCAGGAGGGAGAAGAATTTGAATGAAGGATATGTAGAGTCGTCCACAATGCTGTTAGCCTTCCAGATGAGGCGTGTGGTGTAGATGTCAGTAATGGAGGGAAGAGAAACCCCGATCATCATCTCAGCTATCATCACTATCCATGGTAGGGTCTTACGATCTGAAATGGTGCAATTCCCAAACCAGGCATTGATGCAGCTGCTCAGGCTACTCTCAACGAACCCTCTGTAGACTGTGGTGAGGATGGGGGATGGAAGATGGGCTTTCCTTAATCTACACAGAAAGAGGCAGAAAGTCACATCTGTATCAACTAACAATTAACTTTATTGGTTTAATTAAAACAGACATACAATTCATTTCATTGGGGTAAGATTGGGTTAAAAGGTATGAATTCATACAAGACTAAAACCTATGAGCACATCCACCATATTTCTCTGACACTCCCTGAACAGTCACTGAATATAGTACCCCAGAATAAGAGTTCACGCTGGCCAGTTGATCCCGTGGATCCTCGACATAGTCTCCACACTTCTAGCGTAGAGTCTTCCATTTTCACAATGGTTGGGCTCTGGAGTTTTTGCTGGCTTCATGTTCCAAATCCTCCATTTTTAATCCTTTTTCGTTATCATCCTGAACTGTGGTCTCATGGGATCTGGCCTGTCTGCCAGCCCGTGTCCTTATGTTACAGGCTCCAGCCCAAGTGCATCAGTAACATTACCTAATCATTCTTCTACCAAATAATGATTTCTACTTTATGTCACTTTCCTTGTTTTCCTCTGAGCTGAGCTAGTTCCATCCTGATCCAGCCAGCTGAAGCTAGTGGCTGGGTTCAGTTTACTTCAGTTCACAAGCTGCTCTTTTGATGTGTCAGCAGTTCCTGGCCAGCAGCATCATCCACAAGCTTACTGATCATGCATTCTATATTCTTATCTACATCATTTAAACAAATGAGAAACAAAAATGGACCCAGCACTGATCTGTGTGGAACACCACTGATCATAGGTCTCTAGTCCAAACAACAACCCTTCACCCCATCACTCTCCAGCACCTGCCATTAAGCAAATTTTGCATCCAATTGGCAAGCTCACCCTGAATCCCATGTGATCTAACTTTACTAATCAGTCTACTATGTCAAAGGCTTTATTCAGGACCAGGTAAGCAATGTTTACCACTCTGTCCTCATCAATCTTCTTGGTTAATCCCTCGAAAAAACTCACTTGAATTTGTGAGACATGATTTCCCTCACACAAAACTGTCCCTAATCATTCATTGCCTCTCCAAATGCTTGCAAATCTGATCTTTCAGAATTACCTCCAACTTCTTACCCACCACCAAAGTCAGACTCACAGGTCTGTAGTTCTCTGGCTTCTCCTTACATCCATTTTTAAATGAAGACACAATATTTGTCACTCCTCAGTCATCTGACACATCTTATAAACAAATGTTTCTGCAAGGAGCCCCACAATTTCCTCTCCAACTTCCCACAATATTCTGGGATACACTAGGTCAAGTCCCA
This sequence comes from Chiloscyllium plagiosum, assembly GCF_004010195.1. Classification (NCBI taxonomy): domain Eukaryota; kingdom Metazoa; phylum Chordata; class Chondrichthyes; order Orectolobiformes; family Hemiscylliidae; genus Chiloscyllium; species Chiloscyllium plagiosum. The sequence goes on from NC_057723.1 coordinate 65,646,692, forward strand.
GAGATTTATCCACTTGTACATTTTTTAAGACCTCCAACATTTCCTCTTCTGAGGAAGGATCACTGGACCCGAAACTTTCTTTTCACAGATGCTGCCAGACCTCCTGAGCTATTCCAGCAATTTCTGGTTTTGCTTCCACTTCTATAATGTGAATTGTTTTCAGAACAGTAATATTTATTTCTCTGAGTTCTCTAGCCTCCATTTCTTTCCCTACAGTGAAAACTGATGTGAAATATTCATTTAGTGTCTCTTCCATTTCTAGAGGTCCAACAAAAGATGACTTATTTGATCTTTCAGGGGTCTTACTCTCTCTCCAGTTACTCTCTTGCTTTTAATGTACTTATAGAATCTCTTTGGGTTATCCTTAATTATATTTGCCAAGGCTATCTCATATCCTCTCTCTGCCTTCCTGATCTCCCTCTTAAGAGTGCCTCTATACACTTCATACCATTCAAAAGATTCATTTGAAGCCAGTTGTCTATATCTTATTTTTGATTATTTAAAATTCTAATCCAGAATCTCAAATCTTTATTCATCCATTGTTCTCTAATACTACCAGCCTTACCTTTCACTCTAACAGGAACATAATGATTCTGAACTCCCGTTAACACACTTTTAAAAACTTTTCAGAAGTTCATTTACCTGAGAACAGTCTACACCAGGGAGAAAGTGAGGTCTGCAGATGCTGGAGATCAGAGCTGAAAATGTGTTGCTGGAAAAGCGCAGCAAGTCAGGCAGCATCCAGGGAACAGGAGAATCGACGTTTCGGGCATAAGCCCTTCTTCAGGAATGATTCAGGAATGAAGAAGGGCTTATGCCCGAAACGTCGATTCTCCTGTTCCCTGAATGCTGCCTGACCTGCTGCGCTTTTCCAGCAACACATTTTCAGCAACAGTCTACTCCAATCAGCTTTTGAAAGTTCTCGTCTCATACCATTAAAATTTGCCTTACCCTAATTAAAAACTTTAATTTTTATGGAAGGCTTATCTTTTTCCTTGCTCGCTGATAATACATCCAACAGTACATCCAGAACCTCAACCTGAGCTACAGATTTCTCAAAACTCATGTTTGGGTTTCCTTGAGTTTGTGATGCCATTTCCTGTGGTGATGTCATTTCCTGTTCTTTTTCTCAGGGGGTGGTAAATGGGATCCAAGTCAATATGTTTGTTGATAGAGTCCTGATTGGAATGCTATGCTTCTAGGCATTCCCGTGCATGTCTCTGTTTAGCTTGTCACAGGATGAATGTGTTGTCCCAGTTGAAGTGGTGTCCGACCTGATCTGTGTATAAAAACAAACCTTCCAGCTCAGCGAGCAAACCTACATTCAGAACCACAACCTGAGCTACAAATCTTCTCAAACCTCTCTAACATATAGCATTCTTGCCTTCATCTATCATGGCATAGAATGTAAAAATTGGCAAGTGATTTTGCAGCTTTATAGAACTTCAGTTAAGCCACATTTGGAATATTGTATGCAGTTCTGGTTGCCACAGGACAAGAAGGATGTGGTGAAGACCTTGCAGATGGTACAGATACAGTTTACCAGGATGTTGACTGGTGTGGAGCGTATTGGCTATGAAGAGAGATGGAACAAACCTCCTTTGTTTTGTCGAAGGATGAGAGGCAACTAATTGTAAATTAATTGAAGTTTACAAAATTATGAGCAGCATGGATAGAATGGATAGTTGGAGTCTTTTTTTTCAGGGTAGAAATGTCAATTACTAGGGAAGATAGGTTTAAGATAAAAGGAGGTAAGTTTAAAGGAGATGTGAAAGGCAAGTTTTTTTACACAGAGGGTGGTACATGCACGGAATGCACTACCTGTGGAGGCGGATACAAGAGCAACATTTAAGAGGCATTTTGGCAGACATGTGAATAGGCAGGGAATAAAGGGATACAGACCCCGGAGAGGCAAAAAGTTTTTAGTTAGAAAGACATCATGTGTTGGCTCTGTTTTGGTGGGTCGATGGACTGTGTTGTACTGTTGTTGTTCTCTTTGATATTGCATTTAATGGTGGAAGCGGGTGATTGAAAGTTTCTTGAACTCTGCATTACAGTTTTAACAGTTGGCAAATCTATTTCCTGAGCTATCAGTAACTCATCCTGGTCACCTGGTTGAGGGCACTTGTTGAAAAGCTTCTTCAGTGACAAGCTGGGAAGATTTTGATCAGTGAAACTGAAGGCTTACAGCTGTGGCTAGGCGAGGTGCTACTGCTGCTGACAGCACTCTTTTTCAAAGAATATTTCCATGGTTTGGCAGTCTATTGCCAACCTCTCAGAAATCACTTCACCTTTCTAGCATTTCTCTTACTTCAGCTTCATGATCTTGTCAACAGCCTTAGCAACAGTATAGCAGCAGCTTGCACAGCTCGATCTTGCATCTCAGATGATGACAAGTGGAGCAACAACCTCAGCAGTAGCAGGAGCGCAACCTCAACAGCAGCACCATCCACATTCTGATCCAAGGATGTGGGGGATAGACACACAGATCCAAATTGAAGAGATGAGATCCACAGGCAAAGAATTGTTTCTGTCAACATCTCTGAACACCAATACCTCAGAAAGTTCAGGTTTTTACAGCAAATCAAGTGGACATACCTTTCTTGAGGCCATCAAAGTGCCTGCCTCTGGAGGGTATGAAAGGGCAGTAGGATGAGTGTAAGTAGGGATGTCAAGGTCTGCAGCAACTGGAATGAGCGGAGCTTTACAAGTGTACAGACTGAGGAGTGTTGTTTCGCGAATGCTGTGGAAGATTGTTATATCCATCCAGATGACCTGTTGTCTGCTTGGACCAAAAGTTACTTAGAAGTGGTCTAGCAAAAGCTTTGTAAACAATATCATGAATTGACAAAATTGCAATTGACAAAGAGTTGAAAATGAAAGAGTAGAAGTTGAAAAAGTAGGAACCTACAATCGAGTAAAGAAATAGGGTATCATATGTTACCAGGTAAAGTCACTGACTGACTGAATGAATGATGTAGTGCATTTTTGTAAATAATATGTACCTTGCTCCAGTGCAGTTTAGTAGTGTAGCAAGCATCTGTATGTTCAAATGATATGATTTTGTTTTCATTAAGGATCCCTATACCAGACAAATGACCAAATCTTGCAATGTCTGCTCTTAAGCAAGATTATATGCTACTTGCATTGATGTCACAAGGAATTTATTCAACTGTTAATTCAATTATAGAGACAGGTTGTCCCCAGCTTTAGCCCTCAGTCTGTCCAGAGCTGGTTGATTTCAGCTAATGATGGTTATCAGGGATACCACAATTGATCTGTCATTTCTGTATTATGTGGTGATAGATCAGCCAAGATCCCTGCTCTTATTCATCAACCTGAGAACTGTACTTCGAAGTATTGGGTTGTGGACCCAGTTCAGCTGTCATGTTCAGTGCAGATGCTCAGTGCTGAGGCTCTGATACAGGTAGTAGCCCCTCGGAAGTGATCTGAGCTCAGAGTGTATCCCAGAAAAGAAAGGCAGGGAGGAAATTAATGGAGAAAAATTGATGGAAAGCAAATTACTTTAGAAAAAGCTCCTTAATAACAGTAATAATTCAGCAGCCAAGCCAAGTGGCATTTTTAAAGCAGCATAGATCAGTCCTGTTGTAAAATTAGACTGTCACTAATGCTTTTGGTTTGACCTTCTTGTCAGGGCACCTGGTAATATTCTGTCTGATCTTGTAGCACTGATCCCAGAGTCTTGCCATTTCATCTCTCAATCCATTGCTTCCATGGAAGATGTAAGAGAGTTATTAAAAAAAAATAAATCTCTGATGTTTTCCATGGAAACAGTGGAATGAGAGGTCATATCACTGAGTTCTTAAGCCTTACTGTAGACTGGTATGGAGTGTAATCAGCTTCCTCTTCAAAAGTACTGTAAACTGAGAGGCTATAGTGAAGTGTAGTATACTTTCAGCACAAGGTATACCTGGGACCAGATTTCTGCATATCTGATTGACCCCCTTAATCTTGGTGTATTGTTTAAGGCTTAAATATTATGATTCCATGAATTTACAGCACAAAGCAAGTTATTTAGCCCTTACGCCTGCGCTGACTCTCTGGAAAAACTATCCAGACTATCTCTTTCCCTTTTCTCTTTCAAATATTTATGTCTTTCCCTTTGAAAAGTTGTTATAGGTTTGAGTACATGTAAATCCTGTGCATCTCATTTCCAAACAAATCTCTATATAAGTAGTTCTTCAATTTTTATGATGATGGACCACTTAAATGAAAAAAAGACGCCGTGGACCACCTGCACTACTATCCTACTCCCTTTTGCTTGCCACCACAAAAAAACTCATTAGAATTTATGGGTAGAATGACTACAGCATTTTAAGAAAACTGAATGATTTGATGCTTCTTCACTACTAAGTTTAATAAATTTATGTGCATTTCTTAAAATTTTGTAAGTAGATTATGAATTCATACCAGTCAAGTTTTTTTTATCAAAGTGAGGTTTTTGAAAGATTATGGTGAGTATGAAATTGATGACAGTGCTTTTAAAAAAAAAAGCCAGCATTTTCTGTTGAGGACATTTTCATGTAAATGTCACTACTGCAGAAAACATGTTTATTTAAAAGACTCAAAATATGTTGTAAAATTATCACCACCTTCTGAAAAACTAATTCTTAACTTTCATCTGTATTACTAACAGAAAGTTAACATGAACATAAATCTTGCTTATAAAGCTATAATGGTATGAAACTAGTTGTTGCTTGAATTTATGATGACTTGGAATTATAGAATCAGATAACACAGAAGAGGCCATTCAACCCATCAACTCTATAAAAATATCATACTACCTATGCTAGTCCCATTTTCCTGTGCTAGGACCAGGACCATGAATGTTATAAAGCTTCAAATGTGCATCCAAATACATTTTCAAGATGGTGAGGTTACCTGCCTCAGCTAACTTCCCAGGTAGTGCATTCCAGAACCTCACAATCGTCTGGTGAAAAAGATGTTTCCTCAAATCCCCTTTAAAACTCCTGCCTTTCACTATTCACCCTTCAGCTGAGGTGAACAGCTGCTTTCTATCCATCCTGTCCATGCCCCTTATTATCTTATATACACCTATCAGGCCCTGCCTCAGCCTTCTGTGCTCCAAAGAAACCACCCCAAGCTGATCCAGCCACTCTACATAGCTGAACTGTTCCCTACTAGGAAATATCCTGGTCAGTCTGCTTTGCACTCCTTCCAATGCAGTTATATCCTTCCAAAGTATGGTGACCAGAACTGCACACATACTCTAGGTGTAGCCTAACCAAAGGTTTGTACAACACAACTCCAAGATGTCCTCTCTGCTCTTGTAATCTGTGCCATGACACATAAAGACAGGCATCCCTTATGCCTTCTTAAATACTCTATTAGCCTGGACTTGGCACCTTCAGGGATCTGTGAACAAGCATCCGAAGATCACTCCATTCCTTTGAGCTTCTAGAATCTTGCCACTTATTGAGTACACATTAACCTCGTTTCTTCTATCAAAGTGCATCCCTTCACATTTATCAGGGTGAAATTCCACCTGCCAAAGATGTGCCTATCCAACCAATCCGTTTATATTCTCCTGTAACCTAACACCATCCTCCGCACTGTCAACCACCTGGCCAATCTTTATATCATCTGCAAAGTTACTTATCATCCCCCTGCACCATGTTCTCAACTGCATCATTTTTGATTATCACAAACAATAATTAACCTAGTTCTATTCTCTGTGATATATCACTGCACAGTCACCCTCACATCCTTCTCTCACCATCCTCTGTCTTCTGTCACTAAATCAATTTTGAACTTGTGCTAAGGAATACAAAGCTATGAGCCAAGTGCTGGAAAATAGAATTAGAATAGTTAAGTGGCTTTTTTTTATTGGCAAGCAAGTGATGGGCCAAAGGGTCTTTTTCTGTGCCATACATCTCTATGACTGTATGCATAAGGGAATCAGGTACATCAACCAAATGATGAGATTTCTAGCTTGTTTTCTTGTCTGGCCTTAGCTGAGGTGTTGAGCATCAGTGGCTTCAGCCCATAGTAGACTAAAGCTCACATTTTGAGGATGAATGTCCATGTAACCTCTCCCTATTCTGAGTATGGTTCCCTGAGGGCCCTGGGCACTTATTAGAGTGCTGACAGTAATTCGCCTCATCTTACAGTACTAACCTCACAACTTTTCCATCTTACAATCCACAAGGGGAAATTCAGTTTTTCCCATAGTTCTGAGGTGCACAATGTAGGAATATTCAAGATAAATTCCAAAGTTCAACTCTGCTGAGCTAGTTGCAAGTAGGTTGGCCTGGGTGCCCTGGATTAGACACAGGGAAAGACTACACCACAAGGAAGGTTTGCCTTAGATGAGAGAGAGTGTTTTCATTATTTGAGAGCGGAATCCACTTCAGTTATGAAGAGCCTACCGTTATTAGGAAAGAACCCTGACTCGCTTTCTAAGCTGACAAGTAAAAAGTAACCACGTGGGTGAAATACAAGACAGTTGCCAGCACATTGAGAACCAGACATGAACAAATAACAATTCCCTCAAGAGAAGAGATGCTAAAGTTACAGAGTAGAGGTCATCTCTTGATCCTAGACAAGATTGCAAAATTTATACCTCACTTAATTAGGAGGCTGTAACTTTTTGTTTAGAGTAGTCAAATCCTTTTTAATTTGTTCACAAGATGTATCTGTCATTGCGAGCTCACAGTATTGCTCATCCCTACTTTGCACAGAATAATGCAACAAGATGCTATAATTTTGAATGAACAAAATATACTAGACTATACAAAGTTAGAGAAGTGAAACATCAACTATGTATATAGTTTATACTCTAACATAGAGAATTAATCTGAGTTAAATGTGGGTTAGGAGAAACAGATGAGATCAAAAATCTCCCATGGCTTTCTCAACAAACCACCTAGACATTAGTGATGCTGTGGATTACCAAATCTTATGAAAAATCTGCCTCCTGCAAGGAATATCAAATCTTCACTTGGAAAGAGTTAGCCACTGAACATTCATTACAAATGGCTCCAACTCAGACCGCCTCAGCAACAGATCGATTCCTGGTAGTTCAGACCCTTCTCTGAGACTGATTTCCCAGGTTTAATGAGATTAATTGGCACAATTTCAGCATTTTGACATGCAGCCAGCTTCACTGAGCTGGTATTGTCTTAGATTTCTCTGAGCTGGGCTCTTTCTCAGTTGACAAGCAAATGTTGCTAATGGGCTTGCTTTAACCCTATTCTCAGCTGCCTGCCATCTCTGACTTTAACTCACTAACTCTCACCCTAACAAAATGTTGAAAGACAATATAAAATGCGGGTACAATTTACTAGAGGGGCCTGGATATAAATGTGCACAGATCATTTAAGGTGTTAGGACAGGTGAAGAAAGCAGATAATATAGCATATAACATCATCAGTTTTATTAATAGGGCCATAGAGGTCAAGAGCAAAGAGGTGAGGTTAAACTTGTGTAAGATACTTGTCCTTAGAAGACATTTTCAGCTAGAATATTGTTTACAGTTCTGGGCACCACACTATAGAAAAGATGAGAATGCGTTGCAGTGCAAAATGGTTCTAGTAAATGGTTCGGGGAGGAGAAATTTCAATAATAAAGATAGATTATCGAAGTTTGGGCCATTCTCCTCAGAGAGAAGACTGAAAGGAGATTTGATCAGGGCCTTTAAAATCATGAACACCTGGACAGATTAAATGGGGTGAAACTGTTCTCATTCATTAAAGAAAAAAGATAAATGAACAATGGGACATTTAAAGAAATGTGCAAATAAAAGTGTGATGTGAAATTAAACCTTTTCACACAATAAGTATGAAATGCACTGCCTCGAAGTGTGATCAAGGTATATTCAATTGAGGCATTCGAGAAGGTGTTTGATAGTTATATGGATCAAAATTATGTGCAGAGATATGGGAGAAAGACAGGAGATTTGCACTAGGTAGTAGAGCCAGTGCAGGCTGAATGGGCCAAATGGCCTTACATTATCATAATTCTGTGATTCCATACTCTATAACAGAACTTATAGGCACCTAGGACAACTCAACTCCGAAAGCACAACTCCCATAAATGTCCCTGATCCCTAATTGAGCCAGCCAACAGCAGCACTTTTAATCATTAAGTGTCACATCTCCTGTTCCTGACTGACTAAAACTAGCTAACTGCTGCTTGCTGGCCCTTAAACTGATTTGAGTAACCTGTTAAAATCTTCGAACAAGTTCACTCTTGGAACATCTTTTGCCTTAAATGTATATATCTCCATTGATGCCAGATTTCACAGTGTGCAGGAACTCGTAGATTTTATCATAGACCATTTAGATGGGGTAGAATTTGTCCATCTAAAAGTATGATTATGCGAAATAGGAATGGAAGCAGGCCATTAAACCTCTCAAGCCCTATCCACCATTAAATAAGATTGTAGCTGATCTGTTAGTGTTTCAAGTTCAACATGCATATCTACCTTCAATAATGCTTGATTTTCCTGCCAACACCTCTGATTTAAAAATATTCGATGAAAATATCTCCACCGCCTTCTGAGGCAGTTCTTTTTTCAAAATTACAGCTTTCTCTGGGATTTATGTGATCGGCAAGTTTTGAAATTTTGTCCTTGGTACTTGTTCTAAGTCATCAAAAAAGCAAATCTGTTCTCATTCCACTGAAATTGTTCTCCACTCCAACCTGTAGGGATTTGTTAATCTAGATTGCTCCTTGTCCTTTTTATAATAATTCTAATTCAATAATCGCACAATACCAGATTATAGTCCAACAGCTTTATTTGAAATCAAAAGGTTTTGGAGCATTGCTCCTTCATCAGGTGACTTCCATGTTGTTCCTTTAAGATGCTTTAAACCCACCTTCAGAAAACCACTGCCCTACTAACTCTGCTGCTCTATAAAACTGTAGTTGATTTTGCTTTCTATATCTCAACTTACTAGAAGTCAAATTGCCAGCAGCTCAACTTTGTTCATTTACAACCCTTGCAATCATCAATTATATCCGAGCTTGATTCAAGCTTTAATTCAGGGTGAAAGTACATCAGTAACGTAATAACTTATAACATTCTTACAAAGAAGAGCAAAATGACCTAATCACTAATTTTATTTTGAGAAAAAGAAATGGCCCTCACCCCAAACCACAATTTATGAAAAAATTAGGTGCTTGAATATTCTTCAGGCTAAAGAACCACGAGAATGAGTTCAAGACTACTTCAGAAAATAAGGTTGAAATATTGCTAGATGTGACTATTGTTCACCACAACTCGATGAATGCTAGTAAAGTCATGGAATATTGAAGAAGTGATTTTCTTAAAATATATTTCCCTGGAGCGTTAGAGGCTGAGGGGTGACCTTATAGAGGTTTATAAAGTCATGAGGGGCACGCATAGGTAAGTAGGCAAGATATTTTCCCTGGGGTGGAGCAGTCCAAAACTGGAGGGCTTAGGTTTAAGGTGAGAGTGGAAAGGGACCTGGCGTAAATTTTCCACGCAGAGGGTGGTATGCGTATGGAATGATTCTGGTTTAGTGGTGCTGGAAGAGCACAGCAGTTCAGGCAGCATCCGAGGAGCAGTAAAATCGACATTTCTGGCAAAAGCCCTTCATCAGGAATACAGGCAGAGAGCCTGAAGGGTGGAGAGATAAGTGAGAGGAGGGTGGGGGTTGGTGGTGGGCAAGTTGTTGGAGGGAATTCCTGAGGGACAGGATGTACATGTATTTGGAAAGGCAAGGACTGATTAGGGATAGTCAA
>NC_057723.1:65657325-65675026 GCF_004010195.1 Chiloscyllium plagiosum
TCCCCTCCCCCACTCACCTATTGTACTCTATGCTACTTTCTCCCCACCCCCACCTTCCTCTCACTTATCTCTCCATCTTCAGGCTCTCTGCCTGTATTCCTGATGAAGGGCTTTTGCCCAAAACATCAATTTTACTGTTCCTCGAATTCTGCCTGAACTGCTGTGCTTTTCCAGCACCACTAATCCAGAATCTGGTTTCCAGCATCTGCAGTCATTGTTTTTACACTGCGTATGGAATGAGCTGCCCGAGGAAGTGGTGGAGGCTGGTACAACTACAACACTTAAAAGGCATCTGAATGGTTACGTGGATAGGAAGGGCTTAGAGGGATATGGGCCAAATGATGGTAAATGGGACTAGATTAGTTTAGGATATCTGGTCAGCATGAACATGTTGGACCTAAGGGTTTGTTTCTGTGCTGTATATGTCTATGAGTCTAACAAAGGTCAGAAGCTTGGTCCAGGTAAAGTAATTATGGATTTGTTAGCTTGGCATGTCCACTTGGAGAAAACCTGATAAATGTTGGTACAAGAAGCAATTGAAATTCATTCGACAAAGTAAATGCAATAATCACAAATCAGCAAGGAATTCTGAAATGGAGAGCGATTATTAAATTCTTTGAGGATACACAGCATTGGTGAATGAAGCTAATATTGTGGATGTTTTATTCCTCGACGTTTAGAAAGTGTTTGAGATTTCTCACCAGAGACTCTTGACCTAAATAAAACTTACTGGAAGAAAAGAATAAGTTGTAAATCGGTAATAAATTGGCTAAATAACAGGAAACCAAAGGCAGTGAAAAACAGCAATGACTGCAATCATCAAACTGTAGCCAACAGAATATCGTAGGGACAAGACTTGTAACTATTTTGGTCTTATCCATAAATAAGACTGAAATTATAAAAAGGAAATGTAAATTTATAGATGAAATCAAGTTGTGTGAGAATGGTCAGGGGGAATAGTTCAATCGGAGTATCATTGTGGCCTTCGATAGAGCATAGGAAATTCCCAAGTTAGCTGCAGCAGAGTCCTCAGGAATACTATTATAGACACAACTAATGTCATTTATGGTGGAGGCACACTGCTGCCCTATTGGTCATTGAAATTGTGCTGTGAAATCATGTGATTCTTTATACAAAAGGGCAAATTGGGCCAATAGGTTTGCTGTTGTTTAAGCTCCACAGGAGCTTCCACATTACCATACCGTTCTGTTCTTTTCTCATTCATAAAGTTATCCAAGTTCTCATTATCTTGTATGCTGTTCTTCTCATTCAAATTAGCAGCTTCTACTTTCTCCCCCTCCGCGTAAACAAGGTTCTCCTGCATTCACTATTGGATGTATTAATGAATATCTTACATTTCTAGTTCTACTTTGTCACTCTTCCATTTGTAGACACATTGTTCTTGCAAACCATTTTGAGCATCTATCTGTAGTCAACTCTTTGTGTTCTCATTTCTAGAGAATGGAACCCAACCTGTTCAGTCTTTTTCTGAATTAGTTTAATATAAAGCAGAGGTTTACAGTTGTCACAGCTGTCTCAAGTTCCATTCTTGAACAGGTGGAAAATGTGCACCTCTGTACATGATATGATAAAATAAGTAGTCATTTCACAGTATGTGCCTTATTAAATGTAGAAAGTATTCTTGCTTACACTGGATGTGACTTGCTTTAGATGCAGGCCTTCTCATGCTGTTAATAGGTTGGAATATGCCATAGAAATGCTGGAGTGTATCACCTCCTTCAAGAGTAAAAGCATTTACTACAGTCATAGAGTCATACTGCACAGAAACAGACCCTTTGGTCCAACTTATCCTTGCTTACCAGACATCTCAATCTGACCTACTTCCATTTGCCAGCATGTGGCCCATAGCCCTCTAAACCCTTCCTATTCATATACCCAGCCTTTTCCTCTGGCTGCTCATTCCATAAATGCAGCTGTCTTGCATGTAAAGGTTACCCCTCAGGTCCTTTTTAAATCTTTCCCCTTTCACCTTAAACCTGTGACGTCTCGTTTTGGACTCCTCACCACAGGAAAAAGACCTTGGCTGTACACCTTATCCATCCCCCTCATGATTTTACAAACCTCTGTGAGGTCACCCCTCAGCCTCCGACACTCCAGCCTCAGCCTATTCAGCCTCTTCTTATACTGCAAACCCTCTAGTCAAGGCAACATCCTTGTAAATTTTTTCTGTACTCTCTCAAGTTTAACGACATCCTTCCTATAGAAAGGTGACAGGAACTGTATACAGTATTCTAAAAGTGGCCTCACTAATACGAAGGGTCTGTTTCTGTGCTGTATATCTCTATGACTCTAATACCCTGTGCAGCCAAAACATGATCTCCCAACTCCTATACTCAATGTACTGACTAATAAAGACAAGCGTGCCAAAAGCCATCTTCACCTATCTCCACTTTCAAGGAACTGTGTACCTGCACTCCTAGATTTCATGGCTTGACAACACTCCCTAGGGCCCTACCATTAAATACTTATGTCCTGCCCTGGTTTGCCTTACCAAAATGCAACACCTCACGTTTATCAAAATTAAACTCCATCTGCCACTCCCAGGACTATTGGCCCATCTGAAAAGCAACCCCATGCCAACACACCCTGTCTCTTACCTTCAAGCCAATCCAAACTACTTCCAGTTTAGAAACACTGACTCTTACCAGCATGGAAACATTGTGATTTTCCAGTGCTGAAACACTGTCACTTCTACAGTAGAAATGCTGTCACCTTCCATAATGAAGACAATGTCATCTTCCATTGCAGAGATAATGTCACCTCCCATTGCGGAGACAACGTTACTTTCCATTATGGAGACAATGTCATTTTCCAGAGCGGACATACTGTCACCTTCCAGTGGAGAAACACTGACTTTTCCAGTGTATAGAAAGTGACTCTGTCCTGTGTAGAAACACTGTGTCGTTCCAGCCTAATGACATTATCTCCTCCCAGTGTAGACCCCCTCCAATGTAGAAACACTGTTTCGTTCCAGTGTTGAGAAATTGACTGCCTCCAGTACTTCACTGGGATGAAAGTGGAGTCGCAGCTAGACAGGGTGGTGAAGAAGGCGTTTGGCACACGTGTCTTCATTGGCTAGAACATTGAGTACAGGAATTGGGACATTGTGTTACGGCTGTACAGAGCATTGGTGAAATCAGTTTTAGAATACTGTGTACAATTCTGGTCGCCTCTCTATAGGAACGATGTTGTTAAACTTAGAGTCATAAAGCTGTACAGCATGGAAACAGACCCTTTGGTCGACTTGTCCATGCCAAATAGATATCCTAAATTAATCTAGTCCCATTTGCCAGCATTTGGCCCATATCCCTCTAAACCCTTCCTTTTCATATACTAACCAGATGCCTTTTAGATGTTGTAATTGTACCAGCCTCTACCACTTTCTCTGGCAGCTTATTCTATACACGCACCAACCCTTTGCGTGCAAATGTTGTTCCTTAGGTTCCTTTTAAATCTTTGCCCTCTCACCGTAAACCTACGTCCTCTAGTTTTGGACCTCAACTATTCACCCTATCCATGCCCCTCGTGATCTTAGAAACCAACATCTGACATTCCAAACAAAATAGCTCCAGCCTATTCAGCCTCTGTCTGTAGCTCAAACCCTCCAACCATAGCAACATCTTAGGAAATCTTTTCTGAAACCTTTCAAGTTTCACAACATTCTTCCTATAGCAGGGAGACCAAAATTGTATGCGGTATTCCAAAAGTGGCCTAACCAATGTCCTGTACAGCCAAAACATGACCTCCCAACTTCTATACTCAATGCACTGAACATTAAAGGCAAGCATACCAAACACCTTCTTCACTATCCTGTCTATTTGTGACTTGAAAGGAACTATGAACCTTCGTTCAGCAACACTCCACAGGAGCTTACCATTATGTGTGTAAATCCTTCCCTGATTTGCCTTTCCAAAAGGTCTTACATTGATCTAAATTAAACTGCATCAGATTGACAGTTTGAGTTATAGAGACAAGTTGCATAGGCTGGAGCATTTTTCCCCGGCGTGTCAGAGGCTGAGGGGTGACCTCATTATAAAATCATGAGGAGCATTGATAGGATGAATAACCATGGTCTTCTTCCTAGGAGAAAATTAGAAGGCATAAGTTTAAGGTGAGTGTGGATAGACTATTAAACTACCTGGGGGGCAACTTTTTCATGCAGATAGTGATGCGTATATGAAACAAGTTGCTAGAGGACGTGGTGGACGTAAAAGGCATCTTGATAGGTATATTCATATGAAGGGGTTAGGGGGATATGGACCAAATGCTGGCATATGGGACTAGGTCAGATTGGGATGTCTGGTCACCATGGACGGTTGGACTGAAGGGTCTGTTTCCATGCTGTATGACTCTATATTTGGATGTATCATTTCTGGGAAGTTTCAGAGGGCTGGGTTCCTCTTGACATGGTGATTTTTCTCATGCAATCTTCTGTTCATCACTGCATTAATTCTACATCAGTGTTCCACAGTGCCTTTCCTATTTCATGGTGTGGTCACAGAGACAGAATTGCAAACTGCAGCTGAAGCTTCTGGTGTTAACCCTGCTGGTGTTGTATTTAAAACAGCGCTGCATATCATTTCAAAGCTGCAAGCCAGGAACCACCATTGTATGTTTGTTGCTCAACTGCTATTCTAGAGGGGATGGCAAGAGATAATGGCACTTTTGTACGCCCATTGGGATCTTTGGTCCATATGTGATTTGAGAAGGGCTGTCCTCCTACCTCTCAGGATCATTTGATGACATCCCTGAGAGACTATCGTTTCTTTATCTGACTAAGAACTACTCGCATTAAAACTTCATACATGACCTTTTGCTTGAAGCAAAATTATGACCAGACTCCAGGCAAGGTTCCCCAGATTATTAGGGCTCCGGACTGGAAAACCCAAATTGACACACTTCCAAGCTCTTTATTCACCCAAACTGTTGATTGACCACAGCAAGTTCATTGATAAAGGATCCCTACCCTTGGGCTTTCTCTCTTATAGACAAAATCAATTTACTTTTTAAATGGAACCAATTAAACAAGGCTTCCTTGAGTTAACAAAGATTGAGTTTATTAGTCATTAAACGGGAGAAAAAATAAGTATGTCATAACAAACACATTAGAAAGGCAAAATGAGTCCAAAACAAGATAAATGTTTGAGCAGATATTTACGGGTCAGTTTCTGAGTTGTTCATAAAGAGGAGGCAGACGAATGTTGCAGCTGTTACGGAAGTCCTTCCTGGTTGAGTTGCCATTGGTAGTTGAACAGTCAGTTTCAAAATTCTTGGCTTTGCAGCTTGATTGAAATACTTTTGACCTGTTTCCTTCTGATTGACCTGCTGACTGGTTGGCTCCTAGTGTTCAGAATGAAAGGGTCCTTCAACACATGGATGATTAGCAGATAATTCTTTGACTGTGATCTTCACAGTGCATTAATTCAAGAAGCCAGGCTAGTACGCGTGAGTATCTCAGCGCACTGGACAGGAGTGAACTGACTGTTTATATGTATTCTTGAAAGGGGAAGGTTCAAAACATGTCTTTTGCCTAGAAAGCTATTTTGTTTACAGTCTGTACACCCTGTTTACAGTCTGCAATAAGTACTAGGAGATTATAGTTCAGAATCTCATGCATTTTCTCTCATTAAAGAATCTTTGACACCTGCAATTGCAATATTCCAGAGTTCCTCCCTAGATGGCAAATTGATTAATATCTGTAGTCATTTTGCCAGTATCTTTCAAAAAATTGTGTGTTGGAACTTAAAGGTTTGATACATTTTTAGGTTGTGGTTAACACTTGGCCTAATTCAAAATAAACAATAACATCAGACACTTGTACGCGCACTTTCATTTCTGTAATCTTGGTCAATGATACCTCTTCAGTTCTAGCTGGATTCTCTAGGTTGTGGACAGGACATCTGCAATACATTCAATTTCCTGGCACCATGGGTGATTTTGAACTGGTGTGGTTGAAGAAACATACTTCAATGGAACAATTTGGCGTTCTGTTTCTTAAAGCACTCCACAAAAGTTAATCTGTTGCAGAGACAAATGGCATAGATAGTGCTTTCTTCATACTCATTATGGCATATTTCTCAAAATGTCTGGGAGCCAGTGATAACAAGGGTTTCCTTCACCACAGCAGAGCTGTTTTTGATGTCTGCTTCTTTTCTTATTTTAGCGAAGTTCTCGATTGGTCTCTCTATTATAAATTCAGCTTCCTGAAGGTCAGCCAGGTGGACCTCATATGAGTTCTCTGATTGGGGCTGTTAATTTGGTCCAGTCAAGGATGGAAATGTGTTGCTGGAAAAGCGCAGCAGGTCAGGCAGCATCTAGGGAACAGGAGAATCGACGTTTCGGGCATTAGCCCTTCTTCGGGCTAATGCCCGAAACGTCGATTCTCCTGTTCCCTAGATGCTGCCTGACCTGCTGCGCTTTTCCAGCAACACATTTCCATCTCTGATCTCCAGCATCTGCAGACCTCACTTTCTCCTCCAGTCAAGGAGCCATGGCTGTCATAAAAAGGTTGTGTCAGAGATACTGACACTCTGATGCCTGACTCTGTATGAGGCACTATAATAGTCAAGGACTGTTCATGTGTAAAATAAAGGGCAACTTGGTGACGGGATATTGCCTCTGTGGAGTAATTTCAGTGGCAATGAGAGGGAAGCATGAGCCTGAA
Source organism: Chiloscyllium plagiosum (assembly GCF_004010195.1). NCBI lineage: Eukaryota > Metazoa > Chordata > Chondrichthyes > Orectolobiformes > Hemiscylliidae > Chiloscyllium > Chiloscyllium plagiosum. Next base: position 65,664,011 of record NC_057723.1, read on the forward strand.
GAAATTCACTTGCAATAGTCATCTTTTAACTGGGGTAAGCATTTCTTATACTGTGCCTTTGTTTGGGAAGCTTGACTTGTTCAACCCTGTTATCAAGGACTGGGCCCAGTCTGTGGAATGGATGCATTACTTTTTTCCAGGCAAACAATGTTGTGGCAGATAACTAACAATGAATTATGCTCCTGACAGCCTGTGGAGCTGCAGCTTTTTCTGCCATTGCGAGCTTAACGTTTCCTGAGGCACCAGATACTAAACCTTTCAATAATTGACTGACATAGTTAAAGAATATTATGACCCCAAGCCTTCTCTAATTCTGAGACACTGTTGCTTTTACTCAGCAATTCAAGAACCAGGGAAATCCATATCAGGATTTTTGATGAGGTTAAGATGTCTGGCACAAGACTGTGACTTTGGTTTAACCCTTAATGAAATACTTACAAACAGTCTGGTGTGCGGGATTAATGTTGTAACTATGCAAAAACAAATGTTAGCTGAAGGCCAACTGGATTCCACAGGATGATCTGCATTGACGTGTGATGCCTCCTGTACAGCATTGGGGTGGCATTAGCTCATAGGCGGCTCAGTGAAGAGGAACGGCCAATAGCTTATGCCTCCTGGCTAATGTACAACGTAAATATGACCAAATGGAAAAAGAAGGGTTGGCGGTAATATTTAGAGTCAGGAGGTACCACCAATAACTTGTTAAACAAAAATTCATGATAATCATTGACCACAAATGCTTACATTGTCTGCTCAAAGAGGACAAGGCAGTGCCATCCATAGCTTCAGGCCACATTCAGTGGTGGGCTCTAATTCTGTATCAGAATTATCAATTCTGTAAATGCAACAGTAAAAGCTTGCATTTATTCAGTGCCTTTACTAATAAAAATTCCCCAACGTGCTGCACAGGAGAGTTGTCAAACAAAATTTGACATGGATCTGCATACAGAATATTAGGGCATGTGACCAACTGCTTGGTCCAAGAGGTAAGTTATAAGAAAAGTTTACAGCATGAAAAAAGGCAGTCAGGGTGACTTAGAGAGAAAATCTCAGAGTTTATGTCTTCTGGTGCAATGCTTAAAATTGGAGATGTAAGAAAAGTTCAGATTGAAGGACCGTGGATATCTCAAAGGGATACAGGCACAGAGAGGAAGGTATTGAAACAATGATGACAGTTTTTAAATTGAGGTGTTGCATAGCTGAGAGCCACTTTAGGCAGTTGTGTTCATGGAGTAATAAATGAATGGGATTTATTACATCTTAGGAAATGGGCAGAAGAAGTAAAAGCAGGAGTAGGCTATTCACCCCCTCAAACCTGCTCCACCATTCAACAAGATCGTGGCTGATCAGCCCCAGGCCTCAATTCCTCTTTCATGCCAGCTTGGGGATATTTCAAAGATCTATCTATCCTCTCTTTAAATACTTTGCGATGTAGGGAATTCCAGACATTCACTACACTCTGATAGAAGAAATTCCTTTACAGCTAGCTTTTAAATACACGTCCAGTTATTTTGTAACTACATCCCCTAGTTTCCCCTCCTAGTGGAAACATCTTCTTAACATCATCCCTGCCAAGCCCCTTCAGAATCTTATGACGTCCATCAACGCGATCACCCTTCATTCTTCTAAACCCTAACCTGCTTCGCCATGCTTGACAACTCAACCACTTCATTCCAGGAATTTGGTTACCAAATTTCCTTGAATTTGCTGCGATGCCAATATTTCTATTCTTAAATACTGTACAGGGACCAAAGCTGTACACATGAGCAGCCTCCCCAATGCCCTATACAGTTTGTGTACCAATAATTGGCGGTTCCACTTTTATTGCTTGTATTAAAAATAATAATAAAATAATCATTTAAGTTCTATTTTCCAATATGTTTCTAAGTAAAAATACATATCGTCCTTACAAAAAAGGACACGAGGAACTCCACAGAACAGAAATGGGGAGTTAAAGTGTGTAAGATTCTGAATGGCCTTCACAAGGTTGATGCGGAAAGGATATCTCCTAGTGAGTTTTGGGAAGATTTGTAACTCAGGTTGAGGTTCTGGATGTAGGTTTGCTCGGTGAGCTGGAAGGTTTGTTTTCAGACGTTCCATCACCATACCGGGCAACATCTTCAGTGATCTGGATTAGTGGTGCTGGAAGAGCACAGCAGTTCAGGCAGCATCCAAGGAGCAGCGAAATCGACGTTTCGGGCAAAAGCCCTTCATCAGGAATAAAGGCAGTGAGCCTGAAGCGTGGAGAGATAAGCCTCTGGATGAAGCACTGGTGGTGTAGCCCACTTTGTATTTGTATGTTTTGGTTTCCTTGGGTTGGTGATGCCATTTCCTGTGGTGATGTAGTTTCCTGTTCTTTTTCTCAGGGGGTGGTAAATGGGATCCAAGTCAATGTGTTTGTTGAGTTCCGGTTGGATTAACTTGGATTCCATTTATCACCCCCTGAGAAAAAGAGCAGGAAATGACACTGGAAATAATGTCACCAACCCAAGGAAACTCAAACATATAAAAAGAAACCAGGCTACAATCCAGTGCTTCATTCGAAGACTCACTGTTACCTAGTATGGTGACAAAACATCTGAAAATGAACCTTCCAGCACAGCGAGCAAACCTACATCCAGGATATGTTCTCTTCTGGCTGAGATGAAAAGTCGAGGGCACTGTTTGAAATAGAGATGTCACTGTTTTAAGACTCAGATGAAAATTTGTTTCTCTTGGGGGGTTGTGTGACTTTGGAGCTCTGTGCCACAGATAGCATTGTATGTCAGTTCGTTGAATATTTTTAAGGCAGAGGTTAATAGATTCTTGTTAAGAGCGGGCATCAAAGGTATTCGGGGTACATTGAAATGTGGAATTCAAAACACAAACATATCTTTTTGAATAGCAAAGCAACCTGGAGGCCTATTTCTGCTCTTATGTTTTATGATCACACACAATATTTAAAACCATGTGTGGGAATCTAGATAGCTCCATTGATTAACCCAACATGGGTTTAAATCACACAATTGTTCAAGTGCAGCAAAGATATTTTCATCTTAAAGGTGATCACTGTAAGCTTCCATTAGAACATTTACTTCATCCTTTTAACAAATTTATTTCAGAGAATCAGCACCCAGGTCTCCACTTTGTGGCCATATATATGAGAGATATTTGCTCAGCCCAAACTGCATTGTAAGCATTGTAACTGTGTGAAATCTGCTGACACTCAAATTGCTACTTCCAAGCATTCCACACCAATATAATGCACAATATAAAGTATCCAGTCAGTGTATTATCATCTCCAGTGATTGACTGCACCTTCAGTATCTAGCATGTCTATTGTTCCACATGTAACTATACCTTGACTATGTTCCTTCTCGCAGAAACCTTCTGGACAGAGATGTTTGAGTTCCATGTTTTGCTGAGTTTTGAGTCCCCATTTTGGGTTTTCTTTATTTAAAAAAGTAGAAATTTCAGCTCCTCCAGATTTTAATGGTGGACAGATAATGGTGGACAGTGTGATATCAGTGGTCGAGTGTGGAATCAACAAGAATTCAAAATCCAAGATTAGCACATTGTTTAGTTCTCCAAAGAGATCTGGACCATTTAATTCTATGGTGTATAGCCCTCAATATGTCAGACAGAACCTAGAAAGTTGGCACTGAACAGTAAACTGTAGTGAGGAAGAAAAAGAACGCATTTGGATAGACTGTTGATAAAGCAATTCAGTGTAGCAGTTAAAAGGTTGAAGCACTCTTGTATCAATTAATGTCAGTGGTATTACATTTATAGGGTGATGATAGCTTTCATTGGTGGTTAACTGCTGTCATTATGAGATCAAATGGTTGAATTCTATTTTATGTCATAAGGTCATCATTTCTATGTTGGTTCCTGTAAAAACAGCAAATTCTATTGTGAAAAGCTCAACACAGGAGTGGAGAGGAGAGATTATCAACAATGGAGTAATGCCTAAAGTCATTTTTTTTTGGTTATTCTGGAGAATGCAGAGTAGTACAAGACTGCAGGAATCCTGTTTCAGTTGCGATAAAGAAGGCACACTTTGCACTTACATAGCCCATTTCACAATCTCAAAACAACCTAAAGAACATGAAAACCATGGGAGATACTTTTGAGAAATTAAATTTGCACATTGCAAGCCACTGACTTGAGCCTTATTGATGGTGTTTTCAGAGAGATGCAGTGTTGTAGTTGCAGTGTTAGTGTGGCTAGTTCAATTGAACTTTCATCTAATGGCAAGCTCCAGAGTGCTAATGGTGGATAGCTTGCCAGTGAAGGTTAATTGATTATTCTGGGTTCAATTTTCATTTGAGTGGACAGCAGATTTATGATTGAGAGTGACATCAACAGTATGGATTCAATTCTGCTACTGGCTGAGATCACCATGAAGGCTGAACCATGCCACTTGACTGGGCTGGAGTGACCTGCACCATCAGTTGTTTGTCTGTCTGTCTCTCTCTCTTTTACACACACACACACACACACACACACACCCCAACAACCTAAGGTTTTCTGGGACTATGGGACTGTCACTAGAAATGACGTTTAATTAACATTAGATTCTTAGATTCCTTACAGTGTGGAAACAGGCCCTTCGGCCCAACAAGTCCACACCGACCAGCCAAAGTGCAATCCACCCAGACCCATTCCCCTGTATTTACCCCTTCACCTAACACTATGGGCAATTTAGCATGACCAATTCACCTAACCTGCACATCTTTGGATTGTGGGAGGAAACCCACGCAGACACGGGGAGAATGTGCAAACTCCACATTAACAATTAGTTGAAGGCTTAATGTTATCTCCCTCTCATGATAGCCTGATATGGGTTATTTCAGTTATGGATTATAAACAGAGCTGCACACTATAGAATATTAGTCAGCACCCCATTCCTGACCTTATGCTTGAAGCACAATCGGTAAACAAGCCACCGAAGGTAGTTGAACTGATGAGCATCTGCAGTGATATCCTGGTAAAGCATTGATAAATGTTCAGCAATCATAATTTGGAGGTGCCAGTGTTGGACTGGAGTTTACAAAATTATAAATCACACAACACCAAGTTATAGTCCAATGGGTTTATTTGGAAGCACTAGCTTTCGGAGCGCTGCTCTGAAAGGTGGTTGTGGAGCAGCGTTCCGAAAGCTAGTGCTTCCAAATAAACCCGTTGGACTATAATTTGGTGTTGTGTGATTTTTAACTTCCAACAACCATAGCTAATTTGCTTTGAGACAGTTATGACTCTAAGTTAGAGATGATTTTCATTGTGATCTCAATTTGGCTGGAACTCCTGAATGTCAGTCAGTTGACTGCTGCTTGCATACTGAGGGTTGCTACTCTCACCTCCTCTGACATTGAGATTTTGTACTTATATTTGAATCAAGAGCTGGATCTGACTTGTTGTGGTAAAGTCCAAATTGCAGTCCAAATTGGTGAGTATCTTCATGGCACTCTTCATGCCTCCTTCCATTACTTTGCTACATCAGGGCATTAGTGAGACCACATCTCAAGTACTGTGTGTAGTTCTGGAATTATTTAAAGAAGCATGTAAATATATTGGAAGGGATTCAGAGAATCTCTATTAGATTGATATCTGGCATAAGCAGGTTAACTTATAAGGATAGGTCGGACAGGCTGAGCTTGTTTTCAGTGGAGTTTAGAACAGTGAGGTTGACTTCATCAAAGTATTAAGATCCTGAATTGTCTTGGCAAGTTGAACATGGAAGGGATGTTTCTGCTTGTGTGTTAGTCCAGAACTAGGGCACATTGTTTTAAAATTAGCTTCACCCTCTCTAAATAGAGATGAAGAGCATTCTTTTTCTCACAGAGGGGTGTGTGACTTTGGAACACTCTGCCTCAACATATGATGGAGAGGGGTATTTGAATATTTTTTAAGGCCGAGGAGAATTGATTCTTTTTGGGTAAAGGAATCAAAGGTTATCATTGGTCGATGAGAATATGAAATTCCAAGCACAAACAGATCAGCCATAATCTTATTGAATAGCAAAGCAGGCTCAAGGGGCCACATGATCATCTTCTCCTCCTAGTTCATCTGTTCGTACGTTCAACTATTTTTAATATCATGATAACTTTGTGACGGAAGGCTATCATGGACGGTTAGAACCAGCCACATATCCTGGTTTATTTAAGGGCTGATCCTTATTACAGTGCTGCCAGCAAACTGCATGACCAGTTTGGGATCCCTCAGCAACTGGCCAGTTCTGAGCGCACGCACAATCAGGGGAAAGTGGGGATTGTTGATGCTGGAGATCAGGGTCGAGAGTGTGGTGCTGGAAACGTACATCAGGTCAGGCAGCATCTGAGGAGCAGGAGAATTGATGGTTCGGGCATAAGCCCTTCATCAGGAATGAATCTGATCCATGCATTCCTGATGAAGGGCTTATGCCCAAAACGTTGATTCTCCTGCTCCTCGGATGCTGCCTGACCTGCAGTGCTTTTCCAGCACCATACTCTCAATACACACAAAATCAGGCTGGTTTGGTGTGTCTGACACAGCAATAACCAGCATCCTTTTGACGTTGCTTCTCCTGGACCGAGCAATTATACGCTAGGCTATTTTGAGCCCCTCTTCTTTGCTGCCTGCTAAATCCCAATAAAGTGTATAAGTGCTGGAGAATATGAGGGTCAACAGATTTAGAATGTTCACATTGCATTTTTATCAAAATCTTTTGTTTTTTGAATTTACTTCTGGGCTGTAACCCTATTGGGAATGGAAATTCTTAGGTGGATGTTATACAGTTTTTTGCTATTCTTTCATAGGGTGTGTTCATCATTTTGTTCCCATTCCTAATTGTCCTTCAGAAGGTACTGAACCACCCCTTGAGCCATCTGGTGAACCAACACAGTCCATCAAAACTACTGAGCTTTTACCTGATCTTTTGATATGGGACCATTTAGCACTTTTGGTATTTAGCTTATAGGCCTGTGTTGCAACTTCACTATGCTGGTGCTTCCTTCTAAGGCATATCTGGTAATGTTCCTGGCCCAACCTCCTAACGTGGTCATTGAAGGAACGCTGGTTGACTTGATTGAGCCAGAGAAGTGAGGAATGAGTTGGGCAATGGAATCCCTGATTGTTTGGGAACTGTATTGTTTGCATAATGTAGAAACCACAAACATCAATTTTTTTAAGTTTGACTGTAAAATTACATTTTGTATTAAAATACAGACCACCATGCATCTCACTCCATAACTCTGCTGATTGAACTTGTCTGCATAAAAGTACTGATAAAAAAAACAATTATTAAATCCACTTAATGAAATAGTGACATTGCTTTGACTAGGGTTTATTAGGTATACTGTACACACTTGATCTTGAAATGCCTTGTCAGCGGTGGCTGGGGGTATTCACTGATTGAGAAGATCAGCGAAACAAAATGAGTTATTCAGGCCTGTAAAAAGATATGTGAAAAGGAAACAGATAAAGTAATCGTTCATCTTGATTGCCTGATGTAGTTGATAACTGCGGCATTAGTAAATTGTAAGGTTTTCTTGAGCAGGCGGCAGGAAATTGGTGGATGTGCCCTTTGCCTGCACTGACTCAGTGGAATAAATATTTTGAAATCAGCGGCAGGTGTAATTGAACGATGATGCAGAGAAACTTAAGTGAGAAAATTAGACTCACCACATTAAAGCAAATCACTATGAGTGCAGCTGATCACGGAAATATCTGTCAGTCATCTGAGATGTTTCAATGCTGCTTATTATATAAACTGTAGAATAGCATAGAGCAGAGAATGAGGGCAGGATGTGGGTCCCTGATATCACTGCAACAGCTGCCTCTTAAGAGAACTTTGTTTTCCATTTAAAGTGTAATGCAACAGGTTTTTCTACTGATGAGAATAGGGGACTAAATTCTTTTGTAATGCCTAAGAGGTGTGAAATGCAAACACTAAATATAGTCATGCCTGAACTGATTTGGCAAAAGTATTATTTGAGGTACTGCAATAACTTAAGGATCTGAAGTGGTTCCTCCTTTGGAGGATTCATGGCAGATCTCTGATGGGTGTTGGCAATTGCCAATGGGTCTGTCCTATTGTCCCATGCATGTTCATAACTGAGGGTCTGTGTAGATCTGCCGCCTTCAACCAGAGTATCAGTCAACACGATAATGTCCCAGTTACAAATTCTTTTGAATGTATATACTGCTGTTCAGCATATCAGGAGAACATTTAAAATCTCCCCCCTCTACTGGCAAATTCAGAGGCTGGAGGGACTGTGTGATCTGTCTGGATGGTTCACGATGGAGATCCCATTACCATCCCATCTCCATCCGATCAAGTCTGGTCAGTAAAGCTTTTGAATGATCATCTGTTTGAAGGTCAACTCACTATGAAAGTCCTCATCCTGCTTGGAGCATTCAGGTTTGCCAGTGATGTCCCTCATGCACAGGCAATGTGTGCCTGATCGAGAGACTGAACTTCAGGACAGGAGTCCCCATTCTTGTCCTGAAAGAGACGAACCCTCATTTTAGTTACACTTTCCCTTTTTAAATACTCATGGAAAGTCTTAGGATCTTTTTTTTTATATTTCTAGTTTCCTTTATATTTATGCCCCCTTTCTTTATAGTAACTCTTTGCTGATTTCTAAAATCTGTCCAATTTTTCCAAATTATCACTAATCTGCACACGTTTTCTTTAATTTTGATATTATCCTTAATTTCCTGAATTAACTATAGATGGTACATGCTTCACATGAAGTCTTTTATCCTCAACAGGATATCTCTTTGCTGACGCTTTTGGAATATCTCGTTAAATGTCTACCACTGTTCCTCTGATGCCCCACCTTTTGTCCAATTTTCTCAGTTCCGAAGCCAACTTATAAAAATCATACCTTTATAATTGCCTTTATATTTAACTTTTAAACGCTATAAGTAGGCCACACTTCTCACCCTCAAACTACTGTGCAAATCTATCATGTTTTGATCTCCAGTTTTCCCTCATGACTATTTAAACTTAACTGTTTAACATTCAAACTACTATTCATTAACATGTAACTTTAGCGAACATTTTGATCCCTGTCAGTACTTCCAGTACAGAAAACAATCTCTCCAGAATGGGAACAAATAACCAACCATAATAAAGCAAATGGAACCTAAAATAACTCTGGTCAAAATAGAGTGAAATGGTGGACTTTTTTCCCGTATTTTTGCCAAAAGTGATTTTTGTGTTGAGAAACCAATATGTTAAAGTGTTTACAACTAGTTTACTCAGCTTAGACCTCAAGATAAACAAATGTTCAACATTCTGAACCTCACAAAATTATTAGATATTTACTTCGGCCAAAGGCTGTTCAGCTCATCTTAACCCATTGTTCAAAACTACCCCACATAGTGCATCCAATCCTTTCTTAATTGACTTAAAGATGCTCCATGTTTCAATCATCTTTTATATGAAGATGTTTTTGTGTGGTCACTCAAATGTGTCATCAGCAATCTATTGAGTGTGTTATTTATATGTTGTAGGTCACAGAGGTTGAATTTTGAAGTATCATCGCCAAATGGAATTCTTCTATTCAGAGAAGCCAGCAAAATGATTTCCACTTATGGTATGAAATTCGGAACTCCTGCATTCAGGATGATATGTGTTGTTGTAAGTTAATGTGGATGTGAGTACCTGCATGTATATGAATATGAATGTGTTAGTGTCAGTGCATGGATGTGTATGAGTATGTTTTCTGCAGCCTTGTGCACAGCTTAAGCCATGCATCATCCACAGATCTCATTAATAAATTCCAAATATGTTTAATTGTCTAAATAAATTGGTCTCTCTGGAGACGGTTCAAACCTCAGGAGACACACAGAAGAAAGGTTATGCAGTTAAGATAAAGAATGAAAGTCAAGACCTTTATTTTCCAAAGCATAGGAGAGCTATGAAGGCATGCTATAGACTCTAGCAATATAAATGGGATCTGGACGTAACTAGGTTGGTTTTTCAAAAGAGAGACATGACCGTATATAGAACAGAGAACAGTGTGGACCCTTTGGCCCACGATGGTGCGCTGAGCATTTATCTTAATCTAAGATCAACTTAACCTACATGCCCCTCAATTTACTGTCATCCACGTGCTTGTCCAGAAGCCACTTAAATGTCCCTCATGTCTGTGACTCTACTAACGTTACTGGCAGTGCATTCTACGCACCCACCAATCTCTGCATAATGAACATATCTCTGACATCTCTCCTAAACCCTTCCTCCAATTACTTTAAAATAATGTTAAAAATCACACAACCAGGTGATTGTGGAGGACACCTGATCAGCTGATGAAGGAGCGGCGCTCCGAAAGCTAGTGTGCTTCCAATTAAACCTGTTGGGCTATAACCTGGTGTTGTGTGATTTTTAACTGTGTACACCCCAGTCCAACACTGGTATCTCCAAATCATGTTTAAAATAATGACCCCTCATGACAGCCATTTCTGCCCTAGGGAAAAATCTCTAATCCATAGAACATAGAAAAATACAGCGCAATACAGGCCCTTTGGCCCTCGATGTTGCGCTGATCCAAGCCCACCTAACCTACACTAGCCCACTATCCTCCATATGCCTATCCAATGCCCGTTTAAATGCCCATAAAGAGGGAGAGTCCACCACTACTACTGGCAGGGCATTCCATGAACTCACGACTCGCTGAGTAAAGAATCTACCCCTAACATCTGTCCTATACCTACCACCCCTTAGTTTAAAGCTATGCCCCTTCGTAATAGCTGACTCCATACGTGGAAAAAGGTTCTCATGGTCAACCCTATCTAAACCCCTAATCATTTTGTGCATCTCTATCAAGTCACCCCTAAACCTTCTTTTCTCCAATGAAAACAGCCCCAAGTGCCTCAGCCTTTCCTCATACGATCTTCCTACCATACCAGGCAACATCCTGGTAAACCTGCTCTGCACCCGTTCCAGTGCCTCCACATCCTTCCTATATAGTATGGCAACCAAAACTGCACACAATACTCCAGATGCGGCCACACCAGAGTCTTATACAACTGCAACATGATCTCAGT
>NC_057723.1:65677375-65687920 GCF_004010195.1 Chiloscyllium plagiosum
TTCCACCGCTGTAATACTATCTTTGACAAGCAATGCCACACCTCCCCCTCTTTTACCCCCACCTCTGACCCTACTAAAACATTTAAACCCTGGAACCTGCAACAGCCAATCCTGTCCCTGTTCTACCCATGTCTCCGTAATAGCCACAACATCCCATGAAACTGATTTTATAGAAACAGGATCAGAATTTTAAATTTGATGGTTTTTATCTATCGTGAAGTTTTTAATCATATCACAGTAAAACATGTATGAGCAGAAGTAGAATGGATTTGCTGACCAAGGAATGGAAATTAAACATTAGTGAAAGTATATAGTTGAAAAATGGTAAGGAATGGTTATTGTGATGGGACCTGAGTTTGTTATGGGAGGACAGGAAGAGACGAGACAAGGATCAAAGCCTATTGCAGACAGTGAACCCAGATTAAGGTGGTGAAACACTCTTGACAGCAACTGGGATTATTACAGTTATATCTAAAATACCACAATGTGGGCAATACAAAGTGTACAAATCACAAGCATTATCTGTCTTAAATATGAATTGCTGAAATGTGTAGTTGGGCTGGGAGAGTGGATTTTGTGAACTATATCATGTTTGATGTTTTTGACACTGACCCAGTTAAAAAACTTGCACATGACAGTACAGATGGACAAAGACTAAATAATATTTATAAATAGATCAAATGGAGCTGGAGTAAGGAAATAACGAAAGGATTTGAAACAGAAACAGTGAATTTGTATGTTAGGATATTAGATTAGATTAGATTACATTAGATTAGATTACATTACATTACAGTGTGGAAACAGGCCCTTCGGCCCAACAAGTCCACACCGACCCGCCAAGCGCGACCCACCCATACCCCTACATTTACCCCTTACCTAACACTACGGGCAATTTAGCATGGCCAATTCACCTGACCTGCACATTTTTGGACTGTGGGAGGAAACCGGAGCACCCGGAGGAAACCCACGCAGACACGGGGAGAACGTGCAAACTCCACACAGTCAGTCGCCTGAGGCGGGAATTGAACCCGGTTCGCTGGCGCTGTGAGGCAGCAGTGCTCACCACTGTGCCACCGTGCCGCCCGTATTTATTTATTTATAGTATTTATTTACAAGGGTCATCATTTAAATAATTTTTGTACACTATGCTGAATTTTTCTAACAAACAGCACACTTGCTTCATGAAGAGGCACGGTGGCACAGTGGTTAGCACTGCTGCCTCACAGCGCCAGAGACTCGGGTTCAATTCCCAACTCAGGCAAGTGACTGTGTGGAGTTTGCACATTCTCCCCGTGTCTGCGTGGGTTTCCTCCGGGTGCTCCGGTTTCCTCCCACATTCCAAAGATGTGCAGGAATTGGCCATGCTAAATTGCCCGTAGTGTTAGGTAAAAAGGGGTACATGTAGGGGTATGGGTGGGTTGCGCTTCGGCGGGTCGGTGTGGACTTGTTGGGCCGAAGGGCCTGTTTCCACACTGTAAGTAATCTAATCTAAGAGGAAATTGGATGTCCATGTCCAAGTTAGCATATAGGCACAATGAGCAATTAGGATGGGAAATTGCATTTTGTCCATTATTCCAAAGGGATTTCAGTACAGGAATAAAGAGATCATGCTGCAATTGCATGGGACTTTGATGAGACCACATCGAGAATACTGTGTGCAGTTTCGGTCTCTATATTTCAGCAAAGATGTGGTTCAGTGAAGGGTAGTACCATAAAGGTTCACAAAGTTGATCCTTCGGATGAGGGGATTGTCCAGTGAAGACAGGCTGACCAAACTGGATCTATCATCTCTGGAGTTTAAAATAGGTGATTCCATGGAAATATTCAATTTACTGAAGGGACTTAACTGGGTAGATACTGAGATTGTTTCTGCTAGTCAGAGATTGGGGAAAGTGAGGATTGCAGATGCTGGAGATCAGAGCTGAAAAATGTGTTGCTGGAAAAGCGCAGCAGGTCAGGCAGCATCCAAGGAGCATGAGAATCGACGTTTCGGGCATAAGCCCTTCTTCAGGGTTTGGGGAACACGAGCACAGCCTCTGGATAAAAGACCAATCATTCAAGACTGAGATGAGGAGAAAATATTTTACTCGGAGGGTTGTGAATCTCTGATGCAGGAGATGGGTCAGAAAGGATTGAGGACCCTTTCAAACACAGTGCAGGAGTCCTTGATTAGGGAAAAAAGGATCCGGCAGAAGGTGGCATCACCAGAACAAATGTGATGGATCCAGAAAAACTGGGGAAATGGAATGGAACCCTTGCAGGAAGCAGGGTGTGAAAAGGTGTTTTCAAGGTAACTGCGGGAACCAGTGGGCTTGTAATGGATGGTGGACAGCTTATCCTCAGAAATAAAGATGGTAAAGTCAAGGAAGGGAAGGGAATTGGTCAGATATTGACCAAGTGAAGATGAGAGAAGAATGGAAATTGGAAGCAAAACTGATTAGTTTCTTCAGTTCCAGATGGGTGCAGGAAGGAGCTCTGAAGACATTGTCAGTGTTTCAGAGAAAGAGTTGTGGGTTGGGTGCCTGAATAGAACATAGAACATTACAGCACAGTACAGGCCCTTCGGCCCTCGATGTTGTGCCGCCCTGTCATATTAATCTGTCATACTAATATCTGTTATATCCTACACACACACACACTCTCACATACACACGGACACAGGTACACACAGACGCGCACACAGACACCCACACACACCCTTATAGACACACACACTCCCACACTCACACATGCACCCCCTCACAGACTTAAGACACTCTGCACTCGTTTAATTGGAAGCACACTAGCTTTCGGAGCGACACTCCTTCATCAGGTGGTAGTGGAGGGCTCAATCCTACACACAGAATTTATAGCAAAAAAGGTTTTGTGATTTACACATGAAAGAAGTGAAACTATCACTGTATTCTAACAGATGAAAGGCTTAACAGACAATCAATTTTTCAATGTATAATTTCAGTTTCATCACACTGCAAATTTTTGCTATAAATTCTGTGTTACGATCGAGCTATCCACTATCACCTGATGAAGGACCGTCGCTCCGAAAGCTAGTGTGCTTCCAATTAAACCTGTTGGACTATAACCTGGTGGTGTGTGATTTTTAACTTTGTATATCCCTGTTCAACACCGGCATCTCCAAATCATAAATCTAAAGTGGCTTCGTCCCTTGTAGGCCTGTCTACATACTGTGTCCTACACATACTGGACAAAAACTGACCCATCTATAGTACTCATACTGTAGTGATCTCAGTCAATATTTGGATAGTTGAAGTCCACCATGACAACTACTCTGCCTCTCTCACACCTATCGAGAATCATCTTTTCTATCCTTTCCTCAACATGGGACTATTCGGAGGCCTATAGAAAACTCCCAGCATGGTGACTTCTCCTTTCCTGTTTCTAACCTCAGCCTATACTACCTCAGTTAATCTTGCTTTCAACCTTCCTTTTCACATGAGGATAAAATTTCATTTTTCTCCCTCCTTGTGAGGACCACTGTGCAAGTTCAGAGAAGAAAAGAAAATTGTCCAATGTTCAGAAGATTATCTCCTTATCAGATCAACAGCAAGTCTATGCATCTTTATGAATATACATATTTAATCAACAGGGGAACTAGAGTGCGGGAAAGACAGAGGAAACTGGATGTGAGAAATGTCAGATCAGCCATGATCCTTTTAAATGGCTGCCAGACTCAAGCGGCTGAACAGCTGCCTCCTGTTCCTATTTCTTATGGTCTTATTGAATTGAATTTTTCTTCCAAGCTGCTGATTAATGCAGCATATTTTTCATGATTGATTGAGCACACCTGGCTGATGGCATTGTGAAATAAACAACTTTCTTTTAAGTTCAACTGTTTTTGAAGCAGTTCTAACTTCTGAATGAACATTTGGACGTGATCCTGAAGTTTGTTAACAAACTGATCTTCCCTTGCAGTTTCAAGGTTTTTATCTCTGCACAGGCAAATGTGACTAACCTGCTGAGTCAGTCAATAATGCTATAGTAAATAGTGTCATCATGCGTGATCCTACCCCTATGGAACTGTCGGTGATATTAAAACCCTTGGAACTTACGAAATTGATTGTTGAGACAGTCTTTTCCATTGTATATTTCATCTCCAAAATACTTGAATGTAACATTTCTTGGAGGACGATGCAGTGATGTATAATGACTTCCTGATGCATTGGTTTGAACATCAGGCTGATGAATCCCTTGTGCTTGTCTGTCATCACAGGGGCTCCATCAGTCATCAGATCACAAAATTTTCCTCTGGAAGATTGAATTTTGTTGAAAATCTCTAGTACCCTGGTTGTGCCTTTCATTGGGCATAGGTCAATTCCTCAATGACTTTCAAAGTTCAAGGTTTGTGCAAAGATTTGTAGCTCGGGCGTCAGTTGCAGTTGTTGGGTATGTTCTCTGAGCTGGAAATTTGGATTTTAGACGTTTCGTCCCCTTTCTAGGTGACATCTTCAGTGCTTCGGAGCTTCCTGTGAAGCGCTGCTGTACTGTGTTGGTTGGAACCTATATGATTTTGTTCCTATTGCTTCCAGTTGCCGATTCCAGTTGTTCGTTGCAGTAGTCAGTATATTGAGCCAAGGTCAATGTGTTTATTGATTGAATCCATGGATGAGTGTGTTGTGGTCTGAACATTGTTGTCAGTTTATGGGCTGTCATGAGTGGTTGGAGAAGTGTGGCTGAGTCAGTTCCGAGATGTTTATTATGACAGTCCATAAACCAACAGCCACACTCCGACAACAGCTCACCAGAACCAAAAGACCCAATACGCATCATGTGCAAAACAAACGTGGTGTACAAAACTCCATGCAGAGACTGCGAGAAACAATATGTAGGACTGACAGACAGACAACTAGCAATCCGCATTCATGAACATCAACTAGCCACTAAAAGCCACAATGAGCTATCCCTAGCATCTATACACACAGACAACAATGATCACAAATTCGACTGGGACAACACAACGATAACGGAGGACAGCTCGAGAAGTCCTTGACGCATGGCACTCATCCACTGATTCCACCAATAAACCCAATATACTGACCACTGCAGTGAACAACTGGAACTGGCAACGAAGTGAATAGGAAAGGTTTAGAGGGATAGAGACCAAATGTAGACAAATGGGGCTAGTTTAATTATGGAAATTTGGTCTTCATGGACAAGTTGGATTGAAGGATCTGTTTACTGACACAGTACAGCAGCCGCTTAACAGGAGGATCCACAGCACTGAGGATGTCACCTAGACAGGGGACAAAACATCTGCAAATCAAATTCTCAGCTCAGCAAACATACCCACATCAACTGCGACTTTCAATGTTATTGTGAGTACTTGTACAGATCGACAACCCTTTATCCGAAATCCGAGAAGCTCCAAAATCTGAAGTTTTTTTTGTGAAGTTTTTATCTCATTAACAAGTTTGGCATGCAAATAGTTGATCCAACTCCACACCCACTCAATGTGTATCACTCAGATGCGACATGGGGTGGGGTGGGGGGGGGGGGGTGCATGGCCAAGCACTGGCATGCCTCAATTCTGTCTCAGGGCCCGTTACTCACAGTGAGTCTGCTGTTAGATAAGATTTTTAAAAATTTCACTGCTGAACTGTCACTTATTCTGAAATTCAAAAAATTCCAAATTCCGAAAACCTGAGCATTTCAGATAAAGGATTGTGTACCCGTTTAAAGTTATAAAGTTTGCTTGTTGAGCTGTATCACTTAGATCTATACTGTCATCAATCTCTAAATGTAAGATTGACAGGAGTTGAGTGTTTGGTCAGGGAACTTTGGATATGTAGCAATTATGTAATATTAAAGCTTAGTTTGTTCTAACACCAAGTTTTTCCCAAGGGTCAGTCACACATGTATAAATAAGCCCAAATAGACTTTCACAAATTCCCTATTAGACAAGGGCTCCTCTTTTTGCTGTTGCTTTGATTATCAAGAAAACAATTTTGGTTTCTGCCTCAGAACTCTTGTTTGTAGCTCTGAAGAATGATTGTTGGCCAGAATGTCTTGTTTCAGTGAATTTGCTCGATCAATTCTCACATGACCTTTGAGGTTGTCAAACGTGCCAACATATTTCATACAATAATGTCACTTCCATTAACACTCCAGAAGGCCACCAGTCATCTGCTGTCTAGCACATCCTCATTTGAAATCATGGTTTTGAAAAAGACTGACCTAGTTAATTATTAAACGCAAAACACCCATATGCCATTAGTTTGAAATCCAAATGTTAAATAATTGATGTTTTTCATAAATATATATATACATAATGCTTTACATCATGCACATCACATTGGCATGCATATATTGGAAGGATAATCAAAAGGTGAGTTTTGAGGAAGAAGGTGTAAATTTGAATAGTTTTCGAGAGGAGTGGGTCTCAGGCAGCTGAAAGCTTAGTAGCCAGTGGTGATGAGTAATCATGACTTGTTTTTGATAGAACCCAGGTAGCAGGATTTTCAATAATCTGAAGTATATCAAGTCATCGTGTCATACAGCATGGAAACAGATCCTTCAATCCAACTTATCCATGAAGACAAATTTTCTACAATTAAACTAGTCTCATTTGTCTGCATTTGGCCTTTATCACTCTAAACCTTTCCTATTCATGTCTAACTATCTTCTAATTGTAACTGTACCTGCATCTACCATTTCCTCTGGCAGTTTCACATATGAAACACCCTCAGTGTGAAAACGTTGCTCCTCAGGTCCTTTTAAACCTTTCTCCTCTCACCTTAAGAATATGCCCTCTACTTTTGAACTTCCCTACACCTTGCTATTTACCTTATTTATGCCCCTCCTGATTTTATAAACCTCTATAAGGTCACTCCTCAACCCCCTGCGCTCCAGGGATGAAGGTCCTATCCTATCCAGCCTCTTCTTATAACTCAAACCCTCCAGTCTCACAACATCCTTGTACATCTTTCCTGAAATCTCTCCAATTTAAATTATCCAGGCTACCCGACGCCTGGAGGAAGAACACCTCATCTTCCACCTTGGAATCCTCCAACCACTTGGAAATCAATGTAGATTTCACCAGTTTCTTCATTTCCCCTCTCCCCACCTTATCCAAACTTCCAACTCGGGAATGTTCTCTTGACCTGTCCTACCTGTCCATCTTCCTTCCCACCTATCCGCTCCACCCTCCCCTCCGACCTATCACCATCACACTCACCTTCATCTACCTATCGCATTCCCAGCTACCTTCCGACAGCCCCACCCCCCCCCCCTCCCAGTTATCTCTCAGCCCCCTTGGGGCACCACCCCATTCCTGATGAAGAGCTTATGCTCCTCGGATGCTGCCTAATCGGCTGTGCTTTTCCAGCATCACACTTTTCGACTCTGATCTCCAGCATCTGCAGTCCGCTTTAAAATGTAGGAGAGGGGAGTGAAACTTGGCAGGTGGAATATAATGTGGGAAGATGCACGTTTATGAACATTGGCAAGAAGGATAGAAGGTCTGAATAGAAGTTAAATGGAAAAAGACTGCAGAAAGTTACAGAACACAGGCATCATGCATGAATCACAAAAAGCTAGCATCCACATCCCATGGGTAAAAAGGGAAAGGCAGATGTAATATTAGCATTTATTTCAAAGGGAATGGGGTATGAAAGAAGGACATTTTGATAAATCTTTACAAAACACTAGTCAGAGTCAAAAGTGTGGTACTGGAAAAACACAGCGGTCAGGCAGCATCCTAGGAGCAGGAGAGTCGATGTTTTGAGCATAACCTCTTCATCAGGAATGTGAGGGGTTCTAAGGGGGCTGAGAGATAAATGGGAGGGGGGATGGGGCTGGGGGAAAGGTAGCTGGGAATGCAATAGGTGGATAGAGGTGGGGGGCGATGGTGATAGGTCGGAAAGGAGGGTCAAGCAGATAGAAGGGAAGTATGATGAACAGGTAGGACAGTTCACGAGTGTGGTGCCGAGTTGGAGGGTTGGATGTGGGATAAGGTTGGGGGGATGGGAGATGAAAAAACTGATGAAATAAACATTGATCTCATGAGGTTGGAGGGTCTCAAGGCAGAAAATGAGGCGTTCTCCCTCCAGGCATCAGATGGCTAGAATTTAGCAGTGGTGGAGACTTACATGTCCTTGGTGAATTCGGAGGGGTAGTTGAAGTGTTCAGCCACAGGGCAGTGGTGTTGTTTAGTTGCGTGTGTGTCCCAGAGATATTTTCTGAAATGTTCCGCAAGTTGGCATCCTGTCTCCCCAATGTAGAGGAGACCACATCAAGAGTAACGGACACAATAGATGAGGTGTTTGGAGGCGCAGGAATATCTCTGCCGGATGTGGAAAGATCCTTGGGGCCTTGGTTGAAGGTGAGGAGGGAGGTGTGGGTGCAGGTTTTACACCTCTTCTCATGGCAAGGGAAGGTGCCAGGTGTGGAGGGTGGATTAGTGGGGGATGTGGACCTAACAAGGGAGTCACAGAGGGAATGGTCTCTGCAGAATGCAGATAGAGGTGGAGAGGGAAATATATCTATGTGGTGGGGTCTGTTTATAGGTGGCGGAAATGGTGGAGGGTGATGTGTTGTATCCGGAGGTTGGTGGGATGGAAAGTGAGGACCAGAGGGTTTCTGTCTTTGTTGCGATTGGAGGGCTGGGGTTCGAGGGCAGAGGTGCAGGAAGTAGAGGAGATGTGCTGGAGGGCATTGTTGCCACATAGATGGGGAAATTGCGGTCCTTGAAATAGGAGGCCTTCTGGGATGTTCTGGAGTGGAATTGGTCCTCCTGGAGCAGAGGCAGGGGAACTGAAAGTAAGGGATAGCATTTTTACAGGGGTGGGTGGGAGGAGGTTTAGTCCAGGTAACTGTGGGAGTCGGTGGATGAACAGTTTTGGGCCCCTTATCGAAGGAAGGATAAACTGGCATTGGAGACAGTCCAGAAAAATATTCACTGAGTTGATCCCAGGTATTAAAGGGCTACCTTATGAGAAGAGGTTGGGTAAGTTATGAATGTATTTGTTAGAATTTAGAAGAATGAGAGGCGACCATATTGAACCATACAGGATTCTTGGGAAACTTGACAAAATAGATGCAGAAAGGTTGTTTCCTCTTGTGGGAAAGTCTAGGATCAGAGGGCATAATTTCAGAGTAAGGGGTTGCCTATTTAACACAGAGGTGAGGGGGAATTACTACTCGCACATGGTAGTGGATTTGTGGAATTCTTTCCTACAGAGGGTTATAGAGGTTCAAACCAGCGGATAAAGGGGGCACAGTGGTAGTCTGGCGCACTGACCTCTATACCGCTGAAGCCAAACGCCAACTCGAGGACACCTCTTCCTACTGCCCCCTCGACCATGACCCCACCCCCCCATCACCAAACCATCATCTCCCAGACCATACAGAACCTCATCACCTCAACACTACGGGCAATTTAGCATGGCCAATTCACCTGACCTGCACATCTTTGGACTGTGGGAGGAAACCGGAGCACCCGGAGGAAACCCATGCAGACACGGGGAGAATGTGCAAACTCCACACAGACAGTCGCCAGGGTCGGGAATTGAACCCGGGTCTCTGGCGCTGTGAGGCAGCAGTGCTAACCACTGTGCCACCGTGTCACCCACAGTCCAGGAACCCCGCACTGCCCGGTTCTACCTCCTTCCCAAGATCCACAAGCCTGACCACCCTGGCCGACCCATTGTCTCAGCATGCTCCTGCCCCACTGAACTCATCTCTACCTACCTCGACACTGTCCTATCCCCCCTAATCCAAGAACTCCCCACATACGTTCGAGACACCACCCACGCCCACCACCGCATCCAAGACTTCCGTTTCCCCGGCCACAACGCCTCATCTTCACCATGGATATCCAATCCCTCTACATCTCCATCCGCCATGACCAGGGCCTCCAAGCCCCCTGTTGTTTTCCTCTCCAGACGTCCCCAACAGTACCCTTCCACCGACACTCTCATTCGTTTGGCCGAACTGGTCCTCACCCTTAACAATTTCTCCTTTGAATCCTCCCACTTCCTCCAGATCAAAGGGGTAGCCATGGGCACACGTATGAGCCCCAGCTATGCCTGTCTCTTTGTTGGCTACGTAGAGCAGTTGATCTTCCGTAATTACACCGGCACTACTCCCCACTTCTTCCTCCGCTTCATTGATGACTGCATTGGCGCCACCTCGTGCTCCCACGAGGAGGTTGAGCAATTCATCAAACTTCAAACACATTCCACCCTGACCTTAAATTTACCTGGACCATCTCTGACACCTCCCTCCCCTTCCTGGACCTCTCCATTAATGACGACTGACTTGACACTGACATTTTTTACAAACCCACTGACTCCCACAGCTACCTGGATTACACCTCTTCCCACCCTACCTCTCGCAAAATGCCATCCCGTCCCAATTCCTCCGCCTCCGCCGTATCTGCTCCCAGGAGGAGCAGTTCCACCATAGAACACACCAGATGGCCTCCTTCTTTAGAGACCGCAATTTCCCTTCCCACGTGGTTAAAGATGCCCTCCAACGCATCTTGTCCACATCCCGCACCTCTGCCCTCAGACCCTACCCCTCCAACCGTAA
>NC_057723.1:65688442-65759424 GCF_004010195.1 Chiloscyllium plagiosum
TCATCCCCTCCCCCACTCACCCATTGTACTCTATGCTACTTTCTCCCCACCCCCACCCTCCTCTAGCTTAGGCTCACTGCCTTTATTCCATATTGAGGGCTTTTGCCCGAAACGTCGATTTTGAAGCTCCTTGGATGCTGCCTGAACTGCTGTGCTCTTCCAGCATCACTAATCCAGGTTATGGCGGTTCGTTTGTTTAGCATATTCAGGATGTGGAGGTGCCAATGTTGGACTGGGGTGGATAAATCAGACAAGGTCGGGTTAGAGTCCAACAGGTTTATTTGAAAATACAATCTTTCAGAACGCTGCTCCTTTTTCAACTACCTGATGAAGGGACAGCGCTCCGAAATCTTGTCCTTTCAAATAAATCTGTTGAACTATAACCTAGCATATTCAAGGCTGAGATAGACAGTTTATTTTTAACCAGTAAGGAAATCAAGGGTTAAGGCTAAAAGGCAAGGAACAGTTGCCTCAATGAGCTGAATGGTCTACTTCAGCTCCTATATCTTATGGAGCGATGAAAAAGTTTCAAAAAGGAATTTCAGGCTTAGTACATTGTTATCTGAAGACATAGACACAAATCATGAAATGGTTACTATCAAGGCTATTCAAAAAAGCTGGACTTCAAATGGAGCACAGGTACCTTGGAAATTTTAAACCAAGGTTTTCCTTCATTGGGAGTCAATCTATGTCAGTGGGCACTTGGAAGGTGAACAAGATGTGACATGAGTTCAGACAAGGACAGCAACGTTTTTGAAAATCTCAAATTTAGTATGTGGAAGTTCTGCCAGGAATGCGCTGGAATGGACATATCTTGAAGTAACAAAAGCACAGTTTAAGCTTTCAGCAGCAGGGGATTTAAGAATATGAAATATTCAGGGGTTAACAGTCTTAGTAACAACACAGATAGTTGGTCAGCAGATTATGAAAAATATTGGTGGCTGTGGATCAGATAATGAAGATGATCTCAGTGAGGACAATGAATAAGATAGGGAAAAAATGCAGAAAGAAAGAAGTGCTGTTCCACAGAGATTGGTGCTGGGACTGCTTTTGTTTGTCATTTATCTAACTGATTTAGATAAAGAAAGTATGGTTAGTGAGTTTACAGATGACACCAAGTTTGGCGGTATAGTGGACAGTGAAGAAGGTTATCTCGGATTATAAGGAGAATTTGATTAGTTGAGTCGATGGACTGAAAAATGGTAAATGGAGTTTAATTTGAAAAATGCAAGGTATTGCATTTTGGTAAAACAAACAAAGGCAAGATTTATACAATTAAAAGTAGGGGCTTGGGCAATGTTGGAGAACAGAGAGACCTCTGATTTCAGATACATAATTCTTTGAAGTATATCATCACATATAGAAAGGGTGGTTAAGAAAGCATTTAACATGCTTACCTTCATTGCTCAGACCTTTGAGTATAAGAGTTGGGATAACATGTTGAAGTTGTACAGGAAGTTGGTAACATCTCTTCTGGATTACAGTGTTGATGCCTGGTCTCTCTGTTACAGGAAAGATATTATTAAGCTGGTGAGGGTTCAGAAGAGATATACAGGATGTTGCTGAAAATGGAGCGTTTGAATTATAAGGCGAAGCTAAATAGGCTGAGACTTTTTTTTACTGAGTGTAGGAAGTTAAGGGGTGACGTTATAGAGGTTTATTAAATAATGAGGGGCATAGATGAGGCGAATGGCTGGCGTCTTTTCCCTAGGGAGGGGAATTTCAAGATTTGGGGGTATATTTTTAAGGTGAGAGGAGAAATATTTTAAAAAGACATGAGATGCAATTCTTTTACACTTAGAGTGATTCAAGTGTGGAGAGAACTTCCAGGGGAAGTGGTGGATGCAGATACAATTACAATGTTTAAAAGACATTTACATAAGTACATGAATAAGAAATATTTTGAGGGATGTGGGCCAAGCGCAGTCGATGGGACTAGTTTAGTTTGGAATTATGGTTGGCATGGACTGGTTGAACGAAAGGGTCAGTTTCTGTGCTGTGTGACTCTATGACTGTAAGTTCCTGACTAGTCAAGGAAGCTTTGAAGGAAGTTCAGCCCGTTGCGCAGAGGCAACAACTTATTGCATGACATTTGGTGAAAGAAGACCTTGGTGAGGTTAGAGGTGACAGGAGAGGGGAGTTTATGAAGATGGTTTACAGTAGAGAAAACAAGCCAGGAGATCTCTTTGCATTCCATGATGATCAATTTTAGTAGATGATCAACTAGCCTTTTATGGTAGATCTGGTGGTGAATGGCTAAATGAATTCATTGAATCTCTATAACACATGAAGAAGCAGTTTGGCCTGACATGCCTATGCTGGCTGTCAGAAAGAACCATGTAGCTAATTCCATTTATCTGTGGCTTCTCCATATCTCTACAAATATTTTAATCCTCAAATATTCGAATTCATTCTGGAAACATGGTGAAATCTTCCACTACTACTCACTCAAGCAGTACAATCCAGATCCTAACCACCTGCTGCATAAAAACTGTTTCCTCATCTTACTACTGGATGCTTTGCCAATCAAAGTAAATCAGTTGCCTTTTTACTTTTGATCCAGGTGCTATGGAGACCATTTCTCCCTCTCTCGTCTGTCCGGATCCCTCATTGTTTTGAACACTTCTGTCAAATTTCCTCTCAACCTTGTCTTCTCCAAGGAGAACAGTCCCAGCTTATTCTGTCTATCCACATTACTGGGGTCTCTCGTCTCTCAACCTATTTGCATGAATATTTTCTGCATCCTCTCCAACACCTTCACATCATTTGTAAAGTGTAGTGCTTACACCTAAATGCAAGATTCCAGGTGAGCCCAAACCCAGAGTCCAAATGTCTACCATCATTTATTGCTTTCACACTTTGTTACAAATTCTTTCTCATCAACCTGGACCTGAACCCAGTGACACTACCACTGTGCCATAGGACCCCCACTCTATGCTGAATAGAAAACCCAGAATCTCTTAATTACTACTTTCTCAACCCATCCTGCCCTTTTCAATGATGCATGTACCCATAGCCCTGGGGTCCTCTGCTTCTGACTGAACCCTCTTTAAAAATGTATCCTTAATTGTATGTTACTTTCCTTATTTTTCCTACCAAAATGCGTCATGTCATTTCTTTGCATTAAATTTCATCTGCCATCAATGCACCTGTTACTCTAGCCTATTAATATCCTCTTGAAGTTAACACTATCCTTCTCATTGTTCACAGTGCTTCAAGACTGGCATGATAAGCAAATTTCAAATTATGCCCTATATGCTTACTGTTAGGCCATTAATATGAGTCAAGGAAACCAATGGACCTAATACCTGAAAAATTATTCACCGCCACTCTTTGTTTCCCGTTAACTTGTATCCAGGTTACTACCGTGATTTTTATTTTATAGTCTTCAATTTTGCTGATGAGGGAGTTCATCAAATACCTCTCAATCCATGTCCATGAATGGCTTCAAGCACAATACCCTCATCAAATCTCTCACACCTCTTTGAAAAACTTAATCAAAATAATTTTAGCTAGCTTAAATAGTATGTATATTATACAGGCTACTTACACATGCCCAATTGAACTTTGAGCCCCTTTTGTGTGGGTTTCTTTTTATTGACTTCTTTTTATCATACCTGTTCAAGTCTATATCCCTCAGACTTAGAGGAGAGGAGATGAAGACCACATCAGAAATCTCACCACTGGATGAGAGAGACGTCATAGCTTTAATGAAGACTAGAAAATTGAAGGTGAAGGTGACTATTTGGTTCTACAGATGGGGAGCTGCAGAAATGTTGTAGTGAATGAGGACCAGAAGAAAGACAGTAAAGGTGTTTAGAGTTCCATTGTAAAAAGTTTCTCCTTGCATGCCCTGCAACTCTTGCCCAAAAGCTTATATCTCTGACTACTCGCTCTTGCTATCATCACTTTGACTATCTTATCTAAGCTTGTCATTATCTTGTACACCTCCAAAAATCTCCACTTTCCTTTGTTGCAGAGAGCTTCAGCTTTTCCAACCTAACAGAAACTAAAATCCCTCATCCATTCTGGTAAATTTACTCTTACTATCTCAAGCCCCCTCACATTCTTTCAAATGTCTGGTGATGAGAATTAGATGAAATACTGTACTTGTGGCCTAAACTACCCTGCTTTTAGACCAATGTCTGTAGTTATGCTTTATTAATTTAAAACTTTGACAAGGTTCCACATGGTAGACTAATGGGATTCAGGGTGAGTTTCCCAATTGGATACAGAACTGGCTTTATGGTAGGAGACAGAAGGTGGTATTGGAAAGTTATTTTGCAGGCTGGAGACCTGAAGCAGTGGTGTCAGTAGTGCATGCACTTTTGTTGGTCCTCTGCATTCTAATCTAATTATTTATATAAAAGGCATTGTTAATAAGTTTACAGATTACACCAAAATTGGCAGTAGAGTGGACAATGAAGATGGTTATCTCATCTGGAATTAAGAGTCTACTGATGATCAAGGCGCAAGTGAAAAGTGTGACTGAATACTCCCCGCTTGCCAGCAACAATCAAGAAGCTTGACACCGTTCAGGACAAAGCAGTCTGCATGATTGGCACAACGTTTACAAGCATTCACTCCCTCCACTACCAACACTCAAAATTAATGGTAGGGCCCTTAGTAGTGTTATAGAATAGAGAGACCTGGGAGTTCAGATTCATAATTCTTTGAAATTTATATCACAGGTAAACAAGGTGGTTAAGAAGGTGTTTAGTGCTCTTACCTTCATTGCTCAGACCTTTGAGTATAAGAGTTGGGACATCATGTTGAGGTTGTACAGGATGTTGGCGAGCCTCTTCTGGAGAGCTGTGTGCAACTTTGTTCATCCTGTTATAGGAAGAATATTCGTAAGCTGGAGAGGGTTCAGAAAAGATTTGCCAGGATGTTGCTGGGAATGGAGAGTTTGAGATACAAAAATAGACTGGAAAGACTGGGACTTTTTTCATTGGAGAGTAGGAAGTTGAGGGGTGACCTTATGAGGTCTATAAAATCATGAGTGACATATATAATATGAATGACAAGAGTCTTTTCTCTAGGGTGGAGGCATATTTTTAAGGTGAGAGGAGAAAGGAGGGGCAATGTTTTTATACAGAAAGTGATTCATGTATGGAATGAACTGCCAGAGAAAGTGGTGGATGCAGGTACAGTTACACCATTTAAAAGACATTTGGATAGGTTTATACAAAATGTTTGGAGTGATATGGGCCAAGACCAGACAGGTGGGATTAGTTTAGTTTGGAAACATAGTCGGTGTGAACTGGTTGGACCAAAGGGTCTATTTCCATGCAGTATGACTCCAATTACTTTCAGTATGTCGTGCCACCTTCAACTGTCTATGCAGATGACGCCTCCAGGTTTCTCTGTTACCATCCACCCTTTAAAATTGTGCCATGAAAATGATATTGCCTTTCCTTATTTCTTCTGCCAAACTTCATTACCTCACACCTCTTTGCATTAAATTCCATCTGTCATTTGACTGTCCATCTGCTGGCTATATTTGCTGTTGCAGTCAATTGGCATCATCCTCAATGTCTGTCACAAGTTCAAGTTTGATGTCTCAAGATCCAAGTCTATTTTATGTATAGTAATCATGGCACTGACCCTTGAGAAACACCATTGCCTATCATCGTGCAGACTGAAAAACAACTCTTTGCCATGACTCACTGTTTACTGACCTTAAGCCAATTTTTATCCATTAAGCTTCCTATTCCATGAATTTTGTTAACTATCCCTTCATATGTTCCTCTTTCAAACATTTTCTTAAAATGCATAATCAACATCCCTGGCAGCCCCTTCATCAACCTTCTCCATTGCTTCATCAAAAAGTCAGTATTAGTCCAATATGCTTTCAGCAGCAGGGAACTGAGAACCAGAGCAGCACGCAAGCAAGTGACGGGATTGAGGGGAAAGTAGATATTGGGACCAGTAAAACAGAAAGAAAGGACAGGCAGAGACAGGTAAATGAATATGGTGGTACTAATGGGCATAAATGTGTTTATTTCAATGCAAGGAGAATTGTTGCTAAGGCAGATGAGCTTAGAGCCTGGATCAGTATCTGGAACTATGATGTTGTGGCCATTACAGAGACTTTGTTGAGACAGAGACAGGACTAGCTGCTCAACCTTCTAGGGTTTTATTAATTTAGACGAGATAGAGAGGAAGGTAAAAGAGATGGAGGGGTTGCATTACTAATCAGGGAGAATGTTACATTTGCTCTCAGAGGGCATACTGGAGCGCTTATCCACTGAGGCAATATGAGGAGAGCTCAAAAATAAAGTGGATGCAATCACTCTGATGGGATTACACTATAAGCCCCCAACAGGCACTGAGACATTGAGGAATATATATGTTGGCAAATTATCGAAAGATACAATAAAAACAGGGTTATCATAGTGGTGACTTTAATTTTCCCAATATTGACTGGCACTTCCTTAGAGCAAGAGGGCAAAATTTGTTAAGTGTATCCAAGAGGGTATCTTGAAACAGTATGTGGACAGTCCAACGAGAGGAGGGCCACACTGGATCTTCTATTGGCTAATAAGCCTGCCCAGGTGACTGACGTTTCAGTGGGAGTGCATTTTGGAAACAATACTCAGAACGCCTTAAGTTTTAAGATAGATATGAACTAAGGATAAGTCAGGATCTTGCGGGAAGTACTAAATTAGGGGAGGGCAAATTACGTCAGTATTAGGCTGGAGCTAGGGTGTGTTAATTGGGAGGAACTGATTTTTGGCATGTGGGAACTGTTTAAAGACCTGGTGATGAGAGTTCAGGACCGGCATGTTCCAGTAAGGAGGAAGGACAGGATAGCAAGGTAAGGTACCTTGGATAATGAGGGAGATTGTGAATTTCGTCAAAAGGAAAAAGGCATATGGGAAGCATAAAATCAGACCGGGCACGTGATGAAAGCAGGAAAGAACTCAAGCAGGGAATTAGGAAAGCTAGAAGGGGCCGTGAAATGATCTTGGCAAGAGGGTGAAAGAGAATCCCAAGGCATTCTATACATACAATAAAAGCAAGAGAATAACTAGGGAGAAGGTAGAACCACTCAAGGATAAAGGAAGGAACTTGTGCTTGGAGGGAGAGGATGTGGGTGAGATCCTAAATGAGTACTTTGCATTGGTATTCAGCCAGATGGATATGGGGGAGAGTAAGATTTGTATGGAGCATGACAATACGCTAGGGCATTTTGAGATCCAGAAAGAAGTGGTAATGGGTCTCTTGAAAAGCATTCAGGTGGATAAGTCCCCAGGGCTCCTTCATATCCAGCACAGGTTATTGAGAGAGGCAAGAGAGGAGATTGCTGGGGCCTTAACCAAGATCTTTGTATCCTTGCTAGCCACTGGAGAGATCCAAGAGGACTGGCGAGTGGCTAATGTTGTTCCTCGGTTCAAGAAGGGAAATAGGGATTACCCAGGAAACTATAGACCGGTGAGTCTCACATTGGTGGTTAGGGAGTTATTGGAGAGAATTCTTACTGATAGGATTTATGCGCATTTGGAAAAACATAGCCTAATTAAGGACAGTCAGCATGGCTTTGTGCAGGGGCACATCATGTCTTACTAACTTGATTGAATTATTTGTGGAGATGACGAATGTGATCAGTGAGGGTAAAGCAGTGGATGCTGTTTACATGGACTTTAGTAAGGCTTTTGAAAGGTCCCTCAATGTAGGCTCATTCAGAAAATTAAGGTAGATGGGACCCATGGTGACTTAGCCACATGGATTCAGAATTGGCTTGCCCATAGAAGGCAGAGGGTAGTGATGGAAGGGTGTTTTTTAGGTTGGAGGTCTGTGACTTGTGGTGTTCCACGGGGTTCCATACTGGGACCTCAGCTGTTTGTGATATATGACTTTGATGAAAATTAGATGAGTGAGTTAGTAAGTTTCCAGGCAATGCAAAAATCAATAGAATTGTGGATAATTAGAAGGTTATCAAAGGATACAGCAGGATCTAACTCAGTTGCAGATATGGGTGGTGAAAAGTCAGATGGAATTTAATGTGGATAGTGTGAGGTGCTGCACTTTGGAGGATCAAATGTTAAGGAAAAATATACAGCTAATGGTAGAACTCTGAACAGTGTTGATGTACAGAAGGATCTTTGAGTTCAAATCCATAGCAACCTGCAAGTAGCCATGCAAGTAAATAGGGTGGTAAAGAAGGCATTTAGTATGCTTACCTTTGTTGGTTGGGGAATTAAGTGCAAGAGTCAGGATGTGCAGTTGCAGCTTTATATAAGGTTAACAATCACACAACAACAGGTTCTCATCCAACAGGTTTATTGGATGCACTAGCTTTCGGAGCGCTGCTCCTTCATCAGTTAGCTCCTTCATCACCTACCTGATGAAGGAGCAGTGCTCTGAAAGCTAGTGCTTCCAAATAAACCTGTTGGACTATTACCTGGTATTGTGTGATTTTTAACTTTGTCTACCCCAGTCCAACACCAGCTCCTCCACATCATAGCTTTATATAAGAGTCTGGTTAGGTCACACTTAGAATTTTGGGTTCAATTCTGGTTGCCACATTACAGAAAGGATGTGAAAGTTTTGGAGAGGGTGCAGAAGAAGTTAATCAGTATGCTGCCTGGATTAGAGGGTATGAGCTATAAGGAGAGGCTAGAAAAACTCAGTTTGTTTTCTCTGGAGTGGCAAAGGCTGAGGAGAGACTTGATAGAAGTCTATAAAATTATGAGATGCATAGATAGGGTTGACAGTCATAATCTTTTTCCCAGAGTTGAAATGATTAATACCAGGGGCATGTATTTAAGGTGAGAGGGGAATGTTTGAAGGAGATGTGAGGGGTAAGTTTTTTATACAGGGAGTGATAGGAGTCTGGAATGCACTGCCAGAGATGGTGGTGGAGGCAGATACAATTGGGGGAATTTAAGAGACCTTTAGATTTTTTTTTATTCATTCACGGGGAAAGGGCGTTGCTGGCTGGGCAGTATTTATTGCACAGAGAGCAGTTAAGAGTCAAACATAGTGCTGTGGGTCTGGAGTCACATTTAGGCCAGACCAGGTAACGATGGCAGTTTCCTCCCCTAAAGGACATTAGTGAATTAGATTCAGATTCTTAGTTCCAGATATTTATTGAATTCAAATTCCACCATCTGCCATAGCGGGATTCGAACCCAGGTCGAATGTTATCTGGATCTCTGGATTAACAGTCCAGTGATAATGCCGCTAAGCCAGTCCCTGCCCTTATGCAAGGAATTGAGGGACATGGACCAATGGCAGGCAGGAGGGATTGATTTAATTTGGTGTCCTGTACTGGACTGTTCTATGTTCTGTGCTCTGCCTTTTACAAGTTTAAGCTGGAGTCCATTAACTCAAACCTCTCCCAGTGCCTGTTCATTTCTTATTATTATTTCCAAAACCTTAACCATTGTTGATGTTGAACTGACCAATCTGTAGTTATTAGGAGAGTCCTTCCTTGAATATTTATATCACATTTTTTGCTCACCAATCATGTAACGCCTCCATGTATTTGTGGAAGTTTAGAAGATTATGGCAAGCCTTTCAGCTGTCTCCCTCTTTTACTTCCTTTCGTAACCTTAAATGCAAGACATCTGGACTAGATAGCTTATTCATTCCAGATATAATTAACCTTCCCAGTAATGAGTTATAGAATCATACAGCACGGAAACAGGTCCTTTGGTCAGCACAGATGAATTGGTCCAGTTTTCCTAAGCTGAACTAGTCCCATTTGCCTGCGTTTGCCCATATCTGTGTGAACCTTTCGTATACATGTTCCTGACATCAGTCTTTTAAATATCGTCATTGTACCCACTTCTTCTGGCAGCTTATTCTATACATGCACCACTCTCTATGTGAAAAAGTTGTTTCTCAGGTCTCTTTTCACATCTCACCTTAAACCTATGCCCTTGAGTTTTGGATTCCCCTACTCTGGGGGCAAGACCTTAGCAATTCACTGTATTTTTGCTGGCAAATACACTCAGGAAATGCTGGGAGACACTTAGTAGGTCTGGCAGTATTGGCAGAGAGAACAAGTGTTAATGTTTCGTTTCAACGGCCTTTCACCAAAACCGTAAATCATCACTTTGATATGTCAAATCTTTATCCCTTTCTGCAAATAATACCTGACCGATGTATTTCCAGCTTTTTCCGTTTTAATTTCAGACTTCCA
The DNA here is from genome assembly GCF_004010195.1 of Chiloscyllium plagiosum. Taxonomy (NCBI): domain Eukaryota; kingdom Metazoa; phylum Chordata; class Chondrichthyes; order Orectolobiformes; family Hemiscylliidae; genus Chiloscyllium; species Chiloscyllium plagiosum. The sequence continues at coordinate 65,698,596 of NC_057723.1, forward strand.
GCATGTGTAGAAATTGATGATTTTCTATTTGTTTACAGTAATAGTGGTGTTTTCAATCCAAGTAAACAATTGTGGCCTTTTCTTGCTTATTACAGATTGTATTGTGTCCAAGTTCTGTACAGAATGAGTCTTTCTTCTGAACAAGGCATCTTATTTGTAACATTTAATTTTCACAGTCCTTAAAAATTTAGCAATTTAAGATGAGTAATCTGATTAGGAGACATTTGGAAAACATTCCACTGCAGTTCACAGAGTCAAAATTAAATACTTCAATTTTCACCGCATCCATTTTTTCCCCCTTTCTCTGTGAGCCCAAAGAACCCAAGTCTGGAAAATGGTCTGTGTTTACGATCAATATATACAAGAAATTGTATTCCCAGTTATAATTACTACACAATTGGTTGTCATACAGAGGGCTATGAAGACTCTTATAAGCTGTTGGCATGAAGATTTGCATTGGTGCAGTCACCACTACCAGAAGGAGAATCTCAGCAAAATATCCTGGGAGTGAAAGTGAAAATAAGCCTCCAGCAGAGGCTGATTGGCTATTGGGTTGAAGGTTTGCATTGGTGCAGTCACCACTACCAGAAGGAGGGGTTCAACAAAACATCCTCTGAGTCAGTAGGCAACATTTTGGACCACAGATGTTGAAGACGTCAGAATGCATAAATTGTGTTCCCAGAAAAAGCGCAACAGATTAGGCAGCATCTGGGGAGCAGAAGATCACAGGTTTGGGCATAACCCTTCGACAGTACTGAGGAGGGCGACGTGGGCTGTGAAATAAATAGGGGGAATGGGGTTAGGGGAAAGGTATGTGGGATGGCGATAGGTGGGTGAAGGTAGGAGGTGATTGTGATAGGTCAGTGGGATGTGTGGAGCAGATAGGTGGGAAGGTAGATAGGATCAGGCCAAGCAGATGGAACTGAGTTGGAAGGTCGGATCTGGGATGGGATAAAGCATGTAAATTATTACATTTATGGCACTTTTTTTTGGCTTCTAATCTGTAAGGGTAGTACATGGACAAGGGGAAAAGGGCCACAGATAACTGGATTTAGTCTAATATGAACTATTCTCCAAAATTGAAGTTAAAGAGGTAAACCATGGCAGGAAAGCTCAAAGTATTGGCTTGCTCCATGTGGCATACCGGGGATGATTCTGGTTCCCCGTGTTAGCATGTGTACAGAAAGTGTCTCTAGGTACGGCTCTAGGAAGCTCAAGTTTCAGAGCTGGAGTGAACACTGTGGAACGTCCACAAAGTAGAGAATATTATGGATAGCACGTATAGAGAGGTGGTCACATAGCAGACCCTGCGGACAGAAAGGGAATGGGCCACCCCCAAACAGAGCAAGATCGGCAGGTTGTGTAGGAATCTCCTGTGGCCATTCCCCTACAAAAGGAGATATGCCATTTTGGATACTGTTGAGCGGAATGACTTCTCAGGGAAAGCAGCAGCAGCCAAACCCATTGCACCATAGTGCAGAGGGAAGGAGTAAAAAAAATGTGCCAGAGCAATAGTTATAGGGAACTCAATTATAAGGGGAATAGATAGGCATTTCTATGGCCGCAAACGAAACTCCAGGATGGTATGTTGCCTCCCTCGTGCTAAGGTCGAGGATGTCTCAGAGTTGGTACAGGACATTCTGGAGGGGGAGAGTGAACAGCCAGTGGTTGTGGTGCCGTTCGGTACAAACTACATAGGTTAAAGAAAAGGGATGAGGTCCTAAAAGTAGAATGCAGGGAGCCAGGAATAAAGTTAATATCAGATCTCAAAGGTAGTGATCTCGGGAGTACCACTGGTGGCATGTGCTAGTCAGAGTAGAAATAACAGGCTATATCAGATGATTATGTGGCTGAAAAGATGGTGTTGGGGAAGGGTTTCAGATTCCAGGGGCATTTGGACCAGTTCTTGGACGGGTTACATCTGGGCAGGACAGGGACTGATGTCCCAGGGAGAGTGTTTGCTAGAGCGGTTGAGGAGAATTTAAACTAATATGCCAGGGGGATGAGAACCTATGTACACAGTCAGAGAAGGCAAGAGCAAGGACAAAAACAAAAGGTAGGGAAGGGAATAAGAAAAGTGATGGGCAGAGAAACCAATGGCCCCAGGGCCATTCAGTATTTAGGAAGGACTCTCAAAAAGGAAAAGGTGGTGAAGTAGCATTGCTGGTTAAAGTGCAAATTAACACAATAGTGAGAAAGGATATTAGCTCTGACAATGTGGAGTCTTATGGGGAGTGTTGAGAAATACCAAGGGGCAAAAGAAAATTAGTGGGTATCATTTATAGACCCTAAACTGCAGTGGTGATGTTGAGAATTGCAATAAACAGGAAATTAGAAATTGGGCTATTGAGAAAAGATATTGGAAGTAGAACAAGCAATGTTAAAAGGATAAGCTTCAAAGGCCTTGTGCCTTAATATGCGGAGCATTTGCAATAACGTAGATGAACTAATTGTGCAGATAGATGTAAGCAGGTACGATATAATTGGGATTATGAAGACAGAGCTGCAGGGTGACCAGGGTTGGGAACTGAATGCCCCAGGGGTATTCGGTATTTAGGAAGGACTCTCAAAAAGAACAGGTGGTGAAGTAGCATTGCTGGTTAAAGTCAAAATTAACACAATAGTGAGAAAGGATATTAGCTCTGACAATGTGGACTCTTATGGGGAGAGTTGAGAAATACCAAAGGGCAAAAAAAATTAGTGGGCATCATTTATAGACCCTAAACTGCAGTGGTGATGTTGAGAATTGCAATGAACAGGAAATTAGAGAAGCATGTGAAAAGAGAATATCGGTGATCAAGGGTGATTTTAATCTGCACATAGATTGGGCAAATCATACTAACCGCAATGTCATAGAGGAGGAATTTCTGGAGTGTATACAGGATGGTTTTCTTGTCCAATATGTGGAAGAGCCAACTAGAGAGCAGGCCATCTTAGACTGGAGGAGAAAGTGAGTCTGCAGATGCTGGAGATCAAAGTTGAAACTTTATTGCTGGAACAGCACAGCAGGTCAGGCAGCATCCAGGGAACAGGAGATTCGACGTTTCGGGCACAGGCCCTTCTTCAGGAATGAAAGGGGATTTAGGAAGCAGTGGCAGGATCAGAGTCAGCATGGATTTGAGAAGGGGAAATCATTCTTGATAAATCGGTTGGAATTCTATGAAGGTGTAACTTGTTTAGTTGACAAGGGAGGAATCAGTCAATGTGGTATATCTGGACTTTCAGAAAGCATTTGACGAAGTCCCACATAAGAGATTATTGTGCAAGATTCAAGTGCCATGGGATTGGGGTAAGTGTATTGAGATGGAGATGAAACTGGTTAGCAGAGAGGAAACAAAGAGTAGGAATTAACGTGTCATTTTCAAATTAGCAGGCAGTAACTAGTGGGGTGTCACAGGGATCAGTGCTGGGACCCCAGCAGTATTCACAATAATATTAATGATTTGGATGAGGGAACAAAATGTAACATGTCAAAGTTTGCAGATGACATCAAGTTGGATGGGAGGGTGAACTGTGACAAGGATGCAGAGATCCTTCAGCATGATCTGGACAAAACAATGCCAGATGCAGTGTAAGTTTGATAAATGTGAGGTTGTTCACTTTGGAAGCAAAAACAAGAAGGCTGATTACTACCTGAATGGCTGTAAATTGGGAGTGGGGGCATGTGCAGCGTGACTGGGTTCCTTGTGCACAGTTGCTGAAGGTCCGGCAGGCAGTAAAGAAGGCAAATGGTATGTTGGCCTTAATTGCGCGAGGTTTTGAGAACAGGAACAAGGATGTATTGTTGCAATTATACAAGGGCTTGGTGAGGCCACACATGGAATATTGTGTGCAGTTTTGGTCTCCTTTGCTGAGAAAGGATGCTCTTGTTTTCGAGAGAGAGCAGTGAAGGAGAGATTGATTGGGTTAGGATTATTTTTGCTGGTGTTCGGACAAATGAGGAGGTATCTCATAGAGACTTATACAATTCTAACAAGACTAGATAGGGTAGATGCAAGGAGGATGTTCCAGTGGTGGTTGTGTGCAGAACCAGGGGTCACAATATGAGGATTCAGGATGGACCATTTAGGATGCAGATGAGGAGACATTTCTTCACCCAAAGAGTGGTGAGCCTGTGGAATTTGCTACCATAGGAAGTAGATGATACCAAAACATTGAATGTATTCAAGAGACAGCTAGATATAGCACTTGGGGAGAATGGAATTAAAGGTTATGGGAAGAAAGCATGATTAGGCTATTGAGTTGGACGATCAGCCATGATCACGATGAAGGGCGGAGCAGGCTCGACAGGCCAAATGGACACCTCCTGCTCCCAGCTTCTATATTTTTATACTTCCAGTTGCCTAGGCCTCAAACTCTGGACTTTCTTTGCTGCACCTCTTTATCTTTCTACCTTACTTGTTTCCTTTAAACAGTTCTTAAAACCTACTTTTTTTTTTACAAAATCTTGATCATTTTTTACAAAACCTTCATCATCTCCTCATGTGGCTCATGTTATGCTTTGTATTATAATGCTGCTGTGGAGCTCCTTGGAGCATTTCTTTTTTTTAATGGTGTTATATAAATGTAAGCTGTCATCTTAGGTAGTGGAGGGACTTTTCGGAGCAATGAGGTGACCTCTTTGCTCCGTTTATACTCAGTTTCTGACATCTCATGAATTGAATTATGAAACTATGAATCTAAAGTATCACATTCTGGCTGTGGATTTTGAGATGCTGGCAGTCGGAAGCAATTTTGTTCTTTAATAGGGGTTCAAAAACCTTGTTTGTGCAATTAACTTAAGGATCTTCACAGTTCAGTGCCAGCATGATTAGTGGTGCAATCAAGGTTTTGACAGTATCTCAGACCTTCTAAAGCTATGTTGATAAATGTATTAAAAATATAACTTTTGATGTTTTACTGTTATCTTAAATCTACATTTTTATTTAAAACCCTGTATAAAGTTATTGAGTGATGAAGCTTCCAGCAGTGGTTGTTTGATATGAATATTAAAACTAACTGCACCACAACAAAGACGTTTACTCATTCAGAAACTCCTCTGCAGTCCTGCTATATATTTTCCAAATTCCCCACTGAATTATTGCTGTGAGATTTGTTCTTGATCTAATTATTTTTAATTGACCTGGACACTACCACTCTGCCACAAAAGCCTCCAAATTTCAGCATGTGTTATAGTGAGAATCAAACCCATATCCTCTCAGGATTGTGTGTTCAGTAGCATTGGGGGAGGCAATGGCCAAGTGGTATTATCACTAGGCTATTTATCCAGAAACGTAGTTAATGTTCTGCCGACGCTGGTTCAAAACCCGCCATGGCAAGTGATGAATTTGAATTCAGTGATAAATATGGGCTTAAGGGTATAATGATCACCATGAGCCATTGCTGATTGTCAGGAAAAAGCCATCAGGTTCACTAATGTGCTTCAGAGAAGGAAATCTGTCATTCTTACCTACTCTGGCATAATATGACTTAAGACCCATAGCAATCGGGTTGACTCTTAACTGTCCTCTGGGCAATTAGGGACAGGTAATAAACGTTGGCTTATCCAGAGATGGCTGCGTGCCGTAAGTGAATTTTAAAAGAAAGGACTACTCCATCCCATGGTAATGAATATATGAATTTGGACTGGGACTTGAACCCAGACTGCAGCAAGGAAATTGTCACAACTTAACCACTAGACCACCTGGGACACTGACTAATTTATGATCTATGATAAATTGGTGGTCTCTTTAAGAGAAAAAAAAATCAGATTGGGCTCCATTGTGACATACTCAAACAACAACAATTTGCCTTTACCTCGCATTTTGCAGAAGTAACCATCTCCAGTAAGAGATAATCTAACCACTGCTCCTTGACTTCAAAGATCTTAGCATCACTGATGCTAACCCCAATACCATTGACCAGAAACTCAACTGGACTCACCATATAAACACAACGGTGTCAGAGCGGGTCAAAGGCCAGGGATACTATGGTGAGTAACTCACCTTCTGACTCACCATCTACAAGGCACAAAAAAGAAGTCTGATGGAATACTCTCCACTTGCCTGGATGGGTCGAGCTCCAACAATAATCAAGAAGCCTGATATCATTCGGGACAAAGCAGCCTTGATTGACATTACATCCACAAACATCCACTCCCTTCACCACTAATACTCAGTACACACTGCTGCAAGATACAAGATATACTCCAGGAAATCTCCAAAGATCCTTTGACAGCACCTTCCAAACACATGACTACTTATATCTAGAAGGACAAAGGCAACAGACATGTGGATACACCACCACTTGAAAGGTCCCCTCCAAACCATCCACTATTCTGACTTGGAAATATATCACTGTTCCTTCGTTGGTGCTGGGTCAAAACTCTTAGGGCATTGTGGGTCTACCTACAGCATGTGGGCTGCAGCGGTTCAAGAAGGTAGCTCACCACCACCTTCTCAAGGGCAATTATGAACCAGCAATAAATGCTGGCCAATCAGTGAAGTCCACATCCCACAAATTAATACAAAAAAAACTGAAAATACAGAAATCAGAGTGTGGATTTTAAATGTGAGAAAGAGTCTTGTAAACAGAAGTTGAGGTAAACACAAACTGCTAGTTTTCAACCATGTGGGGGGGTTTAACCCCCAAATTTATTGGTCCTTGAACCTACTGCCTAAGCTGAGGAGGAAGGAGCAACTGGACAATGGGCATAAGCGGGATTTTGGGTGGCAAGGGAGCTAGTGTTGTTGCAATTGATAATACTGTGGCTTTAAGAGGTGTATTTTGTCCTGTTTTGTTTGAAGATAAGTTTTAAGACAGCTGCCAAGCTGTCTATTGGAATCTAATAAAGAAAACAGTTTGTGAGGCCTTGTGTTTTCTTTTAACATTGGAACAATAAAAGCAGCCTGAATAGGTGGGATCAAGCTCCCCCAGAGCCAGGAGTTTTAGCTTTTCAGTAGTTGCGAGGGTCTTGAAGCTGGGTTTGGAAGCCACAGTACATCTCAAAACACACACTCTCTCTCTCTCTCTCTCTTACTCACTCTCTTTATCTCTTTATGCTTTTCCTCCTGGACTAGAGAATTCTCTGTGAGACAATCTATTTTGCTGAGTATGCCTTTGCCAAGAATATTTTTATGGGATGTTACTATATTGGAACAGTTACTGTTTAGGAATTAAATATTATTCTGTTAAGTGGTCTGATAGAATTAAGTTATTGCAATTTCTTCTTTCTTTTGTTGCATTTTAACTCTAGTATATGAATAAAGTGTGTTTTGCTTCAAGAATGGTAATTTGACCAATCGACATCTGGAGTGCTACGCCCGGCACTTGCCTTTGAAATGAGGAAAAGTTAGGGTCAAAGCTATCCTCTTGATGCATTTTGAGGGGCTTTGATCTGGTCCATAACAAACTTGGGGCTTTTGACCGACTTCAAAATCTGAAATTTCAGATTGGGTTTAGGATTGTTGGACTCAAAGGTGGTGACTGTGGGTGTTTGTTTTTTTACTTTGGGTCTTGAATTCGGGTGGTTTAAACACGGTGTGCCTTTAAATGGCTCTTTCAGTCACTAAGAGTTTCCTGGGGATGGAAGAAGTCATTTTGGGGTTTTAAAGAAAGTGAACAAGGCAAAGCTTTTGGAATTAGCAAACAAGCTGGAGTTGGGATTGCCTGTGTCTGTGAGGAAAGGGGAGCTAAGTATGGCAATTGTGCAGCATTTATAATTGCCAGCAATGCCATCAGAATCTTTGGCAATGGCTAAAATTCAGTTGCAAATGTAGGAGCTTGGATTAAAGGCAATGGCAAGGGAAAAAGAAAAAGAAAGATTAGCCCTGGTGGAACAAAAAGAAAGAGAAAAGGAGATGAAAATGTTTGAATTACAATTAAAAGCAGAAGAAAGAGAAAGATAAAGTTTTTGTACTTTAGAAGTTGGAACTGAAAACTCAAAGTAGCCTTAAAATGGTGGAGGTAGAGGTGAAAAGGAGGAGTAGTGATGAGGACATGATGGAAGCAACCTCACCGTAGTCAGAGGCCTAGTGGGGATCTGCTTAAGTCTGTCCAAGTATTGCCGAAGTTTGACGAGAAGAATGTAGAGGCTTTTTTCATTTCATTCGAGGAAGTGGCTAAACAAATGAAATGGCCGTTGCCCATGTGGGTATTGTTGATCCAGACAAAGCCGGCAGGTAGAGCTAGTGAGGTATGTGCATCACTATCGGAGGGAGGTGTGTAAGGAGTATAATGAGCTGAAAAATGCTATTTTAAGACCAAATGAGCTCGTACTTGAAGCCTACAGACAACGTTTTAGGAATCTAGGGAGGGAGCCTGATCAAACATATATAAAGTTTGAAAGGATCAAACAAAGTAATTTTGATAGGTGGATAAGGGCATTAAAAATAGATCAAACATATGATTCTCTTGCCATCAAGCTTCTTGAGTGTTTTTGGAGCTGCACTTATCCAGGCAACTGGGGAGTTCCATCATATTCATGACTTATGTCTTGTAGATGGTGGACATGCTTTGCTGTGTCAGGAGATGAGTAACTTCCTGCAGGCTTTCTGGTCTCTGACCTGCTCTTATAACTACAGTATTGCTATGACAAGTGCAGTTCAGTTTCTGGTCAATGGTAATCCAGCCCAAGCTGTTGATACTGAGGGAATTCAGTGATGATCATACCAGTGAATGTCAAGAGGAAATGTTTAGATTCTCTTTTATTGGAGATGGTCATTGCCTGGCACTTGCGAGACCTGAAAGTAGGCAGCTAACCACTTAGTAGCTCATGCCTGAAGATTGTCCAGGTCTTGCTACATATAGGCGCAGCTTCAATATCTAAGGAACTATAAATGCTACTGATCATTGTGCAATCATGAGTGAACACTTCCACTCCGACCTTATGATGGAGAGAAGGTCACCGACGAAGCAACTGAAGATTAGATTGGAAACAGGCCCTTCGGCCCAACAAGTCCACACCGACCCTCCGAAGAGCAACCCACCCAGACCGATTCTCCTACATTTACCCCTTCACCTAACACAATGAGCAATTTAACATGGCCAATTCACCTAACCTGCACATTTTCTTTGGACTGTGGGAGGAAACTGGAGCACCCAGAGGAAACCCACGCAGACGTGGGGAGAATGTGCAAAGTCCACACAGACAATTGCCTGAGGTGGGAATTGAATCTGGGTCTCTGGCGCTGTGAGGCAGCAGTGCTAACCACTGTGCCACTGTCCCGCCCCATCACTGAAGATGGTTGAGCTTGGGACACTAAACAGTTTTACTGCTTTTAAATTACTCTAAATTGTAAATCATTCTTTATATACAGTATATAAACTTTGTCACAGTACCCGAGTCCCTCCATTGTTAAATATTACAGAATGTTAGTTATACACTTTATTTTCTGTATTTACTAATCGTGCAATGCAGTTTGCCTGAATTGTGTTTCATTGATCAAGATTCAATGTAACAATGTCAATGACAGGATCTTTTGAGCAGTTAGGTAGATTGCATGGGATTGTGGACTCTGTGATCTTGTGGCATTTTTCGAGTTTACAATGTGTGTGCTTGTAGATTGTTTGCTGAGGTTGTGAACAGCATGTGTGCTTGAATGTTACTTAATAATTGGTTGAATGATGTTTGTGCTTGTCGCATTTTATGATTGCAGTTCATTGTTCAATCATGGTTTGCATGGTGCATATATTGAGGACTGCTTACACATTCAGCACATTTATTTCTGGATAGTTCAGTATATTGAATTTTGTTCATGATTGTAGCTATAACTGCTGATATAATGATTATGCTCTAGCTGTTGAGTAATGGCATTCACGTATTTAGAGACATTTGCTGGGCAGGTTTTAAGGGAAATGCTGTAGAATTGTGTGTTTGATGTGTGGATGATAGGTAATTCATTATTCTCTGGCATAACTTCAATGGGTTAATACGATGACAAGACAGTTTAAGCTGAAGTGTTGTTAATGTTCCCTTCTTTTCACTGACGAGTTCTCTTTGTTTTCTCCTTCTGATCTAGGTAATCAAATCCAAACCCTCGGGAATATCTCCAAGGATCAGGTTTACCCGCTGAAGCTCAAAGGCATCTCCATCTGTTTTTGTGCATTGAAGGCTGCTCTTTGTGGGAACTATGTCAGTTTTGGTGTTTTCCAGTTATATGGGGATAGCCACCTTGACAATGCACTGCAAGCCTTCCTAAAAATGCTGCTGTCAGTCTGTCACAATGATTTGCTGGTAAGTGACCAGATAGCCCTGAACTTATGAAAACTTGTTTATCTAACTGGTTTGGGGAGAAAAGGGGATCTGCAGCCCACAAGTCTATTTTCCCATTATCTTTTTCAATGTGTGACTCATCCCTATCAGTACCTTTTACTGATGTTCAGAGACAAGGACCATATCTTGTGCAGAGTCATGATGCCAGTTTCAGAATGGGAATTTAGATGTTCAGTGTAACTGAATACATTGAGATACCTCCATCATGTTGTGGGATCCTTATCTGGAGCTTATCGCTTACATTATAAATGTAGCTCCATAGCAGACACTGATACTATGGCAGCACACAGTACGGACTTTAAAGACAATGTATTTTGTAAGTCACATCCTTGAAATGTGGTTGACCTTAATTTCTGTAGTGCTTTATTCTCATGGTTACTCGCAAATGATTTCCTACACTAGTATAAGTTGACATTATGTGAGTGTGTACGTTCAGCCAGCTTCCAGTCATATTGGCTCCACTGGACGTTTTGAAAGTTGATAAACTTTAGTCACTTTTCCTTTAAGGAAAAAGAAGTTTCTTGTGGCAATTCAATGGGTGACTCATATGGCAAATGGAAATTTCAGATAGAATAGCAGTTACTCTTAAAGTTGAAGCTGGAAGATTTTGCTGAGGTAGTACAGAGGGAGATATACTCTATTTCTAAAACCAAGGCCTGTGTGTGAGATGTATAACTATTGGTGCATCTATTAACGTGCCTCTGCTATAATTATAACCATCTTCTGCCCTATAGCATAGAGCCACTGTCAGTAAATACCTTGACAGTCAGCAGCCCTGACCCTATAAAGTGTAAAACTGGCAACTGAATGTATGGAAGGATAATGAACTAATTGTAACTGCATTTTTTAAAAAAATGGTTCATTATTGAGCCATTGAATGCTTGAGATAGAACGTAATGGGAGTAATTAATAATTATTGGTGAAGCATGCCCTTTTGGATAAGGTTTAGATGCTTAAATTGACCTCTGTGCTTGACATACATTATTCATCATTATTCCACAAATTCTCTTAGATTATGATTAATTAAAAATAGGGTAAATGATTCGCCTGCAAAGGTTCAGATATTATCTAAGGGCCCAATGGATACAGCTTTTCTCAGCTAATTGGGGTTTTATGTTACTTTTGAGAACTGAACGTACGCAAATATTTTAAAGTAATTCCATAAGCCTTGAAATGTTAGTTGGGGTGGGGAGGGGGGGAGTGGAGGAGGAGAAAGCCAATAACTCAATAGCAAATATTTCACATTTAATTTGGTATGGCAAGATTTGGAGACTGTAATTCCAAAAAGGAAAAAGTACTGGGAAAAAACTGAGTGAATGAAGCATGGTAAAAGGCATATAGCACGAAATAATCTTTCAGCTTCAGCATCAATTGAACTCTTAACGGTTAGGGTATACAGAGTTGCTGGTAGGCATGTGAGCTGGGATAAGCTCTGAACACTTAGGCTTTCCTTCACAAATAACTGAAAGAACTCCTCAGAGGCTCGGATCCCATCACCAAGTCACCCTTTATATACATGTGGAGAGTCCTTGACACTGATCCAACTTCCTCAGAGTCAGCTCTGCGTGAACAGAACCTCTGACACTCCTGTATATATCTGTCAGACAGGGCTCCTTGATTGGGCCAGGTTATCACAGTCAGGGAACTCATGTTCTATAAAGTCCACATAGCTGACCTCGTTAAAATCACTACAACACTCCCCCTCTCAGTCTGAGGACATAAGCTGGTTCTTTCCTTTGGAGCTTCCCCTGTGGTGTTTTAACACCTGGTCGGGTTCGTCCAACTCTGCCTCTGATAAGGTGGTGTTTAAAGCACAGTAGCTCACCTCTTGTGCCCAGCGCATCTCAGAAGAAATTCATTATCCTCTTCAGGCAGCAAAGTGATTGAGGCAGTTACAATTGCCAGTCCACCTTAGATTCTGAGGTGTCTTCAACACTTGCAGAGGGAGAACCTGCAGGTTCCAGAACAGTCAGAAAGGTGTCGGGCATATTTTGTTCCGCACTATTTGCGAGTATGCAGTTTTCATATGGTCCATGTGCTTGTCTAGGACTGTTGCACGACCCAAACGTTATGCATCACTGGACCTGACCATGCTTCTTCCCTATGCAGATGGTTCCTACACCACACTTCGTCCCCTGAAGTAAACAGTCTCTCTTACTTAGTGTGGAAACAGGCCCTTCGGCCCAATAAGTCCAGACCGACCCGCTGAAGCGCAACCCACCCAGACCCATTCCCCTACATTTACCCCTTCACCTAACACTATTTAACTTGGCCAATTCACCTAACCTGCACATTTTTGGACTGTGGGAGGAAACCGGAGCACCCAGAGGAAACCACGCAGACACGGGGAGAATGTGCAAACTCCACACAGAGAGTCGTCTGAGGCGGGAACTGAACCCGAGTCTCTAGTGCTGTGAGGCAGCAGTGCTAACCACCGTGGAGTCTTGTATTTGGCATTGGCATTCCTGATGCCATTTCACTCTCTCTCCCCCCTTGGCCCAGGTCTGAGAAGATCAGATTTAACCTGGTGCGGAGTCTTCTCCCCATCAGCAATTCTGCAGGGAGCTAACACCATGTTACCTGAGGATTGGTCCTATAATCACATACAAACTGGGACAGGAGAAAGTGAGGACTGCAGATGCTGGAGATCAGAGCTGGAAAATGTGTTGCTGGAAAAGCGCAGCAGGTCAGGCAGCATCCAAGGAGCAGTAGAATCGACATTTCGGGCATAAGCCTTCCTGAAGAAGGGCTTATGCCCGAAACGTCGATTCTCCTGCTCCTTGGATGCTGCCTGACCTGCTGCGCTTTTCCAGCAACACATTTTTCAGCTACAAACTAGGACAGTTTGGTATCTAAGGAAACTGTAGGCTATTTCTTTAAGCCTGCCTTCAAAGTTTGGACTGCTCTTTCTGTCAGACCATTGATGATGGATGGTATGGAGCTGTCCTTATGTTGAATACCATTTAACTTTCAGGAATATTCAATTCCCTGCTGGTAAACGCTGGTCCATTATGTAACCCAACACATCCAGGAGTCAACGTATTGCAAAAGATGCATGTGGCTTTCATTCATCAGCCCTGTGTTTGGCGAATGAACTCTTTGCGCATCCAGGCATTTTGAGTGGGTGTCCACAATCACTAAGAACTTTGAGCCCATGAAAGTACCTACATGCAGAACAACCTCAGTTATCCAAACATCAATTATCCGAATTTCGGATTAGCCAAACAAGATCTCAAGGTCCCTTAAATACATTATCAGTATTCTGAACAATCAGTTATCCAAACAATCAGTTATCAGAACAAAGCACTCCCACCTGTCTCATCTGGATAATCAAGGTTGTTCTGTAGTGGATTTATAACCGAATCCAGGGTTCCCCCATCCATTCCCACAAATGTTGGTGAGCTGCTGGTGGTAATATTTATCCTTGTTGGCATTCTGAGCACTGCCCCACCAATGCAGCTATGTCTGCACCAACTCCTGGCCACCACATATAACTTCTCACCAACACCTACATTTTGGAATCCTATGGATGACCCTGGTGTGGACTTCAGCCAGTATCTGGCGGTGACCTTTGCTTGATGTTATGTACCAGACCAAAACCTGCTCAAAGTATTCAGAAGATAGTCTAGACATCAACTTTTACTTATTTTAGAGCGAAATGTAAGGTGTTGCTTTCCAGATGCAATTTGATTGGTCAAACTACCAAATTTCAAGAAAAACACACGTTATTCATCCAGCACATTAAAATACGACAAAAGAAAGAAAGAATTGGAATAACATAGTTTTATTGGAAAACTTAATCATAGATACAATAACTATTACTAATTAACTGTTCCAGTATAGTAACATCCTGTAAACATACCCTTGGTAAAAGGCAGATTCAAAAAACAAATTGTCTCATTTGCAACTCCAGTAGCCCAGGAAGAAAAAATATTGTAGAATTCTGAGAGTGTAGCAGCAGGGAGAGATTTACTGCAACTTCTAACCCTGCTGAGATCTAAGCAACAACTGCTGCTACTAAAAAAACTGAAAATCCTGGTTCTGTGTGAGCTTGACCACACCCATTCAGGCTGCTCTATTGTTCCAACTTTTAAAAATTACCCCAAGGCTTCTCAAGTTGCTTTTCTAGTGAATCTGGTGGACTATTCAGCACCTCTGCCTTAAAACCTCTGATAAAAAAAAACAGGATGAAATACACCTCTTAAAGTCACAGTATCGTCACGCTCAGGACAATCACTCTTAATTCCTATAATCATATGCTGTCTTCTACTGTGAGCTGGTCTCTCTCTGGTTCAGTTTTGGTTGTGACGGCCCTTTGGTTTCCTCCATCACTACCATCTGTTTCAGTTTTGCCAGGACAGGATCTTTCTGCCTCCAAGGTCTGATGTTGTCAGCTGCGACTGGAAGTGTGTCCAAACAATTTAAAACCATTATGGACTCTTCTAGTGATGGTACCATCAGTGGTGTATCTGCCAGCTGGAAGTGGTTAGGTGCATCCACATTTGCTATTTAGCCTCCCGAACAGTGTTCAAACTTGTAATTATACACACTTAGTATTATAGCCGACTGCTAAATTTAGCCTGAAGCTGTGAGTGGCACTGCCTTGTTCTCTTTAATTAGATCCTGCAGGAGTTTGTAGTCCATTACTATTACAAATTTACATCTGTGGAGGTATTGATGGAACTTCCTGACTTCAAATATGACTGCTATACCTTCCTTCTCTATCTGGCATATTTGTGCTCTCAATTAGCCAAAGTATTAGAAGCATATGCTATTGGGTTTACCTCTCCTTTGGACCATAGTTGAGTTAATAGTCCAATGTTGTAGGTGAGGCATCGCATGTCAATACCAGATCTCACTTGGGATCAGAGTATGGCAGCACTTTAAAGGATGATAGTGGTTTCTTCACCTCCCTGAAAGCCATGGCTTGGCTATGTGACCATTTTCAAGGCTGACCTTTTTTTAAAGAGTTGATGCCAAGATATCAGGATCAGTCCAAACTCCAGTTCAGATATGGGAACCGGGCACTTTTGAATGCCCTCACTTTATCTTCCGAGTGTAACCTGGTCTTGTCAACTCTGTTGTTGGTCAGTGAGGAACACACATTTTCCCTTGCAAGGCATACACCCACCTGGCAGAAACATCTAAGGACTATTTCCAGTTTCTCCATGTGCTCCTTATTGGTCTTCCCTGTTATTAGTACATTGTCTAGATAAATGGCAATTTGAGGTTGACCTTGTAAAATGTTCTCCATTGTCTGCTAAAAGATTGCACAGGCTGATGATACCACAAATGGTAGTCTTATACACTGGTACAAACCCTTATGGGTATTAATTCTAGCACACCACTGGGAATCAGCATCTAACTGCAATTGCCAGATCACATGGCCCATATCCAGCTTCATGAAGGACAGAACCCCTACTCACCAGTTTTGCATATAAATCCTTTATGAATCGGATTGGGTGTTTATCCAGCTGTGAAAAGCTATTTACCATTTGTTTGAAATCCCCGCAAAGGCAAACCAACCCGTCAGGCGTCACAAATGGTATGACTGGTACTGCCATTCCACAACCAGGACTGATTTGATGATTCCTTCACTTTCCACCCTCTGATTTCTGCCTCTACTTTTGCCTATAAGGCAGATGGCACTGGGTGGGCCTTGCAGAATCGAGGAATTGCTTCCTGGTCAATATGGAAAGTGGCCTTGGCTCCTTCGATATTCCTTGGCGCTTCCTGAAAATCTTCCAAATTTTAATGAGGACTTAACTCAGGCAGCCATTTTCTAATCAAAAAATGTTGAGCCAGTCGAGGTGCATCTTTCTCAACCAATTTCACCCCATCAGGCTTGGGACTCAGTCTTTTTAACTTCAATCTGTGGTAACTTAACTAACTGCTTCTCATAAGAGACCGGAACCGAAGTTGTATCTTAATCAATGAAGGTTTCCCTGTGTAGGTTCTCAGGCTAGCCGAGGTTTTGCACAAACCTAAGGGTTGGAATTCAGAGAGAATTTTGCTAAAGACTGGTTCTGCTATCAGTGAAACAGCCACGCCAGTGTCAACCTACATTAGAACTGGGAGACCATTTAACCAGATGTTTATTTTAATTGGTTCTGAATTGGATGTTGCTAAACAATTTAACTGTTCCAAACCAGAAAGGAAAGCAAAGGAATTTAGGTCTAGTGGGGCTCTTTTGCTGTCTTGAGTCCGTGTACCGGCAATGCTTACATGTCGGCTCCTGAAGAAAATTTTAACCGTTTGGTCAAGGTTTGGCTTTGTTTTGGGATTTTGCTGTGGGTAGGGCCTAGAGTTCCGCTGTTCAGGATATGCCCTGAGGGAGACTATGCAATTGCCTTCACTCAAGTAATATTCCCCAAACTCAGTCGGACTGGCAAGGGTGTACTTCCACTGAAATACTCTGCAACTCATATACTCCACTTGCCCCATTTTCCAGTGATGAAGCCAGTTGTCATACCTGTTTACAGTCCAGTTGTGTTTCAGCTAGTAGATGCTTTTGTATGGTTGCGTCATTAATCCCACATACCACCTGGTCTCTCAGTATCTCATTAACACTTAAACCAAAGTCACATGCTTCTGCCGGTCACCTTAACCTAAACAAAAATCCCAGTATACTTTCCCCGACTCTCAAAATGCCACGTAGAACAATAGTGTCTCAGAATTAGAGAAGGCTTTGGGTCATAACATTCCTTAACTAAATCCATCAACTCTTGAAAGGTTTTAGTGTCTGGTGCCTTAGAGAAAGTTGGACTCCTGATAATCAAAGAAGGTGTAGGTCCATAAGCTATCAGGAGAATTACTGGTTGATTTTCATCTGCCCCTATTTGCCTGAATCAATAATATATTATCTCCAAATACTAGTCCCAATCTTTGACAGCAGGATCAAAGAAGTCAAGCTTCCCAAATAATGGCCTGATGTCAGAAATACTGACCCTAACTCTAAGATGCTTGTTGCAAGTCTATTTCTTAAGGAGCATGTTTTTTTCTTGTTGCCACTGAAATAACTCCCAAGAGGGTGGTATCCTGTTGAGAGAGTCCTTGATGCTGATGCAGCTTCCTCACAGCTAACTCTGAGTGGACAGAACCTCTGACATTCCTGTTTACAACTGTCACCTGGGATTCTTGATTGGACCAATTTAATAGCCCCAATCAGAGAATTCATATTCTGCGAGATCCACCTGACTGATATTGTTATAATCACTACAATAACCACTAAGAATCCATGCTGTTCAGGAATATCATCGCAGACTGATGTCTCTGAAACAACAGAATGATCATTTAAACTGGTGAAAGTGCAAAGTGGTACTAGCAAAGCTTAATAAATTAATGGTAATTTGTCTTAATTGTACAAACTGCATTATTGCCTCAAGTGGCTTTTGAAATCACTTTAAGTAGACAACAGATTGTGAAAAGTTACTATTTTCATTAGAGAGGCAACTTTTGAAAAAAATGCCTTTTACATTTTCTCCTTATTACTCATCTTAATTCCACGCACAGTAGTGTTTTACAAGGCTTTGGAGAATAGCACGGTCTGGTTAAAGAGTAATGACATTGCCTGTTAAATGAACTTAATAAGAAAATGCTCTGTGGTGTATTACTATAGTTTCTACTTCATAATGTTAATGAAGATTATTTATTTTTGCAAAATGTTAGCAAATATGAATAAAGAGCAAACAGCACAGTTCTCAGCATCTGCACAAAACCCAGAATATTCTATGGTTAACAGTTCTGTAATGTATACTGTAACATATTACTTTGCATTCCACTGTCAAACCTCACTTAATTCTGTCATCTCCCTTTTGACAAATTCTGTTCTTCCCCACCTCCCAAATTTATGAGATATGGCTCCTCATTAGCTAATATCACTTGATTTCACCAGCAGCAGGTTCCTTCCAATATGTCATCAGTTGGCCAGTCTTAGCTGGCTGCACAACCATCTGAGGCATTGCAAACTGACCCTGATTTCCTCCTTACTCAACAGATACATATTGGATTGCTTTTTTGTTTTACTTTCCTTTTGCTTTGAGCATTGGCACCAGCAGCAACAACAGCAGAATGAGATCTTTGTTTTAATGAGTGTGTGTTACACAATCCAACATGACTACTCAGTCTAATAATACAACAATTTCTATTTATGGTTCTTTATTACTTGGTCATCAACCTTCAAAATTCCAGCTTACATATAACGTGGTGATTTGCTTTAAATACTTAGTCCAGTTCTACCCTTCATTTCCACATTCCATGCATGTGAATACTAAATTACAATGCATTAAAAGATAGCAAATGCAGACTTCAGAAAACGTACAGCCAAGAAGATATATACATGTTATCAATCTTTCCCAATGTTCCTTTTTCTAGCATTATCACTACTTTCTATAAATAGTGACCTAATTTCATGCTTCAGACCATGAAGATATAGATGAATAACTTTGCAATCCTTTAGTTTATCATCCTTTCACAAAGCATTCTTGCTCAGCAGAACACTTTTTTTACACATTATTGTTACCACAAACAGCCCATTCAAACACCACATATCCTAACTACTCAGCAGAAATCATTCAGTAAGGTTTCTGAGCATGAATTTCCCTCCCTTTTCCAAGGTTAGTAAGGCCAATTGTACCATCCTGACTGATGTGTCTGATGAAATAATTTAACTCAGCAGGAATTGCACTTCATACCTTCTGATTTGAATGCCTCACCTTCAAACCAACTTTAAAACTGTGGAAGGTTTCAGAATGTCCAGTGCCCATAAAACAGGACACCAGCAAGGATGACAGGAATGACTAGGGGGTAAATGACTTGGGGCGGCAAGGTGGCTCAGTGGTTAGCATTGCTGCCTCACAGCGCCAGGGACCCAGGTTCAATTCCTGCCTCGGGTGACTGGCCATGTGGCGTTTGCACATTCTCCCTGTGTCTGCGTGGGTTTCCTCCGGGTGCTCCGGTTTCCTCCCACAATCCAAAGATGTGCAGGTCAAGTGAATTGGCCATCTAAATTGCCACATCAGGGGTAAATATAGGGTAGGGGAATGGGTCTGGGTGGATTACTCTGCAGAGTGTGGATGTGGACTTGTTGGGCCAAAGGGCCTGTTACCATACTGTAGGGAATCTAATCTAATCTAAATGAGATCAGTCAGGAAGTTAACCAAATGTTTAGATTTCTAGGTCCTATACCACGTTTGTAATGTGTTGGAGAAACTAGTTACAGCAGAGGCGGTGTTGATTCTAGCCAATGAGGATGTAAGAAAGAGGAAGAGCAACATACTGGAGGGAAAATGAGATGAATGAAGCTGCTGAGGAAGAGCTAAAAGTTGTCCAAGAGTTTTGAATGCTAGGAAAGGAAAAGAAGAATAACAGTTCTGGGTAAGCCAGGACAACAGAACAAGTAGGCAAGAGCCAAGACAGGTCTGACTGAAGAATTTTTCTTTATCCTTTCGCGGGACGTGGGCATAGATGGCATGGTCAGCATTTGTTATCCATCCCTAATTGATCTTGAGCTAAGTGCCTTGCTGGGCCATTTCAGAGGGCAGTTATAGGTCTGATATACTGCTATAGGTCTGATGTCACCTGTAGACCAGGCTAGGTAAGGACAGTAGATTTACCTTCCTTAAATGACTTTATGAACAAATTAGGTATTTATAATTGATGATAAATTCACAATCACATGTATTAAGATTAGTGTCATATTCCAAATTTATTAACTGAATTGTAATTCCACCCATGGGATATCCCCAGAGGTTTAGTCCGAGCTTCCAGATTACTAGTCCAGTAACCATTACATCACCATCCAACAGCACTATGAAATAAGATTAGTCCATAAACAGGTCCAGGCAGCAGGTCGTGGAGGGGATCGTTATGGCCAATTGCCTGCCCCTCTTCTGCGGCTATGTCCGAGCCCAGGTATCTCTGGAGAAGGGGTACACAATGTCTACCAACACCCTTGAGATTTTCAAGGAAAGGTGGGCACCACAGGGAGTGGAGTTTATCATTTTCCCCCTTCAACTTTATTTTAATTTAATCCCTGCCCTCCCTTCACTTTTTGATCATGCAGCATTGCCCTCTGAGAAGGGCACTGCTTGTCACTGGCCACTCGGGTGTTTCCTTTCTTCCTGGTGGTGGAATCTAAATAAAGATTTACACTGTATCCGACGCCTGCACACACATGACATGGGTGCTGGCGAAAAATAAGCACTATGTGGGGGAACAAAAATAAAAAATATATACACAGGGATTTTACTATTTGATCATTTAAAAAAAAGAAAAAAAATTGAAATAAAATTAGAACACGGCCATTCAGTTATTCAAGCCTGCTCCACCATTTAATAAGAACATGGCTAATCTGGTCTTGTCCTCCACTACTCTGTGGGATATAGAATTCCAAAGATTTACAACCCATAGTGAAATGAAATTCTTCCTTACTTCCAACTTAAATGGAAATCCTCTGATAGGGAAAGTGTCATTCTAGCCTTCAGTCCAAAGTTTCCTCAAGAGGGGAACGCATCCTCTCAGAACCTACTTTATCCAATTCCCTCAGAATCTTAAATTTTTCCAGAAAATCATCACCTACTTAATCTTTCTTCATACAACTCCTTCATCTCAGAAACCAACCTAGTGTACCTTCTTTGAACCTCTTCAGTGCGAGTATGCTCCTACTTATACAAGGAGATGAAAACTTGATGCAGCATACAAGAAGTTGTCTCAGTAATGCTGTGTACAGTTGTTGTAAAATGTGCTGACTTTTAAACCCTATTCCTCCTGTGCATAGCCCAGCATTCCAATATGTGTTTCTAATTACTTGCTGTACACACATGCTGACAATTTCTTGTTCATATGAGGAAACCCAGGTCCTTCTGCAGCATTCTGCAGTTTCACTCCATTTAAATGTACTGCTTTTCTGTTCTATCCACCAATGCAAATTTTCCCAGATTCAATTCCATATGCCATTTTTTGGCTAACTACTTAACCTATTTATATCTGCATCTCTATTTGAAAATTCTGTGTTTTCCTCAAAATTAGCTTTCCTATCTTTCTCTGTAACGTTTGAAAATTTGCCTCCCATACATTTGGTTCCTTCTTCTGAGTCATTAGTATCGATTATAAATAGTTAAAGCCCCAGTACTGATCCCTGTAGGACCCCACTAATTAGGTTATTTATCCTAACTCCCTGTCAGTTAGCCAGCCTTTTACACATGATCATATTATCACCTCTAACACTATAAGCTCTTATTTTTCTGATACCTTAATAAATGGCTTTTGGAAATCTAAATACACTGTATCTACTAGTTTTCCTTTATTTGCATTGCTTGTTACATCTTCAAAGATCTTGAATAAATTTGTCAAACATGAATCAGGTTGAATCTGCCTTATCATTATCATAACTTGCTAAATATCCATTTACTGTGTCTTAATAATTGATTCTAGCAACTACAGGTGTTTGACTAATGGATCTATAGTTTGCTGCTAAGGATGATCAACACTCATATTGATAATTTGGGCACTATAAGAAGAACAACCGAATGATATGATGGCGTAGACTGAGCTTTTATTTTGTTGAATGTGATAACTATGATCGTCTTAAAGATCATACATGGTTATGGGAAGCAGTGGCCTAGTGATATTATTGCTATTAATACAGAGATCCAGGTTAATATTCTGCGACCTAAGTTTGAACTCAGACATGGCAGATGGTGGATTTTGAATTCAGTGAAAAATATCTGGAATTAAGAGTCTGTTGATGACTGTAGAACCATTGTCGATTGTTGGAAAAACTCACCTGGATCATTAAAGTCCTTTCAGAAAGAAAACTGCCATCCTTACTCAGTGTGACCGACATGTGACTCCAAACCCACAGCAATGTGGTTAACTGTTAACTGCCCTCTGGGCATTTCGGGATAGCCAATAAGTGCAAACCAAGATAGTGACATCTATATCCTGCAAATTAGATCATACAAAAGAAAAAGCTGGTTTGGAGATCATTTTCATATCTAGACTAGATTTTTGCAAATCTAGTTTGACAATTTCAGCTGCAGGTGGTCTGGTGCTAGGACTAAGGTGGGAATTTTTATAGAGATAGAAGTAGATGGATGGAGAGTTGAAAAAGTGAATTGCTTTGAATAATGAAAAATTGGACTCACCTCTGACTGTCCTAAGGTATGCCTCAGGTGATGATCAGAATGCAATTGTTAGCCTACAGTGTGGAAACAGGCCATTTGGCCCAACAAGTCCACAACAGCCCTTCAAAGTGCACCCCTCCCAGACCCATCTTTCTACCCTTTCCCTGTAACCCTACATTTTTCCATGGCACCTAACCTATACATCCCTGAACACTATAGGTAAATTAACATGGTCAATCCACCTCGTCTGCATATCTTTGGACTGCGGGAGGAAACTGGATAACCCAGCAGAAACCCACACAGACACTGGGAGAACATGTAATCTGCACAAAGACAGTTGCCTGAGGTTGGAATTGAACCTGGGTCCCTGCAGCTGTGAGGTAGCAGTACCAACCACTGAGCCACCATGCCACCCCATTCCCAAACATTAACAAAAAAAATCAAGAGCCAGTATCTTCCATAACTTTAAAAGGGACAGAAAGTTTGAAAAAGAATCTTGCATTTATAGAGCACTTGTAACTAAGAAATGCCACTCAGAATTTTGCAAAACCATAATTAGACATAAATGATCTCTTACGCAGAGATGGAGATATAGTCAAACACTGGGTTTCAATTGGAATCATAAAGATGGAGAGAGATATGAAGACATTTAGGGACAGAATTTCAGTTTATGATCTAGGTAGATGAAGGGACAGCTGCTAGATGTGAACCAAAGAGAAAGAATGAAGGTTTAAAATGTACCAATATTACAATCACAGAGGGTTTCACATCTGAATTTGGTTAGGACCTTTGTGTGGTGGAGAGATTCAAATGTGGAGTTGCTGGAAAGATAGGCACAAATGATTAAGAGTTCACTTTGAGGAGGAAAAGGTGATTTTTGATGGGGCCAGTATTTGCAAGAAAGTAGGACAACCAAAAATTCATGACGTCCTCAAACTACCAGGATCTCATTTGCCATCTATTACTCTCTCTGTGTGTTAACTGTGTGCAAGGTCTAATCATGTAGATTATTCCTCTCGTAATTTTACATTGGTGCTTCCACAACTGTTAACCTGTCACATACATTGTGGTGTTTAGCCAAGGATTCAAGATTCATTGACAATAAAGGTTAATATTTTCTTACCATTAATAGCTATGCAATTTGAAAACCACTCTTGAATTGGCAGCTATCATGCAGGGATACAAAGAACCTCCTGGCTCTATTGTAAATACAGTCTTTTCTGATATAACGCGATTGTTCCATTGCCGTGTGATCTCGTGTTTTAAGAAAATTGCTCAACAGCCACACCATTTAAGCTAATGGTGTCGGAATCATGTTATAACCAATACAGGTAAGGAAAGTTCGCGTTCTACAAATAACAGTCTAAATGCTTCAATCTCGTTCAAGCCAATTTGCGTTGAAAAAAATGCACATTATAGAAGAAACATCAGTATTGCATGGGGTCTTTAGAATTCACCTGAACCACTGGATGTATCTTGATTGAGCATCTCAAAATTGCACAAAACATAGTAAATAACATTATTATTCGCATTAGCAGATTCAAGTTACTCAGTAAGATCTCTGTTCCTTGTTTTTTTCTGTGTTATTAACACACATTTTACATTTTGTATTTTGTGTAGTCTTATCGGAAGTTGAGCTTATCTTACTATTCGTTGTTGGAATGCCTTACCCAGGACCACATGAAGTTTATTTCCAACCTAGAGCCTCATGTGGTTATATACATCCTGACCTCTTTATCAGAAGGACTCAATGCTTTGGGTGAGTTGCACTTGAGAGTGTTTGTTCATGAATATTGAAGATGTTTTGATGCTAATTCATCTTTATATGCTAACCTGTTCAGGACAGATGCGTCTTGTGGGTGTTCATAAATTTTTTTAAATGAAAACCAATCAATAAAAAGTGATGGAGGTGCTTATACTGCCATTGCATTTAGGTTTCAAGTTGGTATATAAAATCACCATGTATCAGTACCAATTGTGCTGACATCTATTTCCAGCTTTCTGTGAGAATGTAGTCTTAATGGTGCACTGAGTTCCAAGATGTGCTGCTGTCAATATTCAATCCTGCTCAGTAATCGGGGAGGAGCTTATCACAGGATTTTCCCAAGGTCACTCAAGACAATTTGGAGGTCACAGAAGAGTTCAAAGGTTGCAGGTGACGAATGAGGTTGAGAGAGGCAAAGACAGAAGCAGACTCCACGTAAGGAACACTACAGTTAACTGTAGTGTAACTGAACTGCACAGATTCTGTGTAGAGGACTTTGTGAGGTGTCAAGAGCTGTTTGGAAAGCTTTTTTCTATTCAAACTCAGGAACAAGCACTTGGAGTTAATAAATAGCCAAATATTAGAGTCAGCACTCTGAAGTTGAGAAATTGGGATGGTGGCTGGGGCTTGAAAGGAACTTGTATGAATATTTAAATGCAGCTAAGACAGGGGTGGTTAAAACACTCTAAAGCCGTATATTTTAAATGTCAGTGAACGAGATTAGAATTCTGTAAAAATCCAGGGACAGGGTTGTCTCAATGCCGTTAGTTGTCAGTGAAGAGTTGAAATAAGATTTGCAAACCCATACTGGAGTGCAATTTTAGAGTGCAGGGAGTAGGAAAGGAATGTGATTGAAAAGAATGGGGCAGTCTACACAGGAGAGGATTTCAAGGTTAGGTCAGCAAAAATGAAGAATTATGATCCTTTATGAAGTTGAGTTCGGCGGTTAACAGTGCTGCCTGACAGCAACAGGGCTCCAGGTTCGATTCTAGCCTTGGTGACTGTGTGGAGTTTGCACATTCTCCCCTGTCTGCGTGGGTTTCCTCTGGTTTCCTCCCACAGTCCAAAGCTGTGCATTGAATTAGGTGGATTAGCCATGCTTAATTGCCGATAGTATCCAGGGATGTGGAGGTTAGGTGGATTAGCCATAGGAAATGCAGGGTTAGGAGTATAGGGTGTGAGTCTGGGTGGAATGCTCTTCGGAAGATCAGTGGACTCAATGGGCTGAATAGCAATTCAGGCAGCATCCGAGGACAGGCAAAATCGACGTTTCGGGAAGGGCTTTTGCCCGAAACGTCGATTTTGCCTGTCCTCGGATGCTGCCTGAATTGCTGTGCTCTCCCAGCACCACTAATCCAGAATCTGGTTTCCAGCATCTGCAGTCATTGTTTTTACCTCAATGGGCTGAATAGCCTGCTTCCGCACTGTAGGGATTCTATGATTATTAATGAGATTTGAGAACCCACGGTGCCAATGATGTGTGGCAGAAATTGCTTAGAAATCTCATTTTATCTCATTTACTATTTGTTGTGTGTTACGTGGTGCTCAATTAAAGCCTAATACTGATGAACCAGAAGTTAATTCAGTAGTTAGAGTATAAGTAGTACATGGATTGTAAATTGTAGCACTGTCTTAACATTGCATGAATAATCAGCAGTACAGTACAGCACAGCAACAAGCCCTTTGGCCCAGCAAACCTGCATTTACATAGAATATCTTTCTAAACTAAAACCTTTTGCCTCTACGCAGTTTGTATCCATATGCCTCTGTTCCCTGCCTATTCCCGTATCTGTCAAGATGCCTATTAAATTTTGCTATTGTATCTGCTTCTGACACCTCCTCTGGCAGCAAGTTCCAGGCCCTTATCACCCCCCCCCCCCATGTAAAAATAAATTGCCTCTCACATCTGTTTTAAACTTTGACCCTTTTACCTTAAACCTGTGTCCCCTAGTAGTTGATATTTCTACCCTGGGGGAAAAAAAACTGACTATTCATTCTATCCATGCCACTCATAAATTTGTAAACTTCTATCAGGTTGCCCCTCAGCCTCCAATATTCAAGTGAAAAAAATCACATTTGTCCAATCTCTTCTCATAGCTAATACCCTCCAAACCAGGCAACATCCAGGTAAATCTTTCTGTACCCTCTCCAAAGCCTTCACAACCTTCGGATAGTGTGGTGACCAGAACTGAATAAAATATTCCAAATTTGGCATAATTAAAGTTCTGTACAGCTGCAACATGACTCGCCAAATTTTTGTACTTTATCTCCAACTGATGAAGACAAGCATGTCATACACCTTCTTGACCAACTTATTCACTTGTGTTGCCACTTTCAGGGAACTGTGGACTTCTATGCCTAGATCCTTCTGTATGTTAATGCGTCTAAGGGTTCTGACGTTTACTATATACTTATTT
Organism: Chiloscyllium plagiosum; assembly: GCF_004010195.1. Lineage (NCBI taxonomy): Eukaryota > Metazoa > Chordata > Chondrichthyes > Orectolobiformes > Hemiscylliidae > Chiloscyllium > Chiloscyllium plagiosum. The sequence continues at coordinate 65,725,155 of NC_057723.1, forward strand.
CCTGCATTGGACCTTCCAAAATGCATCACTTCACATTTACCATTTCTCTACCCAAGTCTCCAGACTATCTGTATCATGCTACATCCTGTGACAGTCCTGACCATCTACAGCTCCCCCAGTCTTTGTATGAGTGTGTATAATTATTGTTATTTAGCAACACAAGTACTAAAGGAGATGTAAATAGACTATGAAATTACATTCTGTTCTGGTGACTTTTTTACAGGTCAGAAGTTCATTTACTTTAGTAGCAATTCAAAACAGTATTTTCAGGAGGTCATGTGACTTGAGCTAAATGATTCGAGAAAATACCTGATGAGATAATTGCTGCTGTGTTTTCTAAGTTGAGCTGTTATGACCTAGAGAAGGAGAGACCAGAAGCTAGTTGCAAGTTCAGTTCAGAAGATATAATCCATACCAGCAGATGTGCTGTTGAGCAGCCGAAAAGTTGTCAAAGCCTTGAGTTTTTACTTATAGTTTAGTGAGAGGTATCAAAGGGTGAGCCAGTGTCTGTGTGACTCAGAGAGACAATAACAAAGCGGATCACATTTAGTGCATGCGCAAAACTTTGCTAAGAGGAAGTGTTTGCGACATCGTTAGTGGAGTAAGAAATTTTAAAGTGAAGTAACAAGTGATGGAATTGCTGGGAAAAAAAGGTTAAATCTCTACTTTTGTTATTTATAATAATATCTTTCCAAATTGTTGTTATGCATTTACTTAGTTTTCTTTTTCTTTCCTTTTGTGTAGTAAACGTTTTTGGTTTTGTTGAAAATACTCACAGACAAGTTGCCAATGTATGTTCAGTGACTGATCACGATGGTGACCCAATTGCAAAAGTAAACTTTATGGTCAGTCAAGCCAGGCTACATTCTGGGATCTGTTTTGTCCAATGTTACTATGAACTAGGATCAAAACAATAGGAAAGCTTATTATTCAATACTGTGGCATTATTCTCTCAGGAAGTCCCCTGGATCTCTCAGGAGAAAGTGAGGTCTGCAGATGCTGGAGATCAAAGTTGAAACTTTATTGCTGGAACAGCACAGCAGGTCAGGCAGCATCCAGGGAACAGGGAACAGGTCATTCCTGAAGAAGGGCCTGTGCCCGAAACGTCGAATCTCCTGTTCCCTGGATGCTGCCTGACCTGCTGTGCTGTTCCAGCAATAAAGTTTCAACCCTGGATCTCTCACTTTAGCTACATTATTGTAACATGAATTTATGAGGGCTGTAATCACAAAACACAGCGGTTTTTTGGGGGGAATTTCCTACGGAATGCCTGGTGGATTCTGAAATTTAGACATCATCGCTGAAGTTTTGTGTCCCTTGCCAATATTTGATTCTGATTACCTTTCCTTCCCGTGTGTTCAATTTTCACAATTTGCTAACATGAATAACTAAATTCTTTGCTTCTCTGAAGGACCACCTGTTTCACATTTAAGAAATGCTTCCAATCTTTGATCCAATAAAAGCAAATCATTGCAGTTGCTAGAAATATGAGATAAGCACAAATGCTGGAGAAATTCAGCAGGTTTGACAGCAACTGTGGAGAGAGAAACAATGTTATATGTTTGATACCTTTTTTCATAACTCCAGATCATCTTTGATCCAAAGTGGATGAGCTCAGAGCTTTGCACATAATCCTCCATTTACTATAATTGCTGTGGCTTCCCCATTTCATTCTGTCCACATCCCTGCTTCCTGGTCCTATCTACACAACTTATTGTGCCCTTTAACTCAGTATTATCAGAACACTTTAGATAAAAACTGGCTTTTCCTTCAGCCGAATCATTAATACACATGTTGATGAGTTGAGATCTCAGTACAGATTCCTGGGGAGCTCTACATTTCACACCCTGTCAATTAGAGAACATTCAGTTTAACTTGATTACCTTTCTGCTTCCTCTCAAACAATAACAAAAGTGTCACAAAGTTACCTCCATTTTTTTTTTAGATTAGATTAGATTAGACTTACAGTGTGGAAACAGGCCCTTCGGCCCAACAAGTCCACACCGACCCGCCGAAGCGCAACCCACCCATACCCCTATATTTACCCCTTTACCTAACACTAAGGGCAATTTAGCATGGCCAATTCACCTGACCTGCACATCTTTGGACTGTGGGAGGAAACCAGAGCACCCGGAGGAAACCCACGCAGACACAGGGAGAACGTGCAAACTCCACACAGTCAGTCGCCTGAGTCGGGAATTGAACCCGGGTCTCTGGTGCTGTGAGGCAGCAGTGCTAACCACTGTGCCACCGTGCCGCCCAAATTTCTATGGGTTTTCATTATTGATAATGGTTTCTTATGTGGCAGATTTAAATTTTCTTCTGGAAGTTGATTTACACAACAATTATAGACACTCCATATCCATCATATCAATGAGCTCTTAAAAATGCTTAACTCGTTTAGTTGGACATGATGGGGTGAATGTTTCTAGGTCCTGAGCAATGTGGGCAGTAGCTAGACAGTTAGGACAATACAGCTAGACTGAAACTGTGAGGTTGAGAAAAAATAAGTCTGATTTTGTGCTTAAAATTTCAACAGAAAATGAGAATCTCGCCAGCGAGTGGTAAGGTACACACATTAGTACTTCATTATTACCAGTCTCATATGTAGATTGCTATTTTCACAGGCTTGTTGGACTGTAACCTGGTGTTGTGTGACTTTTAACTTTGCCCACACCAGTCCACACCGGCACCTCCAAATCATTTTCCCAGGAGGTAGAGAGAAAATACACAGCAACAGGTCCCAACCCGAAAGTCTAAGCAGGCACCTGGTGGCCACAACTCACCTACATCTTCACTATTATTCATCATAATTATCATTCCCCAGTATCTCAGGTCAGCGACTACCTGCACCTCTGTCCATGGCGGCTGTCATCGACAGAGCACCAGCCTCCCCACTTCATCTTGGCACACTTACGATTCATTTAGAATACAGTTTACAACTTCAGTACTGCACCTTGCAGGACACTGACACTTTTCATTGCAATGCTGCTGCCAGGCCATTTGTACACAGGGACACACACCCATTTACATGTTGGAACATGTGCATCCCATGGGTCTAAGTTTGTTTTTTTGTGCTCACCTAATTAATGCCTTCTTGAATGCTCATAGCATTTCTACCTTAACTTTAAGTACAGATACAAAGCCAAGCGGCATGTCACATTTGCTAGCAAAGGGGGAGTGGATATGTTAATGTATGGCACAGTGCTATGTCAATGTCGACATGTGGACTTGTTGGAACGAAGGGCCTGTTTCCACTATGTAAGTAATCTAATCTAGATCTAAACATGCCAGAACTCATGGTCAGAAACCCTCCATGAAACTCCCCTAAATTTACACTTCGTCAAATTTTGGGAAAACTTAACCTGATGTGTTTTCACAAATCCATGCTAATTCTCTTTGGTCAGGTCACATTTATCCAAGTGCCTATTCATGCTCTCTCTGAAGGTAGGTCCCAGTACATTACCTTGATAGTAAACTGCTGTATTGATAAATTAGATTAGATTAGGTTCCCTACAGTATGGAAACACGCCCTTCGGCCCAACTAGTCCAACCGACCCTCTGAAGAGTAACCCACCCAGGCCCATTTCCCTCTGGCTAATGCACCTAACACTATAGGCAATTTAGCATGGCCAATTCACCTAACTTGCACATCTTTGGACTGTGGGAGGAAACCGAAGCACCCGAAGGAAACCCACGCAGACACAGGGAGAATATGTCTCCACACAGACAGTTGCCCGAGGCTGGAATCAAACCTGGGATCCTGGTGTTGTCAGGCAGCAGTGCTAACCACTGAGCTACCGTGCCACCTGCTTACCTTCTCAAATAACAGAGTAAATAATAACATTACCATTATTCCTATTCCAAGGGCACAGTTCTTGAATATGGATCTATGGAAAATTATGCCTAACACATGCAATTGCTTCATCTATTTCTTGTAATGCTATTGCATTGAAGGCATTAGGTTCTAGAGATTGTATCCAACTTAAATGCAATCGTTTTCTGCACTTCCATATTTATTTACATTAGATCTTATGAACTTTTCCCTCTCCCCACTTTACTTCCAGGTTCCCCTGTCACACAGGTATTTTGCCCTCCTCCACTGTGAGAAAGTATTCATGTAACAAGGTTCCCAGTTGTTTCTTGTCTGTTTTAGTAACACCTGCTTCTATCTTTACAGTACCAAATTTTTATGAAAAAATATATTGTTGTTAACTTTCATGTCCATTGAACATTTTTTTATTCATTTCCCTTTCTGCATTTTATTGCTCTCAGTCTGCTGAGCTTCTGCTTTTCCTTCCATTTAGACAAGCCTTATCTTTGAGCTTCATACTATCTTATTACCTCATTTACTTATATAGCAGTTTAACCGTATAATTTACATTGCACTTTTGTCTTTTACAAGTATATTTTACATGTAACAAATACTATTGGATATATTTGGCCAATACCAGCCTCTTTCAAAGCCTATCATATGTCATCCAGCTGAATAAAACAGCCTTTGTCTGGCCCATTTTTATCTATCTGAAAATAGTAGCCAAAGAACCAGCGATGGCTTTTTTTCCCCATTCTGCACTACTGGTCAACACTGTTATCTCTGAGGAGCCCAAGGAATCAATCTTTGATCCCTCTTGTTTCTCATCTATGTGCTACACCAAGGCAACAACATTCAAGAATATATCTTCTGTATGCTGACAACACCCAGCTTTGCCTCACTAAGACCTCACCATCCCTGCTGCTGATCACGATTTGGTACAATGTTTTATTCTGTACTGATAACGCGAAACATTCCTCCAACTAAATATTCGGAAAACCAAAGCTATTCTTTTTGGTCCCTGCTGCAGAATTTCCTTCACTTTGGAAGGAAATATAGATAACCAGAATATTTTTAAAGGTGAGGGGCTAGTAAATATTGGAATTCAAAGGGATTGTGAGTCTCTGTACTCAAATTACAGAATGTTAACATGTAGGTCCAGCAAGCAATTAGGAAACAAATTTAAATTAATATTTATCGTAATGAGATTGAGATTTTTGAGTAAAGTAATCCTAGTACTCATATATAGGATCTTGAGGAAATCGCACCTGCAATATTCTATACCATTTGATCTCTTTATCAAAGGTGAAAATGCAACAAAATTTCATTACACTGTTTACGTGGATGAAGAATTGTCCTATGAGGAAGGATCATGTAGGCTCAGCCAATATTCCTTAAAATGTAAAAGAATGAGAAGTGATCTCTTTAAAGCATAAAAATTCCTTAAGGAGTTTAAAAAGGTAGATACGGGGCAGGATGTCTCCCTGCCCATGGAGCCTCGTACAATGGGTCACACTCTCAGAATAAGGAGTTGACCATTAACAACTTAATAAGAAGAAATGCCTTCACCTGCATGTTTGAGAATTTACAAATTCTCAATTCAAGAGATTTTTGATGCCCAGTCATTGAGTATATTCAAAACAGAGGTTGATCTTTTTTTTAAATATAAAGGGTATGAAGAGGTTTGAGAATCATGTGAAATGGTGTAGAGAGTGTATCATGATCAGATTGAGTGGTAAAAGGGTTGAAGAAGGTGGCTTGGTTGTTGAAGAGGTTAGGTAGAGAGAGAGTGTATGCCTTAGTAGATATCTTTCAAAATTCATTGCATCCTGGAAAGGTTCCTGCTGACTACAAAGTAAGAAAAATAAACCCAGTATTTAAAAAGATGGAGTAAGAGGCAAATAGAGAACCAGTTAGTTTGACACCAGGACAAAGGAAATTATAGAATGTATTATAAATATTGTGACAACTGAACATTTAGAAAAAATGGTAAAATTGGGTGAAATCCGTTTGGACTTATGAAGGAAAAGTTGTGTTTGATAAACTTGTTGAATGCTTTAAGAATATTATTTATTGTGTTTTTAAGGGAAAACCAATGGGTGCGATATATTTAGATTTTCAGAAGTCTCTTGGTAAGGCTTTGCACAAACAATTAGTGAATAAAAGTGGAGTACATGGGATTGGGGGAAATAAACTTGTATGGATTGAGAATTGATAATTGCCGGAAAGCAGAGAGTCAGGAAAAAAGTGATCAGTCTCAGGATTGCACGCTGTGCTTGTGGGGTATCATAAGAGTCAGTACAAGGGCCATAGTCTGCTCACAGGGAGAAAGTGACGACTGCAGATGCTGGAGATCAGACTCAAGAGTGAGGTGCTGGAAAAACACAGCCAGTCAGCATACTCATCAGATGCTGCCTGACCTGCTGTGCTTTTACAGCACCACACTCTCGACATAGCCTGCTCACAGTCTACTCAGATGACTTGGATGTGGGTACCAATTGTAATATTTCAAAATTTGCTGATGATGCTATACTGGGTGGAAAACTTGGATTAAGCATCCGGGCAGCTCAGCAAGCCCAGTTATGAAGTCCTCATGCAGGATAGAGGAAGGGAATAAAAATGGTGGGGCGTAGCTGATATGCTAAGTGGAGTATCAAGTAAGGCCATATGGGTAGAACCTATAAACAAAAAAGATGCAGCCACACTGCTCGGAGAATACTGTAGTCTCTGAAATAGTAGGAGATATTTAGAGGAGCAAATAGGGAGATAAACTTTTGCTGACAAAAACATTTTTGGGTTATAATAATTGGGGACTTCATCAACAGAAATATCAAGTGGGACACAGAGTGTGAAAGGGACAGTGAATTTTTTTAAAGCTAGTATGTAACAAGCCCAGTGAGGTAGGATGCAATTGTAAACTTAATCTTCGGAAATGAGGCTGGGGCTGTTTTCCCTGGAACGTCGGAGGCTGAGGGGTGACCTTATAGAGGTTTACAAAATTATGAGGGGCATGGATAGGGTGAATAGGCAAAGTCTTTTCCCTGGGGTGGGGGAGTCCAGAACTAGAGGGCATAAGTTTAGGGTGAGAAGGGAAAGATATAAAAGAGACCTAAGGGGCAACCTTTTCACGCAGAAGGTGGTGTGTGTATGGAATGAACTGCCAGAGGAAGTGGTGGAGGCTAATACAATTGCAACATTTTAAAAGGCATTTGGATGGACATATGAATAGGAAGGGTTTGGAGGGATATGGGCCGGGTGCTGGCAGGTGGGACTAGATTCGGTTGGATGTCTGGTCAGCATGGACAGGTTGGACTGAAGGGTCTGTATCCGTGCTGTACATCTCTATGACTCCAAGTGGATGAAGTAGCAGTGGTGATCAATTTGGCGATAGCAATCACTGTTAGACTTGGCACCATTGTGGAAAGCAACAAGTGCAACAAAAGTAACAGTTCTAAATTGAGTAAAGGCAAAATTGTACAAAGCTGAGAATTGACATGGCAAAAGTAAATTAGATACAGCTACCTGAAGGAAAATCAGTGGTAAATCAATGGGAAATTCTTCAGGTATGGAGTAGACATATCCCCATAAAGAAAAACAGTGGTACTGCCAAATCTAGAGCCACCTGGTTATCCATAAGTATACAGGGTAAAATAAAGCAGAAAAGTAGAGCTTATGAACGTCTCAAAGAAAGTCATACTTTATGAAACCCAGACAAGCATGGAAAGTAGAGGGGTAAAGCGGAAAAGGAAATTATTGTAATTCCACCCAGAGGTTTAGTCCGCGCTTCCAGATTACTAGTCCAGTAACCATTACATCACCATCCAACAGTACTATGAAATAAGATTAGTCCATTAACAGGTCCAGGCAGCGGGTCGTGGAGGGGATCGTTATGGCCAATTGCCTGCCCCTCTTCTGTGGCTATGTCTGAGCCCAGGAGTCTCTGGAGAAGGAGTAACAACCAACACCCTTGAGATTTTCAGGGAAAGGTGGGCACCGCAGGGAGTGGAGTGTATCATTTCCCCCTCCAACTTTATTTTAATTTAATCCCTGCCCTCCCTTTACTTTTTGATCATGCAGCATTGCCCTCTGAGAAGGGCACTGCTTGTCTCTGGCCACTCAGGTGTTTCCTTTCTTCCTGGTGGTGGAATCTAAGTAAAGATTTACACTGTATCCGACGCCTGCACACACATGACATGGGTGTTGGCAGAGCTGAGACAGCAGCACAGTGCTGGAAAAGCACAGCAGGTCAGGCGGCATCCAAGAAGCAGGAAAATCGATGTTTTGGGCAAAAGCCCTTCATCAGGAATGTTGATTTTCCTGCTCCTCGGATGCTGCCTGACCTGCTGTCTTTTTCCAGTACCACTCAAATCTAGACTCTGATCTCCAGCACCTGCACTCCTCACTTTCGCCCATTTAAGACTGTGCTGAGGAGGATTATTTTCACTCAGATGGTGGCAAATCTTTGGAATTCTCTCCTTCAGAGGCTTCTTAATGTTCAATCAATTATTATGTTAGAGACAGAAATCGATAGACCATAGAACTGTACAGCATAGGAACAGGCCCTTTGGCCCACGATATTGTGCCAAATGTGTTGCCAAATTAAACAAATTCCTTCTGCCTGCCCTTGGTCCATACCCTTCCACTCATTGCACATTCATGTGCTTATCAAAAGTCCCTTCAATGCCTCTATCATATCTCCACCACCTCCCCTGGCAGCGTGCTCCAGTCTCCTACCACTATCGGGAAAAAGAAAACTTGCCCCTTAAGTCTCCTTTGAACTGACCCCCTCTCATCTTAATTGCATGCCCCTAGTACTAGACATTTCAACTTTGGGGAAAGGATTCTGACCATCAACCCTATCTATGCATCTCATAATGTTATAGCATTCTATCAAATTTCTCTCAGCCTCTACTGCTCGAGGAAACAACCCAAGTTTTTCTAACCTCTCCTTATAGTTCATACCCTCTAATCCAGGCAGCATTCTGGTAAATCTCTTTTGCACTCACTCCAAAGTCTCCACATCCCTCCTGTGGCGACCAGAATTGAATGCAATTGAACGAAGTGTGGCCTAACCAAAGTCTTATAAAGCTGCAACCTGACATCCTGACTCTTGTATTCAGTTTCCTGAGCTATAAAGGCTAACATGCCACATGCTTTCTTTACCACCCTATCCACTTGTGTGGCCACTTTCAGGAAGTTATAGACTTTAACTCCAAGATCCCTCTGTGCATCAATGCTGTTCAGGGTCCTGACCTTAACTACATACTTTTCAAAGAATAGAACAGCTCAGGAACAGGCCTTTCGGCCCTCCAAGCCTGTGCTGACACATTTTGCCCTTCCGTACTAAAACTGTCTTCACATACAGGATCTGTTTCCCTCCATTCCCTTCCTATTCATGTATTTGCCCAGGTGTTTCTTGAATGCTGCTATCATGTCTACTTGCACCACCACCTCTGACAGCGTGTTCCAGGAACTCACCACCCTTTGTGTGAAAAACGTGCCTCGCACATCTCTTTTAAACTCACCTCCCCCACACCGCGCCCCCATCCCCGCTTCTTGAATCTATGTCCCCTAGTAATTGACGCAAGTTCGAGGAAAAAGCTTCATACTTTCCACTCCATCCATGCCATTCACAATCTTATAAACTTCTACCAGGTCACCCCTCAACTTCCCGCATTCCAGTGAAAACAAACCCAGTCTATCCAACCTTCCTTCATTGCTAAAAGCTCCCATATCGGGCAACATCCTGGTAAACCTTTTCTGTACCGTCTCCAAAGCATCCACATCCTCCAGTAGTGCGGTGATCAGAACCTGAACTGGGAGAACCGGCCACTCCCCTGCTATTGTATGAGTAGACTTTTCAGCACCTCTGCCTTTCCGACCGCTCTTGAAATAAAAACGACAAAATAATCTTTTCAAAGTGACAGCATCGTCACACCTCCCCACTTAAAAAAAATGAATCATCAATATATAAAGATGTCTCATTAGTCTTACTCTGTTAGTATACTACAATACATATGCATTGCTTTGACTATAACCATGCAAACATTCACTACTATATTCTATTTCAGTCAATTTATTCCTGTCGCCGAACGCCTCCGTTTTTCATCCAAGTTTCAACAATGCATTGGCAATTATGTTTTCTCACCCTGCCACATGCATAATTGAATCGCTGTATTAACAAACTCCATCTAAACTGTCTGAAATTTTTGTCCTTAAATTTCTCAAAAACCTTAACAGGTTATGATCGGTATATATGATTGTCTTAGACACATTACTGGCAACGTAAATGTTGAAATGTTGTAATGTCAACACCAACCTCGGTCTCCACCTTAATTGTCAAATGTTTCTGTTGATGAATTTCAATTTCCTGGGAAATATCCGATAGGTCTTTCTATATTCTCATCGCCTTGTAAGAGTACAGTACTAACACCCATATCACTCGCATTGATAGCCACCTTGAATGGCTTTACATAATTAGGTGTGGCTAATATTGAGGCAGTAATTAACGCAGCTTTCAGCCTGTCAAATGCCTTCTGACAGTCTGCCGTCCACTGAAACTTCCTGCATTTCGTTAGTAATTCAGTGAGTAGAGCAGCCACTCTGCTAAAATTCAGTAGGAGTTTCCGACAAAACCCATTCAATCCCTCGAATCGTAATACTGCTCTCTTTGTTTATGGTATGGGAAACTCCCCAATAACCCTTCTTTCTACATTCTGCTGGGCCAACTGTCCATTTCCAATAAAATGGCCCAGGAAGGTGACTTGGGCTTTGGCAAATTCATTTTTAGCCACGTTTATTACCAAGCCTGCCTCTCTAAGTCGACCGAATAATTCTGATAAATGGTGCAAATGTTCCTTCCATGTGTGATGAAAAATCACCAGGTCATCAATGTATGCCACACAATTGGGTCATCCAGAAATAACTTTAATGGTTAGTCTTGAAAATGTGGCTGATGCATTTTTCATACCAAATGACATGACTCTAAATTGATAAAGTCCATTTGGTGTTATATAAGCTGAAATTATCTTCGCTGTTTCGGATAAAGGTACCTGCCAGTCTGAGTAAGTCCAGCTTAGAAATGTAAGTTACTTGTTCCCACATTTTCAATGCAGTCTTCCAAATGTGGAATTGGATATGAATCGGATTTTGTAACTGCACTAACTTTGCGATAGTCCACACATAATCATCGGATAACATCTGGTTATGGCACCATTACTGTAGGTGAACTCCAGTCGCTGCAATTCACTTTGATTATGTTGTCTTGAAACATGAATTCAATCTCCTTTTGAGCCAGTGCCAACTTTCAAGGGAAAGAGTCAAAAATCACACAGCACCAGTTAGAGTCCACACGGTTTATTTGAAACCGAAAGCTTTCAGGGCTTCCGTTCCTTCCTCAGCCAGTGAGAGAGAATACATCGGGCACAGAATTTCTGAGTAAAACATCAAAGAGTCAACAACTCACACATGCATACTCTCCCACACTCTCATACGCACCCCCCCCCCATGCGCACATGCACTCTCGAGCGTGCACACATCCACACACTCACACTCTCTCTCCATTGCACAAACACACCCTCTAACATACATGCACTCTCTCTCTCCCCCATGCATACGCACTCATGTAAATCTAAGGAGTGAATTTGCATTCGCAGATTTGTATTTGCAAATGCATTCTATTTTGTTCAAAAAGCACACACTCTGTAAACAGTCAATGTGGTATTTTATAAATTCCTACTTTGGAAATAAAACCAGTCTGACAGATACAAACAGACTTGATACATGGCTTCATACCTAAAATACATTGTGGTATCACCTTTATTCTGATAAAACTTGAAGTTATCTTGGGGGAGTGACTTGAAAGAAATTCTGGGACTTACATATTAATCAATTGAAACCGTCACCTCGATTCTAACTGATTAAAGACTTAATAGCTGTCTAGATTTGTTCAATACATTCACATATGTTGTATAATCCTTTGATCTTTTATTTATAAATTCTGTGTCCAATGTATTCTGTCTCATTAGCTGCCAGAGGAAGGAGTGGGAGCTCTGAAAGCTTGCGGTTTCAAATAAACCTGTTGGACTATAACCCAGTGATTTTTGTCTCCGTCCACCCCAGTGCAACACCAGCACCTCCACATGATAAATTTAGAGGGTTAAGTTTATAAGGACATGGCTTAATTGGAACATTATTTCTTAATTCCACATCATGCATAATTAGATTAGTACTTCCCAGCTTATTTCCACATATCTCCCCATGCAAAGCAATATCTCTTTCAGGTCATTTTGATTTTTCTTTAGAAAGTAACTCATTAATTTATTCCAATTTTTGATAACTTCCTTATTGTCCAATTTAATTTGAGGATTGTCCAATTCTGTATCTTTGCAACTTGATTCCTCATTCTGTGTTGTAACCAGTAACACATTCTCCTTCTGCTTTCCTTACCTATCAAAATATCTTTTTGAGCATATGCACGTGATACATTCTGTTAGATTTCTTTCTGTCTGGAGTCCTTATCAAATAGTTCACCACACTCAATCTCCTTTCAATTTGGTAAGGTGCACTAAATCTTGCTTTTAAAGCTTCACCTATCATTGGAACTAACACCAACACTTAATCTCTGTTAGCAAAATTGTGAGTTTTTGATTTCTTGTCTCCTTCCTGTTTCATCGTATGCTGTGATACTTTGAAATGCTGTCTAGTCAACTCCCCTGCTCTATTTAACCATTCCCTAAAATTTGACACATAGTTCAAATATGTGGTCTCTGGATTCTGACTCACCAATTTCTTCTTGATCAACTTTAGTGGACCACTCACTTCATGCCCAAAATTTAAGTCAAATGGACTGAATTTGGTAGATTCATTTGGTACATCTCTGATGGCAAAAGTGAAGTCCCTTTCAGCCAATCATCTGAATAGTCTTAATTATAAGCCCTTAACATCGTCTTTAACATCTGATGCCACCTTTCTAGCGCTCCCTGCAATTCTGAATGGATTTGAATTGTTTTATTCCTAAACTGTCCATAACTTGCTTGAATAACTTTATGTAAAATTTGACCCTTGATGTGACTGCATCTCTGTGGGTAATCCGTATGTTGTGAAAAGTTTGAGTAACTCTGCTACAATCTTTTTTAGCTGTGGCATTGTGTAATGTAATAGCTTCAGGAAATCTAGTGGTTACATCCATTATTGTTAACAAATACTAATTCCCACTTTTTGTTCTAGATAGGGGTCCTACACAATCAATTAAGACTCTTGTAAATGGTTCCTCAAATGCAGGAATGAATATTAAAGGTTTTATTACTGCCTGCGGTTTCCAGTTACCTGACATGTATGACATGTTTGGAAAAATTCAGCTACGTCCTTATGACGTCCAGGCCAGCAAAAATGTTTTCGTGTTTTAGCTTGAGCTTTTCTTACCCCTAAATGACTACCTGTTGGTAGTTCATGTGCTACCCGCAACATCTCCTTTCTATAACCCATTGGTAACACAACTTGATGAACTCCTACCCATTTCTCATCTACCTGATTTTGTGATGGTCACCATTTCCTCATTAAGACATCATTTTTAAGATCGTAGCACTCAGGGATACACTCAGATTCCCCTTCCATATATGCTTTTTGATACAGTTGCTTCAGTTTTTCATCTTTCTTTTGCCACTCAGTTAATTTGCCTGTGCTAAAAATATTCACTTTGTCCTCCATCTGCTCTTGTTTTGTCTCAATCATTTGATCAAGTATGTTCTCTGATAAGTGAACTTCAACTTTCTTATCTGTATTGTTTGATTTCTCCTCCATTTCAACTGGTGACTTTGAGACCTTGTTACTACACAATCAGGAAAAATTACAGGATATACTTCCTGTAATACCTCAGTTGCCTGATTTTCTACTGGCTTTTCAACCACAGTAGGCAGCACTCTAACTGTGACCCAACTATATCGTTAGCAAGGACAAATTGTATTCCTGGATAAGAGAGTTCTTCCAGTACTTCTACCATCACTGCTTCACTTTTCACTGGACACTCTAACTTGACTCTATATAATTGAGCGCTTCCTGTCTCACCATGAATTCCACGTACTAGTACTTTTTATGGCAGTAGACCTTCTGAGGTACATATCTCCTCATCTCTCAACATCAAACATTGACATGATCCCGTATCTCTTAATGCTGTAACCTCTTTACCTGCTGTTCATGGCCTATGCGAGTAAACCTTACCATCGCAAGAAAATGGTTTAAGAAGATTTGGCAGTTCCTCCTTACCCAACCTCCAAACTGGTCATTTTAGCCTCCACTGTGCTTTCCTTTACCACTCCAACAAAATTCACAGCTTTTCCTGTTTTCCTACATCGTGATTTCATGTGGCCTACTTTATTGCAGTGAAAATACCTGAGCTTTTTAATTTCTGTTTCCTTTTAATGGGTTTCCTTTCTACCCTGTGGTAAGCTATCTTTATTATTTTCAATGTGATCTACGTTTCCCTTACCACTTGAGGAATTCTCTTTTCCTCAATTTCTGCCTCTCACATTGAAATTGATGTTCAAAGCCGAACTTGGATTTATGAACCAACTCATTATGAATCAGCCATTTCAGCTGCTAATCTCGCCAAGGTAACCCTCTGCTCTTCCTTATGAGTTCTCACTAGCTGAGGAAGTGAATTTTTTAACTCCTCCAAAATAATCGTCTCTCTAAGAGCATCGTGTGTTTGCTCTATGTTTGATGCTCTTATCCACCTATCAAAATTACTTTGTTTGATCCTTTCAAGCTCAATATATGTTTGACCATGGTCCCTCCTTAGATTCCTGAAATGTTGTCTGTAGGCTTCTGGCACAAGCTCACATGCACCTACGATGGCTTTCTTCACCTCCCCATACTCGCCAGATACCTCCTTTGATACTGATGCAAATATTTCACTTGCTCTACCTACCAGTTTTGTTTGGATCAACAAAACCCACATGGTCACTGGCCACTTCATTTGTTTAGCCACCTTCTCAAATGAGATGAAAAAGCCTTCTACATCCTCCTTATCAAATGGAGGCAATGCTTGGATGTATTTAAACAGATCCCCACCAGGCCTTTGGCTGTGATGCGTTTGCTTATCCTCACTGTCTTCCTCACTAAGTCGATCTTCTGCCTTTACCTCCATCCTTTTAAGCTGACTTTCCTGTCTAAGTGCCAATTTCTGAAGTTCAAACTCTCTCTGTTTCTCTTTTTGTTCTACCAAAACAATTCATTCTTTTTCTCTTTCCTCTGCTTTTAACCATAATTCAAACTGTTTCATTTCCTTTTCTGCTCTCTCTCCTACTCTTTGCTCCGCTAAGAATTTTCTCTCCTTTTCTTTCTCCTCTAGCTGCTTCATCTGCAATTGAAGTTTAGCAATTTCCAAAGATTCTAATGGCCTTTCTGGCAAATTTAAATGCCGAACTATGCTGTAATGATCTCTCCTTTTCTCATGGATGAAGGCAACTTCAGTCCAGCTTGTCTGCCAAATCTAACGGTTTTTCCTTGCTTACTTTGTGTATAACACCTAAAGTCATTTCTTCCACCCCTAGAAAACTCTTAGTGACTGAAAGAGCCATTATATAACCAACCAAACTCAAGACCCGGAACAAAAGACACTAACACCTACCACCTTTGAGTCCAACAACCTGAATCCCAAATTGGAACTATCAAATAAATCCCAACAAGAACCCCTAATCTACTATAGACCAGGCCAGAACCCCTCAAAATATTTTAAGAAGGTAGCCCAGACCCTAACTTTTTCTTATTTTAAAGGCAGATGTAAAGTGGATATACAAAGAGTGATGCAGTTGGCCAAACCACTCGGCTTTAAGCAAAACAGAATTTTTTTAAACATTACAATTGAAACACAAACAAAACAGAATTTAGAATAACTTAGCTATTTGAAAACTCAACCACCTCAAAACTGCAACTTAACTAAGGAGCTGTTCAAATTCCCACAACATCCTATAAACACATCCTTGGCAAAAGGTAAATTCAAGCTCAGGTTCATACAGGCAGGAGAGATTTCACAGAGGAAAGTCAGGCAAGAATATTTTGCTGAGGCATGGAACCCTTTTTCTGCAGCAGCTTTTGACTGCCTACAAAACTAAGTTGAAACTTTATTGCTGGAACAGCACAGCAGGTCAGGCAGCATCCAGGGAACAGGAGATTCGACGTTTCGGGCACAGGCCCTTCCTCAGGAATGAGCAGAGAGTGTTCAGCAGGAGAAGATAAAAGGTAGGGAGGAGGGACTTGGAGGAGGGGCGTGGGAAATGTGATAGGTGGAAAGAGGTCAACGTGTGGGTGATAGGTCGGAGTAGGATGGAGGCGGAGAGGTCAAGAAGAAGACTACAGGTCAGGAAGGCAGTGCCGGGCTGGAGGGATTGCTGCCTGACCTGCTGTGCTGTTCCAGCAATAAAGTTTCAACTTTGATCTCCAGCATCTGCAGACCTCACTTTCTGCCTACAAAACTAAACCAAACTAAAAGAAAACCTGAACTGGGAGAACTGGCCACTCTCCTGTCATTGTTAGAGTAGACTTTTCAACACCTCTGCATTTACAACCCCTCTTGAATAAAGAACCAAGGACAAAATAACCTTTTCAAAGTGACAGTACCATCACATGTATAGATTGTGTCCCTGAAAATCTTTTCCAATAATTTCCCTACCACAAACATGAGGCTCACAGACCTGAAATTCCCAGTATTATCCTTGTTGCCTTTCTTAAACAATGGGACAACATTGGCTATTGTCCAGCCTTCTGGGATCTCACCTGTGGCCAAAGAGAATATAACTATGTCTGTCAATGCTTCAGCAATTTGTTCTCTTCCCTCCCTCAATATTCTGGGCTATTTAAATACTGTGTCAAGAAACACTCCTGAATGGTCTTTACAAATTCTGCCCCAGTTAAGTCCCTAGCACGAAGTGAGTCCCAGTCAATATCGGGGAAGTTGAAATCACCCACCACAACAGCCCTGCTTTTTTTTCTCTCTTTCTAAAACCTGTCTACATGTTTTCTCCTCTATTTTCTGCTGGCTGTAGTATACCCCCAGCATTGTGATTTCACCTTTTCGAAGCCTGAGTTAACATTTGATCCCCCAAAGTGCACCATCTCACACTTATCTGGATTAAACTGCCATTTCTCTGCCCAAACCCGCAACTGATCCAAACCCTTTTGTATCATTGACAACCTTCTACACTATCCACAACTCCACCGCTCTTTGTATCGTCTGCAAACTTACTGAGATAGATTTAGAACTAAAATAATTCATCGGTATCCTCAATAATCATTACCGGTCCATTAAACTTAAGCTACAAAACACAAGGAAAGTAGCATTAAAATTTTCACAAAACAACAGGACTATGTTAGTAACAAATGCATTTTTTTAAAAATTGCTACATTTCAATGCACAAGAAGTCATCTCCCTAAATATACTTGCCATGGAGTGATGAGGTCATAGCTAATTGTTGTATGTTTGTCTCTAAGACAGTTACTGTGTCTAAACTAATTCACAATATAGAACATAGAACATTACAGCACAGTACAGGCCCTTCAGCCCTCAATGTTGCATTGACCTGTGAAACCAATCTGAAGCCCGTCTAACCTACACTATTCCATTCTCATCCATATGCCTATCCAATGTCCATTTAAATGCCCTTAAAGTTGGCGAGTCTACTACTGCTGCAGGCAGTGCATTCCATGCTCCTACTATTCTCTGAGTAAAGAAACTACCTCTGACATCTGTTCTATATCTATCACCCCTCTATTTAAAGCTATGTCCCCTCATGCTAGTCATCGCCATCCAAGGAAAAGGGCTCTCACTGTCCAACCTATCTAACCCTCTGATTATCTTATATGTCTCAATTAAGTCTCCTCTCAACCTTCTCTCTAACAGAAACAGCCTCAAGTCCCTCCGTTTCCTCGTAAGACCTTCCCTCCATACCAGACAACATGCTCGTAAATCTCCTCTGAACCCTTTTCAAAGCTTCCATATCCTTCCTATAATGTGGTGACCAGAACTGTTAACTCCAAGTGTGGCCACGCCAGAGTTTTGTATAGCTGCAGCATGACCTCATGTTTCCGAAACACAATCCCTCTACCAATAAAAGCTAACACACCGTATGCCTTCTTAACAACCCTATCAACCTGGGTGGCAACGTTCAGGGATCTATGTACATAGACACCGAGATCTCTATGCTCATCTACACTGACAAGAATCTTACCATTAGCCCAGTACTCTATATTCCTGTTGTTCCTTCCAAAGTGAATCACCTCCGACTGCATTAAACTCCATTTGCCACCTCTCAGCCCAGCTCTGCAGCTTATCTATGTCCCTCTGTAACCTACAACATCCTTCATCAGTATCCACAACTCTACCGACCTTAGTGTCATCCGCAAATTTACCAACCCATCCTTCTATGCCCTCATCCAGGTCATTTATAAAAATGACAAATAACAGTGGACCCGAAACAGATCCTTGCGGTACACCACTAGTAACTGAACTCCAGATTGAACATTTCCCATCAACCACCATCTTCTGTCGTCTTTCAGCTAGCCAAATTCTGATCCAAACCACTAAATTGCCTACAATCCCATGCCTCCGTATTTTGTGCAATAGCCTACCGTGGGGAACCTTATCAAATGCCTTGCTGATATCCATATATACCACAGCAACCACTTTACCATCAGCCACCTGTTTGGTCACCTTCTCAAAGAACTCCATAAGGTTTATGAGGCATGACCTACCCTTCACAAAACCATGTTGACTATCCCTAATCAAATTATTCCTTTCCAGCTGATTATAAATCTTATCTCTTATAACCCTTTCCAACACTTGACCCACAACTGAAGTAAGGCACACAGATCTATAATTTCTGGGATTATCTCTACTCCCCTTTTTTGAACAAAGGAACTGTATGTGCTAGCCTCCAGTCTTCTGGCACTATTCCTGTAGACAATGACGACATAAAGATCAAAGTCAAAGGCTCGACAATCTCCTCCCTGGCTTCCCAGAGAATCATAGGATAAATCCCATCCAGCCCAGGGAACATCTATTTTTACCTTTTCCAGAATTGCTAATAACTTGTGAACCTCAATCCCATCTATAATAGATAATACATAAGTTGCTTTGAGAAGTGATAACACGTTTACAATTTTTTAAAAAGATAAAACTGGTCATAAATATTTCAGTTGACACAGTGTTCATTACAACAGCATCCATTGCATTTTTCCACATATTATGGCTTCTGAACTGCTGCAGGTCTAAGCTAGAAACTTCATATTAACTTACAAAGAATTCACTGCCTTAGTGACCTTGCTTTCCTCGTTCTGTTAGCTGATTGTTGAAAGGTTTAAAACTAATCAGTTGCCATTGTATAACTTCTATTCATTTTGAAGCCCCTCTTCCCCTTTGCATGCTCTCTGTCCAGCTTGGAGATTCTCACTAATGTTCCACTCAATACTACCAATCCCCCCCAAAAAAAACAGAAAAATTACAGGCTCTTCCATGAATCCTCAGTCTATCTTCCATTCGTAACCAATCACCCAGCCACTGCCAAGAGAGCATATTTCCACTGACCTCTGCAGACTCACTGCCACAGCCTTGGTCGTCTTGCATACTGCACCACTCACCTTATCTATGCTATTCCAATCACAGGCTGGCTTTCACCTACATTTTCCTATGATTAGAGCAGCTGCTGCCGAGAATCTGGCAGTTCTAGTCAATGGGTCATTATTAACTCCAATATTTTCCATTCCCTTGTCAGTCTTGAAACATATTGGCCATCATTTTCTAATTAGAGACAAAAAAAATTGCAGATGCTGGAATTCAACTTAGACAAGCAAGAGGCTAAAAGAACACAGCAAGCCGGGCAGCATCAGGAGGTGAAGAAGTTGACAGTTCAGGTGTCACCCTTCTTCCTCCTAGCCACCTATTGGATTCATTCCTCCCATTGACCAACCAGGTCATAACGTCTGTCTGCCTTCATCTATCCCTACCTCACCACACTGCCCCCGCCACCCCCTTTGTCTGCAGCTCCCCTTACACCCATCCCCAGTCCTGAAGAAGGGTTACACCCGAAACGTCGACTTCTCCATCTCCTAATGCTCCCTGGCTTGCTGTGTTCTTTCGGCTTCCTGCTTGTCTACCATTTTATAACTTGCCAGCTAAGTGTGGGGGCCGGTGTGATCAGTGGCAACTGACTCACCACTATCACCATCAAGAAACTTTGTGAATAGTCAGCCAATCAGCTTGTTAAGAGCTGACCAGTGAGTTGCTTGGCCTATTATAGGCCTCAACTGTTGAGTCCTACCTCACCAGAAGTTGCCAGTCAATCAGAGCCCAGCAGAATCTGGGTTCTAAAGATCATTGGCTGAATCCTAGGCTTTAGGGGTCCAACATTTGGAAGGTAAAGTAAGATCTTCTGGATCTTGCAATGTGAGTATCTTGGGAGAGGAATGTCTGGGGATCTGAGGCAAGAACAGGATTCTGGCTTTCAGAGGCCTGAACCTCCACCCTCCAATCTCTGCCTGAAAATTCACCCAGATTTGAGCAAATGGAGCTCTTGCTCCCATAACAAACAGGAAATCAGCTATCTTTTATACCTGCTGATAATGCAAATAACAAGGGCAATGATGAGCTGAAGTCTTTAAGTAACCATTAATTCAAGGGCCTAGGTTTCTGATGCTGACAACTGTAGATGGATGAAAGATCTTCAGTTTGGAATCGAGCTGGATCCAATTTTTAGATTAGATTAGATTACTTACGGTATGGAAACAGGCCCTTCGGCCCAACAAGTCCACACCGCCCCGCCGAAGCGCAACCCACCCATGCCCCTACATTTACCCTTTACCTAACACTACGGGCAATTTAGCATGGCCAATTCACCTGACCTGCACATCGTTGGACTGTGGGAGGAAACCGGAGCACCTGGAGGAAACCCACGCAGACACGGGGAGAACGTGCAAACTCCACGCGGTCAGTTGCCTGAGTCAGGAATTGAACCCGGGTCTCTGGCGCTGCGAGGCAGTAGTGCTAACCACTGTGCCACTGTGCCGCCCACATGGACACTTTCCAGTTCTTTGGAAAGTGTCCATAGTTCAACTTTTCAGGGTGTAATGTTATCAAAAATACTGATATTTGGAGCCTTTATCATGTTCTCAAGAACTTCTGCTGAGAGAAGGAGAGACAGACTTGCAGCTCATGACATCACAGCTAGGCTGTGAAAAGTCTAGAAAGGATTGCCAAGCAACCAGTAGCACAGTAACCCTCCTTGGTATTTTCAGAGCTAGGTTTTCCAGTATTTAAGAGCCATAAGCCTAACCTCTTATTTCCCTCAAAGCTTTACTTATCATTTCTCCAAAGTCACTTGATTTTCTGTAAACAGCAAATAGATTACAGCACGCATTAAACTGTTGACCTCATTTTCTAAGAGACAATATGGCAAAAGCCCTGTTCAGTCCAGAAAGTTTGATATCTTCCAGTTTCCACATATCTGTAAATATAAATATGTACTTCCAACAATCTGCTCATAGAGAAATGATCTGCAGAGAAACCAAAGTCGAGTATTAGTTTTCAGCACCTTGAGACATTTTTTATTACATTGAGGTTGCTAATTAAATAAAATTTGTTATTGTTGTCCCAGTGCTGAAACACCGTGGAAAACATAAAATCTGTTTCAGTGACAAAAATACCTAATTCCTTCCCAGGCTTACAACTATCCTTTTACCGACTCAAGAGTGAAAAAATGTTCAAATGTTTTGACATAGTTTTACATCTTTCAAAAGGTTTACCTGCATGTTGTTCTGTGTAACAGGCTTAGTTACCTTTAAAATTAAAGACTTACTCTTGATTGTTTATGTTGGAAGCTTTCTTCAGTATCAGAGTATGTGGAAGGTATGAGATTGACAGATAGCAAACTGTCACCTTGGAATGAATCAGTCTTAATGGGAAACCCTCATACAGATATTTGTATACCAGTATGCAAAAGCACATTCCCTTCCAATGTGTTTACTCCAGTTATTACAGCTAGTCTATGAACAAGAGCCCACTTGACACCTTATCATCTCATCTGAACTTTGTGCCAATTTATTTCTGATTTTTAAAAAATGGTTGAACAATGCTTAAAATTGAAATTGGCAAGATTCCAATATGGTAATTCCAATGTGGTAATCCCAATGGACAGTAGCACTATATGGAGTGGATAACCCACCGAACTAGTCTTAGTTAGAGTGCCATACGTGATCCTAGAGGTTCTGGAATAACAAAGTGGGGGGGATAAAACCAGCTGTTGATCCCGCTGTTAACCACTATCCAATTTATGGATGCCATAGTATGGAAAAATTAGTTTCCAGTTCTAACATAACTTCTATAAAGAAACATATGAACAGTAATTTTAGCCAGTATTTTTGCTTTTCGGATGTAGCTACTGTGTGTTGTATGTGCTGCCAGCACTGCCTTCTAGATTATACATTTCTCCAGACTCCAAGTGGTCTAGTGCAGAAGAGTCTCTTGCAGTTAACAAGATATGATTTGTTACATCCCTACAACAAATTTATAGCACACATCTTACAGAGACAGTTGCTATCGAAGACCTGGTCTTGGATCTACCTTCTTCAAGATTGGGCGGCACGGTGGCACAGTGGTTAGCACTGCTGCCTCACAGCGTCAGAGACCCGGGTTCAATTCCCGCCTCAGGCGACTGACTGTGTAGAGTTTGCACGTTCTCCCCGTGTCTGCGTGGGTTTCCTCTGGTGCTCCAGTTTCCTCCCGCAGTCCAAAGATGTGCAGGTTAGGTGAATTGGCCATGCTAAATTGCCCGTAGTGTTAGGTAAGGGGTAAATGTAAGGGTATGGGTGGGTTGCGCTTCGGCGGGTCGATATGGACTTGTTGGGCCGAAGGGCCTGTTTCCACACTGTAAGTAATCTAATCTTAAGATACTCTCCTATTAGTCCTCATAACAACACCACAATGGGTGATGCTTATGGCGCACACTCAATATTAACCCTTTCAGACCCATTTGTACTTTTTCCTCAAATGTTCCCATCACCTTATTGTGATTCATTTACATATATTATTACATTTATCACTTCTCCAACATCCTCCCAAGTATTTGGCTTGATAATTTCAGATAATATTCTGCCTGAACACGTTTTCTTCAGACTTAACTGCCTCACAGTCTGCTGAGTACAAAGTGGTTCTCATGGATTATCTTCTTGACTGCGTGAGGTTCTCTCTGAACTGCAGGAACCTTAATATTTTTGGTTTCTTTCACAGGTGACGTTGTTCCTGTCAGAATAGGCACTTTTTTCTGAACAGAATCCTGAATGCTTGAACATTGCTTACCTCCTTTTATGGTCACTTCCATGGAATTGTATACACTGCATCTTCAATCAGTATCAGTGGACTTTTATTCTTGGTCTGCCTGTAGATCTATGATGAAGTAGATAGAATTATTGCTTCAATTTATTGATGCTTGTGAACTTTCTCATTCATCATCAGCCATTGAACAGTTTGTAAAACCCATTTCCTCAATTCAGTTACTTGAAAATTCATTCTTGCTTGGTGTGATCTCTATTATTTTTACTAGAGATTATCTTGTGGAGAATAAAAAGGTCAGATATTATGTTGGAGCTTGTCAGGTGGTGTCAGCCTTGAAACTACTGTAACTAATTCCTGAAGAAGGGCTAATGCCCGAAACGTCGATTCTCCTGTTCCCTAGATGCTGCCTGACCTGCTGCGCTTTTCCAGCAACACATTTCCATCTACTGTAACTAATTGTTCACTAAGCTGTTTTGTAACCTGACTCACTTCAGTTACAGATGATCCAGTAATCTCAAGTGAGGTATACTATTGCAAAAACAGAAATTGCTGGAGAAACTCAACTGGTCAGGCTCCAACAAGATTGCAGGGAAGAAACAGCCAATGAACTATATACCTCAACATAAAACTAAGATGCTGTTTACAGCGGACGCTGTAAACCTGAAACAAGAACATAAATTGCTGGAGAACCTCAGCAGATCTGGCAGCATCTTTGGGGAGAAGACAGAGTTAACATTTCGAATTCATGTTCCAGTTCTGAAGTAATATTAACTCTGCTTTCTTTCCACAGATGCTGCCAGATCTGCTGAGTTCTCCAGCAATTTATGTTCTTGTTTCAGGTTTACAGCGTCCGCTGTAAACAGCATCTTAGTTTTATGTTGAGGTACACAGTTCATTGGCTGTTTCTTCCCGGCAATCTTGTTGGAGCCTGAATTCTCATCAGTTATGACAGCAATGGTACAGTATAGTTGCAATTTTACATCTCACTGATGATACAAAACAAGTAACTTATTCCAACATTATTAACGTCAGGAGATTTTGCTTCTTGTTTAGCTTCTGCCATGAGTTTACAAAGCTCTGTACAGTCTTCTGACAGGTCATAGAATCTGCTTTTTCTGCCTTTTGAAACAGATTAAGGTTGTACAAGCCTTTCTAATCAGGAGTGAGAATTCCTGATTGTGAAGTACTTCTAGGTTTTCTGGTATTTGTAGTCCCTTATGTTGGAATGTTGCTTGTAGCACCCTTTTGATATTAAATGCTTTGCCTGCCTGCCCATGCATTTGCACTTCTGTCAAATATAGATTGTGTTTTGTCAATCAAGGTGCACTATAACATTGTAATATTTGCTCCAAATTGAATTTTGATGGATACCAATTGGCATAATTATCCACTGCCAAAGAGCAAAAATGTACAGCACAGAAAAAGGCCCTTCGGCCCTCAAAGCCAGTGGCAATCATCATTCCCTAACTAAACTTTAAAAAGCCTTCTGTCCTTATTCATTCCCTATCCCTCAATTCCCTTCCTGTTCATGTAACTATCCGGATGCCTCTACATATCGCCAACATGCCTGCTTCCACCATCTCTTCTGGCAGTACTTTCCCTGAAATTTTCCCCCTCTCACCTTGAACCTGTGCCCCCTTGCAAAACTTTACCCGTGGGAAAATGCCTCTGACTATCACTGTCAGAATGCTGTGTTAGACAAAGTGCTCTGTCTAAGTCATCCATCGTCCCTAGGAAAGCTTTGAGTTGTGGTTCTATCCTGCATGTTTTCTTATAGTGACATATTGTTTTACATTAAAAACGTTCAGTTTTAATAGCTGGACTCTGCTTGTGCCTGTGAGGTTTCTTTGTTCCGCAACATTGACAAAGACAATCAGTACAATCCTGTCTGTCCTATTCAATGCATCAACTTATCACGTAGGATTTTTGTGACTCTGTACCTTAGGTATTTCATAGATTCTGGTGGCCACATGTGCCAAATTTGATCTTCTCCTCTTCAGATTGATCCATGTTACTTTTGAACCTCTGCTTCACTTAGCATCTAAATACCTTGCACGAAAGTTAAGTCTTCTTTGGACTAATACATTTGGCAAAGAGTCTTCAGGAATGCCCTTTCGTTGACTTATAATTTCTGAATTTAAGCCACTGTATTGCATTTCTCCAGTGCTCTGTTGCGATTTTTGACGAATTTTTCTCTGAATTCCCAGAAATGCTGAGTTTTTCTGTTAAACCTTGCTCTTTCGAAAATTGTATTCATTCTGGGGTTGAAAAACTGTTTAAAATGGGCCTGTTGCTTCTCTTATGTCTTGGCAACCGATAATATAATCTATGTACTCAAATTGCTTACATAAGTATATTACTTGTTCAGCTTCTCTATCTCTTTTAAGGAGTTCTAATTTTCAGTAATGCCAGTTCTTCCAGACTTTGCTGCTATACTGGAGCATTTTCATTCATTTTACAGGTAAAATGGAGGTTACCTACCTCTTCAACAGGAGATGGAGAAATCAACATTTCGGTTAAAACCTTTCTTCAGAACGACTTTGTCTACTTTGGATTCCAGCATCTGCAGTTCTTTTTTGTTCTGATTAAGTTTACACCACTGCAAAATCTTTTCAAAGGATGCCCATTTTGAAGAGGTTCTCTACCTAGCCCTGAAGAAGGGTTATACCTGAAAAGTTGACTTCTTCATCTCCTGATTCTGTCTGGCTTGCTGATTTCTTCCAGCTTCCTGTTTGTCGTCTTTGGATTCCAGCATCTGCAGTTGTTTTGTCTCTAACTCACATTTTCATAGCTGTTTTCGAGGTTTATAGCCTTTTACAACTTTAATATAGATTTCCCACTTTTCCACAGCTTTAACAAGGATTCCTGTCTTTTTGAGGCGACATTTTCATCACTTCGCGAGATGATTTCAGACTTTGATGGAGGATTCCCGCTTTGCCATGACATTAATGGAGGGTTGCCTTTTTTTTTGCAACTTTTACTGGAAGATTGTAGGATCTTCCATCTTTGACAGCCTTTAGGAAATCTCTCTCAAAAAAAATCCATAATAACAGAACAGCTCATGTCCTTCATTTCTTAATAATGTCGATTTGAAATTGGCACAGGCATGTACTTGTTGCTTCTGCCTGTGAGGAATAGGGCTCTGTATATCTATATATGTTGCTTCCACTTGCTTCCACTTCCACTTGTCATTTTCTGCAACTCGCCAAAATAGGTGGCAGCCACACAGTAGTTCATTTCTCAGGGCAATGGCTTGACCAATGAGAATCAACTTGCCTTGGCAATTATCTGTCACTCATTAATCAGTGCTTCCTCCAAAGCAATGCCTCTACCAATCAGAATCCCCTTGCCAATCAATCAGCATACTATTCCTTTGCAGTACAAATATTGCTTTTTGATTAAATTGGTATTCTTGCAAATTGGCCTGATGATTCGAAGCAAAAATATTTGCCAAAATATGTTATTTTTCAGTAATACACAAGTTTTGTGCTACCAAATGACTAACTGTATTTTCAAAATGTTCAGATCTTCAGTTTCTCTTATTATTTGTTTTAAATTTCTTATTTCTTCCATCTATATCACCAAATACGGGATCCCTTTATTTTCACATATTTATATCTGCTATATGTTTAGATTATGTTCATTTTGGCAAGTTGTTAGACTGACTCTCAATCCCTACCAGAAGATAATGGGCCTCAAACCTACAATCTCTGTCTTACAGATAGGAGTCCTATCATTAAGTCATCACGCACTTCTGTTCAAAATTTACCTGTAACAAACTGGAATTTGGTTCCTCAAATTTTTCTTTGTTAGTTAATTTTGTAGTGATTTTCTCAGTTTTCTTTATTTATTGTATTTAATATTTTATACTCTGATGATATGGTGCCCCATCTGCCCAGAGGACCAGAGTTATAAATATTTTCTAGTCTTACATAGCTCAGCAGCTTTACATTTGAGATCAGTCTCAATGTTCTTCTTCAATGTATCTGTAAGTTTTATCAAACAGTGAACTTTGTATCTCAAGGTCTGCACTAGTTTCTGAAGATATATAGTGTGTCCTTCCAAATATGTATCTTACCTTAATGAGTTTGCTCAATTGCTTTCCCTTGAAACGGTTAAAGGTGGATAAATCCCCAGGACCTGATCAGGTGTACCCAAGAACTCTGTGGGAAGCTAGAGAAGTGATTGCTGGGCTTCTTGCTGAGATATTTGTATCATCGATAGTCTCAGGTGAGGTGCGAGAAGACTGGAGGTTGGCAAACGTGGTGCCACTGTTTAAGATGGGCGGTAAAGACAAGCCAGGGTGAGCCTGACCTCGTTGGTGAGCAAGTTATTGGAGGGAATCCTGAGGGACAGGATGTACATGTATTTGGAAAGGCAAGGACTGATTCGGGATAGTCAACATGGCTTTGTGCGTGGGAAATCATGTCTCACAAACTTGAATGAGTTTTTTGAAGAAGTAACAAAGAAGATTGATGAGGGCAGAGCAGTAGATGTGATCTATATGGACTTCAGTAAGGCGTTCCACAAGGTTCCCCCTGGGAGACTGATTAACAAGGTTAGATCTCCTGGAATACAGGGAGAACTAGCTATTTGGATACAGAACTGGCTCAAAGGTAGAAGACAGAGGGTGGTTGTGGAGGGTTGTTTTTCAAACTGGAGGCCTGTGACCAATGGAGTGCCACAAGGATTGTTGCTGGGTCCTCTATTTTTTGTCATTTACATAAATGATTTGGATACGAGCATAAGAGATACAGTTAATAAGTTTGCAGATGATACCAAAATTGAAGATGTAGTGGAC
This sequence comes from Chiloscyllium plagiosum, assembly GCF_004010195.1. Taxonomy (NCBI): domain Eukaryota; kingdom Metazoa; phylum Chordata; class Chondrichthyes; order Orectolobiformes; family Hemiscylliidae; genus Chiloscyllium; species Chiloscyllium plagiosum. The sequence continues at coordinate 65,753,091 of NC_057723.1, forward strand.
AGCAAGAGGGTTACCTCAGATTACAACAGGATCTGGGCCAGATGGGCCAATGGGCTGAGAAGTGGCAGTTGGAGTTTAATTCAGATAAATGTGAGGTGCTGCATTTTGGGAAAGCAAATCTTAGCAGGACTCATACACTTAATGGTAAGGTCCTAGGGAGTGTTGCTGAACAAAGAGACCTTGGAGTGCTGCTGTACAAAGAGACCTTGGAGTACAGGTTCATAGCTCCTTGAAAGTTGAGTCACAGGTAGATAGGATAGTGAAGGTGGCGTTTGATATGCTTTCCTTTATTGGTCAGAGTATTGAGTACAGGAGTTGGGAGGTCATGTTGCGGATGTACAGGACATTGGTTAGGCCACTGTTGGAATATTGCGTGGAATTCTAGTCTCCTTCCTATCGGAAAGATGTTGTGAAACTTGAAAGGGTTCAGAAAAGATTTACAAGGATGTTGCCAGGGTTGAAGGATCTGAGCTACAGAGAGAGGCTGGGGCTGTTTTCCCTGGAGCGTTGGAGACTGAAGGGTGACCTTATAGAGGTTTCCAAAATTGAGGGGCTTGGATAGGATAAATAGACAAAGTCTTTTCCCTGGGGTCAGGGAGTCCAGAACTAAAGGGCATAGGTTTAGGGTGAGAGGGGAAAGATATAAAAGAGACCTAAGGGGCAACCTTTTCATGCAGAGGGTGGTATGTGTATGGAATGAGCTGCCAGAGGATGTGATGGAGGCTGGTACAGTTGCAACATTTAAGAGGCATATGAATAGGAAGGGTTTGGAGGGATATGGGCCAGGTACTAGCAGGTGGGACTTGATTGGGTTGGGATATCTGGTCGGCATGGGCGGGTTGGACCGAAGGGTCTGTTTCCATGCTGGACATCTCTGTGACTCTATGTCCAGAGATTGACAATGGCATGTTGTATTGTTTTTAAGTAATGCAACCATTTCTTTTTCCAGTTTTTTGTACTGTTATACCCCTTATTCTTTTCAACCTGAATGCAAATGTCATATTCACAGCGTTCAATCTTATTTGCTGTTTGTCCGCTGAATGATTTAAACATTTTAATGTTTTTGCAACATTCCAAGTTGAGAACAGAATTGGCTTTGACTTTAATTAAAAAGCAAAGAGTTGTAGTTGCTGAACATCTGAAACAAAAACAGAAATTGTTGTAGAAACTCAGGTCCAGTCACAAAACATTAACTCTACTAAACCTGCTGAGTTTCTTCAGCAATTTCTGTTTTCGTTTTTGACTTAAGTTTGTTAAATCTGCAAAAAAACTGTGTTTTCAACAGAGTGCGAGATTGTGAAAAATTTGAAAAAAATCAGAGCTGCAGATTTAGAATGTTATCGTCAGTCATATTGTTAAATTGAAAAAACTATTTATCGACATCAATTACATTGTCTGGAATGTGGCCATGAGCCATATGGACAGGATTAACCCAGGTCTGACATTTTTATCAGTAAACGCTTAGGTAGCTGTTTCAATTTGGAGTGATGACAATTGGAATGAGGAAAGACACTAAGCTAGGAATGGAGAAATATGGGGTTATACCCAAGTCAAGTGTAAATGTATTCGGTTTGAGAAAAAAAACTAAATATGACATCATAAGATGATGCTATCTGCTCCCAAATAACTAGTTGATTGTTTGGAGGAGGTACTGTCATTGGACTACTAATGCAGAGCCCCAGACTATTGATCTGTTACTATCCCATCCTGGCAGATGGTGTAATTTCTGTTCAGTAAAAATGCTACCTAATGGCGGCTGTCAGCTGTGGTTTAAAAAAATAACTATTTGGTTTACCAATGTCCATCAGAGAAGGAAATCTGTCAACCTTACCAGACCTGGCCCGTGAAAAACTTCAGCCCCAGAGCAATGTGATGATTCCTAACTCATCTGCAAAATTAGGGCTAGTACTAGATGTTAACCTAGCCAGCAAATGCCTATTTCTCATGAAAAAACAAATGAAAAAATGATATTCATTGCCCCTACTAACAAAAGGATGAGGAAGCCTTTATAAAGCAGTAGGATTTCACCTCAAAATGAGTCTGCACCTTCAGGAGAGGAGTCCCATATGAGTCAACATCTTCTAGATGGGATTCCAATATGAGCCACCACCTTGATTAGATTAGATTCCCTACAGTGTGGAAACAGGCGCTTCGGCTCAACCAGTCCACACCGACCATCCGAAGAGTAACCCACCCAGACCCATTTACCCTTGACTTATGCACCTAACACAATGGGCAATTTAGCATGGCCAATTCACCTCATCTTTGGACTGTGGGAGGAAACTGGAGCACCCAGAGGAAACCCACGCAAACACGGGGAGAATGTGGATTAGTGATTCTGGAAAAGCACAGCAGTTCAGACAGCATCTGAGGAGCAGTAAAATCGACGTTTCGGACAAAAGCCCTTCATCAGGACTACTTGCAAACTCCACACAGACAGTCACCCAAGCCTGGGATCAAACCTGGGACCCTGGTGTTATGAGGCTGCAGTGCTAACCACTGAGCCACCGTGCTGCCCTTCTTACATCTGTGGTCAGCAAAGTTTTGGAAAGAATTCTGAGGGATAGGATTTATGACTATTTGGCAAAGCATAGTGTGATTAAAGCCAGTCAGCATGGCTTTGTGAGGGGCAGGTCATGCTTCACAAATCTTATTGAGTTCTTGAGGAGGTGTCAAGAAAGGTGTATATGCACTTCAGCAAGGCATTTGATAGGATTCCCTATGGTAGTTTCATTCATAAAGTCAGGAAGTATGGGAGACAGGGAGATTTGGCTATTGGGATTCAGAATTGGCTGGCTGACAGAATACAGAGAGTGGTTGTAGATGGAAAGTATTCTGCCTGGAGGTCAGTGTTGAGTGGGGTCCTGCAGGGCTCTGTTCTTGGGCCTCTGCTCTTTGTAGTTTTTATAAATTACTTGGATGAGGGGTGAGTTAGTAAATTTGCAGATGACACAATGGTTGGAAATGTCGTCGATAGTATAGAGGGCTACTGCAGTCTGCAGCGTGTCATAGACAGAATGCAGAGCTGGGCTGAGAAATGGCAGATGGTGTTCAACCTGGATGAATGCGAAGTGATGCATTTTGGAAGGGCAAACTCGAATGCTGAATGTAGGATTAAAGGCAGGGTACTTGGCAGTGTGGAGGAACAGAGTGATCTGGGTGCACAAGTACATAGATCCCTCAAAGTTGCAACCCAAGTGGATAGGGTTGTTACAAAAGCAGATGGTGTTTTGGCTTTCATTAACAGTGGGATCGAGTTTAAGAGCTGTGAGGTTTTGCTGCAGCTCTACAAGTCCCTGGTGAGACCACACTTGGAATATTGTGTCCAGTTCTGGTTGCCCTCCTATGGGAAAGATACAGAGTCTTTGGAGAGGGTGCAAAGAAGGTTTAGCAGGATGCTGCCTGGACTGGAGGGCTTGCCTTATGAAGAAAGGTTGAATAAGCTCGGACTTTTCTCTCTGGAGAGAAGGAGGAAGAGAGGAGACCTGATCGAGGTGTATAAAATAATGAGAGGAATAGATAGAGTCAATAGCCAGAGACTTTTCCCAGGGCAGGATTGACTGGTAAGAGAAGTCATAGTTTGAGTATATTAGGAGGAAGGTATAAAGTAGACATCAGAGGTAGGTTCTTTATGCAGAGAGTTGTGAATGCGTGGAATGCATTGCCAGCTGTGGTGGTGGAAGCAGAGTCCTTGGGGACATTTAAGCGACTGCTGGATATGCACATAGATAGCAGTGAGTTGAGGGGTGTATAGGTTAAGTTACTATATTTTACATTAAGATTAAATCTCGGCACAACATAGTGGGCCAAAGGGCCAGTTCTGTGCTGTACTTTTCTATGTTCTGGGATGCATCTCAATAGAACTCAGCATTTTGTGATGAAGATCACAGGGTGTGCCTGATCCTTCATGTCAAGTCAATGTATGAGTCAGCACTTTCAGTTCTTGCATTGAAAAAGCAGTAGTAGATTCTGTCAGCTTTGGTTTGAAAAAGATCATTGTTATTTAACAACATGAAGTGTTTGAGATTGGTTAACATGTCCATTTCTTCAATGCAGATAAGAAAGGAAGGTGCATGTTTATATTGTGCATTCAATTTCTTCAGATTCACAAAGTGCTCAAAACCAATGGATTTTTTTGAAGCCTGGAACCTACTGTAATTGATGAAAATTGCAGCTAATTTACACACAATAACACAAGTGTTCCAATCGTCTGTTTAGCTGTTGGTTGAGGGATAAATATTGGTCAGGACACTAGAGAAAACAACTGGGAGCCAGAAGAAACCAATTAAGCTGACTGGCAAAAAAAATCAGTTGTGACTTGAGAAGAAACATCTTTACTTAAGTGTCATAAGGGTCTGGAATGCACTAGCTGGGAGTTAGTGGAAGCTGATACAATCGTGGTTTTTAAAAGGGAGTTGGATCATTATCTGAAAAGGAAGAATGTGCAGGGACCTGGGAGAAAGAGATCAAAGTGACAACAGGAGAATAGTTCTGGCAGGGAGATTCTATTTATTCTTTAATGGGATGAAGGTATTGTTAGCTCTGTTGGCATTTAGTGTTCATCCCTAATTGTCCTGGAGAGAATGTCAGTGAGCTGCCTTCCTGAATCGTTGCAATCTATGTGGTGCAGGTATGTCTGCAGTGCTATTCAAATGGGATTAACACAATTTTGATTTAAAGACATGAAAGAACAACAACATTTATCACAACAATGACCTGGAACAATGTGGGAGGGAACTTGCAGGTGGCGTGCTCACATGCTTTGTTTATCTGGGTGCTAGAGGTCATGGGTTTGGAAGGTGGCTGAGTTGCTCCAGTGCATCAAATAGATGCTAAGTACTACTTCCATTGTGCACATGTGAAGAAAGGAGCAAATGTTTAAGGTGATGGTTGCAGTTCCAATCATTTGGGCTGCTTTGTCCTGGATTATTTCAAGTTTCTTGAGTAGTGTTGTTGGAGCTGCAGTCTTCCATCACATTCCTGACTTTGGAACAGACTTTGGAATTGGTGGGTGGTAAATAATTGCTACAGAATTTCTGGCCTTTGATCTCTTCCTGAAATGTAACCACTCTATGGATTGAATCTTACCAGAAAACATCTGAGAGTTGGGTTTCATGGAGGGTTTCTTTTTGCAAGATCCAGTGAGTTTTCTTGCACAGGCATCCTAAACTCATCTCCTTAAACGTGCACCACCCATCTAATTATCCCATCACTGTAGAAAGAAGTACTCGTCACTGGCAAAACATCCCGGGATTCTTGGTGCCAGCACCACATTTAAAATTTTGCTATTACCCACTCAGAGTACTGAGCTATTCTGTATGGTTCAATTAACCTGCCTTGACACAGCAGAGAAGAGAAAATTGGTGCTGTGCTTTGCAGCCAGGGATCTCAAGGTCCTAGTGAATGGGCTGGTGCAGTGTATGACCATTCTCTTCACCCAGGATTGGCAGAGGGAGCCATAACCCCTGACCTAGTCAACCTGGTTCAAAGTTAAAAATCACACAACACCAGGTTTTAGTCCAACAGGTTTAATTGGAAGCACACTAGCTTTCGGAGCGACGCTCCTTCATCAGGTGATTGTGGAGGGCTCGATCGTAACACAGAATTTATAGCAAAAATTTGCAGTGTGATCTAACTGAAATTATACATTGAAGAATTGATTGTCTGTTAAGCCTTTCATCTGTTAGAATACAGTGATAGTTTCACTTCTTTCATGAGTAAATCACAAAACCCTTTTTTTTAAAGTTGCATTCTCGGGTTAGCTGTTAACAATGGTGATAACAATGTTAACAATGGTTTTTGAGCAAAGTGCAATGTAACTCTGAAAGTACCAAAAAAAATTCACCACACACAATATATATGTGTGCATGTGGGTCTTTGTCTGTCTGTCTGGGGTAGGGGTTGTGAGTGTGAGAAAATGTGTGTGTGTGTATGTGTGTGTAGAGAGTGCAGAGTGTCTTAAGTCTGTGAGGGGATGCATGTGTGGGAGTCTGTGTGTCTATAAGGGTGTGTGTGGGTGTCTGTGTGCGCGTCTGTGTGTATCTGTGTCCGTGTGCATGTGAGAGTGTGTATGTGTGTGTGTGTAGGAATATCTGTGTGTGTGTGTAGTGCAATGGTGGTCACCTGTAATGTGACATGAACCCAAGGTCCCGGTTGAGGCCCTCCCTATGGGTACCGAACTTAGCTATCAGCCTCTGCTCAGCCACTTTCCTCTGCTGCCTGTCCCGAAGTCCACCTTGGAGGATGGTCACCCGAAGGTCCGAGGCTGAATGTCCTGGACCACTGAAGTGTTCCCCAACTGGGAGGGAACACTCCTGTCTGTTGATTGTTGTGC